>NW_027266319.1:8465000-9065000 GCF_022045235.1 Haliotis cracherodii
GTAGAGAAAGAACGAATCTGTCTCTAACACCAGCCCCAGGATCAGCACCAGACTCAGAACAACGCCTGATGTCCACATCTTGTGATGGCTCGTTCAAAGAATCCAGACCAAAAAGGGATAAAATGTCCAACCAGAGAACTAAAAGAAGCAGCACTCAGACGGAGACACAGTTCCTGTCAGAAATACGTCTCTACTAGAAACGCCTGACGACACACGACCGACGGTTGGTTCATCACCTGTTCTTCAATTGAAGGTCTCTGCAACTCTATATAGAACATATGTTATCTGAGACGGTTTCAGATGTCACTGCTCGAGATAAAACTACTACGCCGTCGAGACAATTACTCTACATAATAATTGTCTAGTGCGGTCTTGATTTTGCATAGGGTTTTGAACTAACACGCAGTTGATACGTAGGATACTGAAGACCAGTGACCTAAAACGTTTACAATTGTCGTTGTAACGTGACAAACATTGGTCGGTGATATTTCTTCTGTAATTAACACAACAAGTATAATTATTGCAATAGATAAGATTGCATCAAACATAATACTGTCTGAAAGTACATCTTAAACGTTCAAAAAGTCGGAACCTTCCTATAATATGTCTAGTTGTATGCAAATATTTGACGCATCAGTGACAAAAAATTGTCCGAGGCAACTGAACCCTAGATTCTCCATGATTCTGTGCCCCGTACGCGTGGGTTTCACCTGACTGGTAAACGTCTCAGACCTGCATCACTTCGGGCTTTCCTTCCACAGTAAGTTGACACGACTTCATATAACTGCAATAATGTCCAAAGCGGTAAACTCACTTACCCGCTATGCTTTGGTCTGTGGCCGTATCCCCAAAAGTCGTTTTGAAGTATGCTCTCTCTCTCTCTCTCTCTCTCTCTCTCTCTCTCTCTCTCTCTCTCTCTCTCTCTCTCTCTCTCTCTCTCTCTCTCTCTCTCTCTCGTGGCAAGTGATGTCTAATCAATGTATGCGTTTCATTCAGTCTATCACTCAACCGGACAATGGTTACTTACAGGTTTGACTTACATTTGGGCTGCGTGTTTTTACGTAACCAAACAATGATTCGCTTTCACAATAATTGTCAACGTGCATGTATATGAGTGCTATTTTCATCTCAAATCCTTGTATCCCACGTCTTTAATTTGCATTTTAATTGAAGATGGACTTTGCATATAGGGCCCAACTTCTTTATTCCTTTTATGCATTGAAATTACGGATCATTCACATTTTTACCGTCCAATTCATTGAACTTATGGACATTAACTTATTGCATTGGACTTGTGGATATGAACTTATTTTACCATCCAATGCGTAGAACCTATGTTTTTTAACTTATGAATATCAACTTCTTTATTTTCCAATGCATTGAACTTATGAATATCTTCTTCTTTATTTTCCAATGCATTGAACTTATAAATATTAACTGTTTTATTTTCCAATGCATTGAACTCGTGGCTATCAACTTCTTTATTGTCGGCTATTTACTTCTTTATCGTCCAGAGCATTGAACTTATGAATAAGAACCTTATTAACCTCTTTGTCGTCATGTTATAGTGCAAACCATTTCAATACGTTGTTTGAAACTTCATTTATCTAAAATACCTATTTGTTTCATATGTTTAAAAAAAACAACCTTTGTTTAATGTGTGGCCTGTCCTCATCTGGCCTACACCTCCTATCGCCTACACTACTATCAAAACAAATTTATGGATGAGTGCACATCACACTTGTACCCTTATCCCTTAAGTAAAATAAACTCTTTCCAACAAGATAACAAAGAATGTAAATGACTTTTGATACTGTAACACAACAGTGGAAGTAACCATTTGTATTTAGTGTAGGCCAGATGAGGTGTAGGCGATATAAGGTGTAGGCCAGACGAGGGCAAGCCTAATGTTTACAGCAAACATTCGGCGTATCTCCTCTAATTAAAAGCTCCCGGGGCATGTCCCTTAACCCCCAGCGCTATCTATTTATGTCAATTAACACCTCATGACGTATCCTCTCGACTTATTTCTACCCATCAACAATAAACATGGCTGCTGTCGGCTTAAACTTAGTCTTCGGTCTCCACCTTGAACTACCATCCGAGGGCAAAACAAATGCTCTTGGACAGTTCAATACATTGAAAATATGGAAATTAACGTCTTCTTCGTCCAGTTCATTGAACATTTGATTATTAACGTCTTCTTCGTCCAATTCATTTGATATATGGATATTAACTTCTTGTTCGTCAAATTCATTGAACATATTGATATTAACGTCTACATCGTCCAATTAAATGAACATATGGATATTAACTTCTTCATCGTCCCATTAATTGAACATATGGATATTAACATCTTCATCGTCCAATTCATTGAACATATAGATATTAACTTCTTCATCGTCCAATTCCTTGAACATATGGATATTAACTTCGTCATCGTCCAATTCATTTAACATATGGATATTAACGTCTTCATCGTCCAATTAAATGAAAATATTGATATTAACGTCTACATCGTCCAGTTAAATGAACATGTGGATATTAACTTCTTCATCGCCCAGTTAATTAAACATATGGATATCAACTTCTTCATCGTCCAATTAATTGAACATGTGGTTATTAACTTCTTCATCTTCCAATTCATTGAACATATGGATATTAATTTCTTCATCGTTCAATTTATTGAACATATGGATATTAACTTCTTTACCGTCGAATGCATTCAATTGAAGGAATAAATAAGTTGAAATCCATGTCAACACTCTCTTCATTTTTCTCATTCTCCATTTTAATGAAACTGAGGAGGAAATGAAAGTACACCGAGTTTGTTTTTTATGTAACTGAAAATATAACTAACTGTTATTAAATTTGATTATTACCCCATTACTCATTCCTGCAACAGTTTGTAGAAAGGAATTGGTGGCTGGGTATTTCTTTATAAAATAAATTGGTTCAATGAAGAATAGGGTAAGAAATGAATTTGCAACCACATGACCACTAACATGTTTGAAATGTTGAAAGTTTGTGCCGAAAATTGCAAATTTATTCATTTTCAAAGATGATTAAGTCTAGTAAGTTACCCTTCGACAGCTGTGTATTACGCGAACTGGCTTAATTTTGAATCAAAATATATTTTAGATAATAAAACCATGTTGAAGTGTTCTTAAAGTGCTGAAAGTGCTTAAAGTATATATCATTAAATATATGATTTCAAAAAACACTGTCTTCATTATGGTTTCTCTTAATTAACCGATTCAAGTGATTTCTTTGACTTGAACCATGTTATGGTTGAAATATGTATCTTCTATAATGTTGTATATTAAAGCTGTGTTAGTGTTAAAGAATGGCCAGTGAGTTCGTGGCTCGGAATCAACTGCAAGAACAATAGTGGGACGTTATCATAATGGTTTAGTAAGGAATCCGATATCCTTTGTGGCTAAATGAGAAGTGACACTTTTTTATCACCTTACATATACTTTGTGTTTGTATTGATTAGTGTTACTCAGCAGATTCACATTTGACTGTGTTTGTTTTTGTCGTGAGAGGCGACTAACGGGATCGGATGGTCAGTCTCATGTCATGATCGTATCCCAATTACGTAGGTCGAAGCTCATGGTGTCAATCACTGGATTGTCTGGTTCAGACTCGATAATTTACAGACCGCCATCATATAGCTGGAGTATTGCTGAGGGTGGCGTTAAACAACAAATAAACAAATAAAACATGTTGAATCCAGAATAAATTCAGACTAAGCATCACCTCAATTATCGAGGTATTATGTTACCAGCCAATGTTAACACAGACTCTCAAGGTTTTTTCCCGCTCTTCTACAATTTGTTGTTTTTGTGAAAACCTGGTGTCATCACTGATTTCCAGTGAACCGGTCATATATATTTCACCGCTATCTTGCCTATGTACGCCCAATGGAACCTATTTCTGCAGATAATGGAAGCTGATTCTGTGTAGATAGTTGTGATGTATTGTTTGATAGACATTTCTTTGAAGTTGACGCCTGACACGGTTAAGGATTAGGTTTGGCAGGGAAAGGTTCAAGAGTAACAACAATGTTCATTCTTTAAACGTATACAACTTATACCTAACTTATCCATAGCGTGTTTCAGCGTTTTGTCAAAATATCTCATACGTCGCCATACGTTACTGCTATACGTTGTAGTGTGACTGGGCCATTAATACCCTCATCTTACATACGGTAAGTGATTCTACAACAAGGTTCTAATTGTTTTTACATTTTGTAGGTCAACTGCCTGTGTTCATAACGCACTATGTGGACTCTGTCTTCTTTGTCAACACCGAGGACAGTGCCCTATGTAGGCGCGTGTTTGGAACTGTGTTAATACTACCATCGTAACATTAGTTCAAGATAGGCCACGGTGTTGGTTGTAAATAAAATGTTGTTTTACTTGGGCGGAATGTCAACCAAAACTAGCACAAGAAGTGAGAAATGTTGATACTGTGTTGGAAACTCACTGGATATGTGAATAAAGGGAGGACTTTAAGCATTATTTCTGTGAGTTTGTAATGAAAGTAGAAAGAGAATAGTACACACGTACTTCCCATAGTTGTACTTTGAAGTTTTTAAGTGCCATTTTAGATGTGTTTCAGAGTCAACGCGTGTATTCAATTCTAATGCAACTGTTCTTTGGTTAAACAGAACGAGGACTTTAAATGACTTTAGAATGTGTTTCTGCTTCGTTAATATATCTGCAAAATATTTAAATTATTAACTAATGTAAATAAATAATGTATCAATAGCGAAATACCATACTTTTTAAAAGACTAAACTCGTTTAGGTTTATTTTCGATCATTTAATTAAACTCTCAGAGTGCTATTTCCTGAAAATATAAAGCGACAAAAAACATTTCCATCTCCATAAGAAATCTCTGCCAAGAGTCCATTGTACGATTCCGACTATATCATAAGCATGTGTTTATGAACCACTGTCAAATAGTGATGATATCGGCTGTTCGCAAAAATGAACGTATCCTACCCAACTGGTGGTATCTGTCACAAACGCATGCAGAGATAAGTCAGTTGCCGTAGTAACGGTCACTGTTGAAGTACAACCTGCAATATCTTTTTTCTCATCAGTAGTTTTTTTTCGTAACACTATGTGATATGAGGTAGAATAAGATTTAACGTCGCGTTAAAAAAAAGTGCCAACCCACTGATGTACAATGCCACAGTAGTTTAGACCGCCCCCGTGGTCTAGTGGTGGAGTGTCCGCCCGGACAGCGAAAGATCCGGGGTTCAATCCTCGGCCGCGTCATGCCAATAGACGTTAAAAGATGTTACCTGTTGTTACCCTGTCTGGCGCTTGACAGTAAGATTCATGTTAAACTGCAGCATGATATCTCAGTGGGCAAGCACTGTAAATCGGCATCAGTCCGGACTAGTACAAGCAGACACACAGACACACACACACACACACACACACACACACACACACACACACACACACACACACACACACACACACACACACACAAACACACACAGACACGCGCGCGTGCCATGCAACGATCTTTGACGCGACGTTAATCCCCATTTAACCTTACCTCGTCAGGCCACAGTTTAACATGGATATGCCATCTACATTCAGTATACTGACTCCGAACCGACCAGTCCTTGTTTTAGCCCATAATACCTAGCGCCAGACAGGGTAACAACAAGTAGCATCTATTAACGTATTTTGGTTTCACTCCAACTCCGTTTTCAACTTCACGCTGAAACAAATATATGGGTGATAGATGAGAATTAGCAGTCACTTAACTTTGAAGTGTGTGTATTGAAACAGTAGTCATAATGGGAAGACACCGAACCACCGACCTTCTGCACTCCTGTCTCACTAGAACAGACTAGGACCGAACCATCTTCCCGAGGCAAGGGAGTTTCCACCCTTGCCTACCTTCTGCAATTATAGAGCTATATTTTGGCTGGACTGACGACTCTATTTATAGTCCAATCAAAATCGTGTAACGAAATCGACATCCGGTTCGTCAACTGCCGTGCAGATTTCGGTTGATTGCACAAATTGTAAAATAATTGTGCCACCAATTCGGTGTCAACAGGTATTTTCCAAATCCTTTCATGTTTTCATCGAGGTGCTCACGTGAATTGATGCACTTCGCGAAATAAGACCTGTTTTATTACAATTTAGATCTTGATTGTCGATGCCGCTATTTTGCTTCTTGTCACTTGTATAGTGTTGGTGTGAATTCATTCATGTAGGTAAAACAAACCGTGTAATCTTAGTAGACATGTCACACATACACCAGTCATCCCCGAGACTCAAGGGGTTCAAGTTTTCACTCGCGTGATTCCAGTAAAATCAGAACTGGCAACATTGTAACAAATTTTATGTGACAGGCATAGCGACAATGATGCTGATGATATGAGAGCCTGTGAACCGATGAGGATGTCCGGCTGGTAGCCTTGTGAACCGATGAGGATGTCCGGCTGGTAGCCTTGTGAACCGATGAGGATGTCCGGCTGGTAGCCTTGTGAACATATGAGGATGTTCGGCCGGTAGCCTTGTGAACCGATGAGGATGTCCGGCTGGTAGCCTTGTGAACCGATGAGCATGTTCGGCCGGTAGCCTTGTGAACCGATGAGGATGTCCGGCTGGTAGCCTTGTGAACCGATGAGCATGTTCGGCCGGTAGCCTTGTGAACCGATGAGGATGTCCGGCTGGTAGCCTTGTGAACCGATGAGGATGTTCGGCTGGTAGCCTTGTGAACCGATGAGGATGTTCGGCTGGTAGCCTTGTGAACCGATGAGGATGTCCGGCTGGTAGCCTTGTGAACATATGAGGATGTTCGGCCGGTAGCCTTGTGAACCGATGAGGATGTTCGGCTGGTAGCCTTGTGAACTGATGAGGATGTCCGGCTGGTAGCCTTGTGAACCGATGAGGATGTCCGGCTGGTAGCCTTGTGAACCGATGAGGATGTCCGGCTGGTAGCCTTGTGAACCGATGAGGATGTTCGGCCGGTAGCCTTGTGAACCGATGAGGATGTCCGTCTGGTAGCCTTGTGAACAAATGAGGATGTTCGGCCGGTAGCCTTTTGAACTGATGAGGATGTCCTGCTGGTAGCCTTGTGAACAAATGAGGATGTCCGGCTGGTAGCCTTGTGAAGAAATGAGGATGTCCGGCTGGTAGCCTTGTGAACAAATGAGGATGTCCGACTGGTAGCCTTGTGAACAAATGAGGATGTCCGGCCGGTCGCCTTATGAACCGATGAGGATGTTCGGCCGGTAGCCTTGTGAACAAATGGGATGTCCGGCCGGTAGCCTTGTGAACATATGAGGATGTCCGGCTGGTAGCCTTGTGAACAAATGAGGATGTCCGGCTGGTAGCCTTGTGAACATATGAGGATGTCCGGCTGGTAGCCTTGTGAACAAATGAGGATGTCCGGCCGGTAGCCTTGTGAACAAATGAGGATGTCCGGCTGGTAGCCTTATGAACCGATGAGGATGTTCGGCCGGTAGCCTTGTGAACAAATGGGATGTCCGGCTGGTAGCCTTGTGAACAAATGAGAATGTTCGGCTGGTAGCCTTGTGAACAAATGAGGATGTCCGGCCGGTAGCCTTGTGAACATATGAGGATGTCCGGCTGGTAGCCTTGTGAACAAATGAGGATGTCCGGCCGGTAGCCTTGTGAACATATGAGGATGTCCGGCCGGTAGCCTTGTGAACAAATGAGGATGTCCGGCTGGTAGCCTTGTGAACAAATGAGGATGTCCGGCTGGTAGCCTTGTGAACAAATGAGGATGTCCGGCCGGTAGCCTTGTGAACAAATGAGGATGTCCGGCCGGTAGCCTTATGAACCGATGAGGATGTCCGGCCGGTAGCCTTGTGAACAAATGGGATGTCCGGCTGGTAGCCTTGTGAACAAATGAGGATGTCCGGCCGGTAGCCTTGTGAACAAATGAGGATGTCCGGCCGGTAGCCTTGTGCGTTGGTCGCCACAATACGTTAAGTTCCGATACGCGGATGGGTGAGCGAGCTGGTAGGTGAGTAGGTGAGTGAATGGGTGAGTAGGTGAGTGAGCGAGCGGGTGGGTAAGTAGGTGAGTGAGGTAGTGGGTGGGTGAGAAGGCGAGTAAGGGAGTGGGTAGGTAAGTAGGTGTGTGAGGGAGTGGGTGGGTGAGTAGGTGAGTGAGGGAGTGGGTGGGTGAGTAGGTGTTTGAGCGAGTGAATGGGTGAGTAGGTGTGTGAGCGAGTGTGTGGGTGAGTAGGTGTTTGAGCGAGTGAATGGGTGAGTAGGTGAATGAGGGAGTGGGTGGGTGAGTAGGTGAGTGAGCGAGTGGATGGGTGAGTAGGTGAGTGAGCGAGTGGATGGGTGAATAGGTGAGTGAGCGAGAAGGTGGGTGAGTAGGTGAGTGGTGAGTTATTAGGTGAGTGAGTTAGTAGGGGAGAGTGAGTGAGTATGTGAGTGAAAAGGTATGTGAGTGAGTTAGTAGGTGAGTGAGTTAGTAGCTGAGTGTGTTAATATGTCAGTGTGTTAGTATGTGAGTTAGTAGGTGAGTAGGTGAGTGAGTTAGTAGCTGAGTATGTTAGTATGTGAGTGAGTGAGTGCATAGGTGAGTGGGTTAGTGAGTGAGTGATTGCATAGGTGAATGAGTGAGTTGGTAAGTGAATGAGTGAATAGGGGAGTGAGAGAGTGAATAGATGAGTTAGAAGTTGTGTGATTAAAAGGGTGAGTGAGTTACTATCTGAGTGAGTTAGTAAGTGAGTGAGAGAGTTAGTAGGTGAGCGTGTGAGTTGGTATGTGACTGAGTAGGCGAGTGAGTGAGTGGGTTGGTTTTGGTGGCTGGCAGGGTGGGATGTTGCATTTGTCTGTTGGTATGGGGAATATGATATAAATCCAGCTTAAACTCTGGTGTAAAGTCATTGTGTATCAGGTATATACTAGTATCTAATGTTATCTCAATGTATTCATGTGTAACCTTAGAATCAGATATACATCTAGCTTTAACTCCGGTGTAAAGTCAGTGAGTACCAAGGCCCCGTTCCACAAAGCGATCGTTGACCTGAGGTGATCGAAGCTCCCATACTTTCATATAAACTTACGACAGTCGTAGAGCTACGATCAATTTTCGAACGAGGCCCAGATGTATATCCAGTGTAATATTAGTGTGTTCCTGTGAAATCATTTTTACATATAGCGCAAACTCCGGTGTAACCTTAGTGTACATCAGATGTTTATCCAGTTTAATATCAATTTATTCATGTGTAATCTTAGAACCACATACATATCCA
Source organism: Haliotis cracherodii (assembly GCF_022045235.1). Taxonomy (NCBI): domain Eukaryota; kingdom Metazoa; phylum Mollusca; class Gastropoda; order Lepetellida; family Haliotidae; genus Haliotis; species Haliotis cracherodii. The sequence continues at coordinate 8,474,283 of NW_027266319.1, forward strand.
GTGTAAACTTCGGTGTCACATCAGATGTATATCCAGTGGCTTTGTACTACATTTCTAGGCCAATTTAACATCAGTGTAAGCTCGAAGTTCTCCTGTGTAACCTCTGAATCAGATGTACATTCGATGTAAACTCAGTGTATTCCAGTGTCATATCCCCAAACAACTACAAATCCACACGATAATAAGATAATTAATTTTATTACAAAAGTCGAACGTAAAAACTATTTACACGAATGCAGATTACATACAAGGATCTATGGTTTAGCCCATGTAAACGGACATGATACATAATGTACAAACATGTGCAAAGTCTACACGCCGGAATGTGTAACATTAATTTGATAAATCCCAGATTCTGAGCAAATAGATTTTGATATAACTCCGCTGTGTTATTAGATACATGCATTTGCTGCTTGGAACACAAACTATGATGTCGCCCACTCGCTCTTTTCGTGTTAAATGTTAGTTTGATGCAAGAAAAATAGTTCAATAAAAATACTACTAGTAAAAAGTTAAGGAGCATCATATTCTTTCATATAACTACAGTAAACTACATTTATAATGAACACGCTTATAACGAACTGATAGATATAACGAACTTTTTTTCTGGTCCTGGTCATTTGCTATATATATGCTCATAACGAACTGCTTGTTGGAAGAAACTAAACTTAGTGGTCCCTTTGAGTTCGTTATAACCGTAGTTTACTGTATACATAATCTTTCATGAAATGACAGATTAACTTTAGTTATATGAAAGAATCGGTAGAGTACTTTGGAGAAGTCTGGTTTATGAGGGTTGTGTTAGTATCTTTTTCTCTCATAATTGTACCTTACATTCGCGTTTCTGTAATTAATGTCTTTTCTTTTGTAGTCTACCCACAGATAAACAAAGTAATGAGGATTTATGTGTAACTTCCTAAATATTTCATACGTCAAACACCATAGATTTATGTGTTGATAATGATAATTGAAGATAAAATTTCCACATGTTAGTTAACTTCAAATCATTAATATTAAAATAATTTATGTGACCACTCATTTTTTTCAATTTTAAACTGAACCCCGTCGATCCAAACGGTACCGTTCCCACTGAAATCGTTCATATTACTCATATCTGTATCATAACAGAATCATGAGAACTGAGCATTTACAAATATAAAATGTCAACGCCAGAGTAAAAATAATTTCGATTATTTGCCGAAACAGATACCATAGCACATGAAGGGCAAAATAGTGGTGAAAATTATATCAATGGATCACTGAAAATAACTCAAAATATCATTTTGTGTACCTAAAAGCATTTCCCGCGGAAATCGTCCGGGAGGTAAGGTTTCCGGATAAACGAGGTTCCGGACTTAAGAGGCTTAACTGTCGATCTTAAGTTACTTGTGTCATATTCAGGTGTGTTCTTTCCGGCTCATTGAATTCAGCAATGAAAGAAGAAATTGAATACACTGTGAAAAAAAAACGTCAACGCAAGAAAATGACCAGACTCGATCATCCGACGAAACATGCCACTGGGCATAACAGGCAAAATAGCCGTGAAAATTGTATGAATGTATCACTGAAAAACAGTCTCGAAGTGTCTACACGCACAATGAAATTTGATTATGTGTTTGGTGAAATATCTGCATTAATTATGACTAAAATGACGTGTTTGATATAATCAAAACAATAATCGAAATGATGTTGAATGTATAATCTGTGTCACCTTAATGTGAACCAGATCATTCACGTAAGTATCACTCATCCTTTTGTATTAATATTGTTGTTAACAACTATGGAAAATAATTACACCACCATTACAAGTCGTGGAAAGGCATTTAGAAGTGATACACATAAGGAAGAGAATTTATGGATGTCAAATTCTTTATGAGGAACACGCTTTGGAGCATATACTTACTCCTTTATCGGGTGAATGATGAAGGAGTTAGTATATACTCCGAAACGTTGTGTCAATAAAGTTGACATCCATAATTTTTCCTTACCATCATTACATATACAAATACAAATCAACCACAATTGGTTATTTGTTCCAGACATGTCAGGTTCAAGCCACGTGGCTACTGAAGCCACGGAACATTTCGTGACGTATTCATGTCCAATCTGGACATATAATGGCGTTTTTGGTAAGGGATCAACTTTCCTATCAATACAATGTGATCACATGTGGTCTATTCTGATCTTGTCATTTGACCAACATGAAAGTACAATTATAAGTATCATTGCTTGATTAAAGGTGTCATTGCTTGATGAAAGTGTCATTGCTTGATTAGATGTGTCATTGCTTGATTGGAGCAGCACGAATCAACTTTCCTATCAATACAATGTGATCATGTGTTGTCTATTCTGGACTTCTCATTTGACCAACATGAAAGTACAATTATAAGTATCATTGCTTGATTAGAGGTGTCGTTGCTTGATTGGAGGTGTCATTGCTTGATTAGAGGTGTCATTGCATGATTAGAGGTGTCATTGCTTAATTAGAGGTGTCATTGCTTGATTAGAGCTGTCATTGCTTGATTGGAGTTGTCATTGCTTGATTAGAAGTAAACATGCTACAAGGGACACGACAAGTCCAGAACACACTGCCACAGACTCTCCAGCGTTAGTTGTCTTCACATCCTCTGTAGCATCCTCAGAATGCCGTCTTGATTTCGGTCCCACCTTCAGACCCAGCTTTTCGTCGTCCTTCAAGAACGGTGGCAGTGTCTTGAGGATCTGCTCGGGGATCTTGTTTCCAGAGAGTTCTGGAGCCTTGTCTTTAGGCTTGTGTGTGGTGTCTACAGATGACTTGACAGTAGCTGTGTAAGATGGGGAGTGTTTCTGGAAAGGTGACACTCCCAGCAAGGTGGCTGTTTCCTCTGATGTGCGAAGAGGTTTGTTCGTGGTCACATCTCCCGTGGAAGTCATAGAGGAGTTGGTGTTCGAACATGTGTTGGGCACAAATGACAGGATGAAGTCAGCGTGTAGGTTAGCTTGCTGCTCACCGCAGTTCTTCTTCACGGATGTCCGTTGACACTCAGCAAGGATGTTGAAGAACCTTGGGATAAAATCAAACAGCTTAGAATAAAGGGATAGCGTGTTAAAATGTAAGAACAGAATATACCTACTCTTTAACAAGTTTTAATTATTTTTGGTATATTCGTCACAATGATACGCATTGATCACTATGCATGGCAATAGAGCCAGAATTAATTAAAACTAGAATTCTTAAACTAAATATCGGTTCGTATCGCAATATCGTTTCATAAATTCGATGTTTCAAACCTCAGCTCATCTGCTCATCTACTTTGTAACTATTACAGAACCGCTAAGGTCACTGTTCTCGGCCAAGCTACTCTAATGTTCCTGTTCCCGATTGAACCGATTGTTCCAGACTGTTCCGATAGACACTGATGTTCCTGTTCTCGAATGTATCAAACCATACTAATGTTTCTGTTCTAGACTGTACGGATATATACTAAGCTACACTGATGTTCCTGTTCTAGACTGTGCCGAGTTACACTAATGTTCCTGTTCTGGGTTGTACTGCTATAAACTACACCGAGGCTGCACGCACCTGCACTGCACAATGAACAAGGCGGAGACATTACGGGGGGTCTCTGCCATTCCTTTCTTGATCATCTCCTTGGCTGAGTTCTTGCAGCTAGACTCTCTTGTCATCTCTTGGTTCAAGCATTCCGCAGACCCCTCAATCACTGTAACGAAGACGAATGGACGATTAAGGTGCTTCTCTTTTTTTCATTTTTTAACACAATATTCTAACTATATAACGTCGGTATTTAAATAAACGAGTCTGGACCAGACAATCCAGTGATTGACATTATGAGCATCGATCAATGCAATTGGGATACGATGTAACGCATCAATCAAGTCACCGAGACCGACCTCCCGATCCCGTTAGTCGCGAGCGCCTCCTACGACACGCATGGATTGCTGAAGATCAAATCTAACCCGGTTGTTCACTGGGAAGGTAGGTCATTGGACGTGCAACTAGGAAATGCTGATTTCTTTATGATTCCAATGTGATATGTTGTGGTAAATTATGAAAATAGCATTTGAACCAATGACATACACATACTTACAATCAATATTTCCGCATAAATTTGGGACGCTTGTACGCACGCGCTCAGGATTGATGATCTGCAGTAACACTTCCGCTTCCTGTGCGTTTTCACATTGTCGCTGGAGATTGTCGATGCATGACAGAAAACGTGTCATGTGACCTCCCCTGAAATACAGAAAAGTAATTAATTAGAGACCGGCGGATCATGTCACTAAGGGAGGTAACTAGACACAACGTATATCGGTCATTTTGTCCACAGAGACACCTGAACCATAGGAAAAGGGACATATCAGTATCCTAAGACTGTTTGAGCCATAATTATATACCTGAAACCCAATACAGTTATATATTATACGTGAAACCTAAGCCTAATTGAAACTATTAAGGCTGGAGTTGGTATAGGCGTGTGCAATTGAAACATTGTCTCTATTTAATTTGGATACCAACACGGTACGTGATTGATCTAAATGATAAGATGCAGTCGGTTCGTAAAATGAATGAACTTGACTTGCTGAAGTGGCTGCCAATAAGACCGGGACTGTAGCTCTTTAAGGATATCCGCATGAATCCAGGTGTTCGGGAAATACCGCTCCAAATTTACGCTTCACTTCTGAGGTATATTCATCATCATTGTATAATTAAAAGTATATACTTTTAAACCTTCCAATTTTTTATAAGTAAGTGAGTATGGTTTTACGCCGATTTCAGCAATATTCCAGCAATATCATGGCGGGGGACAGCAGAGATGGGCTTCACACATTGTACCTATGTGGGAATCGAACCCGGGCCTTCGGCGTGACGAGCGAACGTTTCAACCACTATGCTACTCCATCGTCCACGTTTAGCCAGAAGGGTGAAACATGCACATTATTTCCCTGTTCCACTTCTAAAACGCAGTGACATTCAGTTGATGACGTCATACGTTGCTGTTACAATACAGTGATCTCAAAGCTCAAAAACTTTGTAGTGTCACTCCTATCACTTATATATGCCGTGATGTATAATTACAACAAAGGCAGATACATGTATGTGAAAAAGATAGTGAAACTGGCTTACTCTTGACAGTATTCTCTGATCATGTGGTAGTCCAAAGGCATTGATCTTGCAAATTGAGCAGGTTGACCCTTCGTGACCCCTGACGCCAAGTCCGAGAAACATCCCATAGCCTGTTTAATTATATCCTTTGGACATTCGTTGGTAGACTCGCTCGCTTGTTGGGACAGTGCTCCTGCAAGACAAAATAAGTAACAACGGTTTAATATACTTTCAAAATGACAAACTCCAACTGATGTAAATGGTCAAGTCAGCTGTATAATTAAAAAGGAAATATCGAAGTCATTTGAATATCGAAAAGAATATGATCATGCAGATGAGATTGGGGTACAAACCACCAGATTTGATCAAACTAAGTGTTCGTTTAACTATTTAGTCCCTATGATTAGAAAACCAGATCCATCAGCAATATGAAATTTAGGTATGGACAACATTTAGGTATGTGTTGAGTAAATAGTGTGGTGTGTGTTGAGTAAATAGTGTGGTGTGTGTTGAGGCAATAGTATGGCGTGTGTTGATTAATTAGTGTGGTGTGTGTTGAGGCAATAGTGTGGTGTCTGTTGAGTATATAGTGTGGTGTGTGTGGAGGCAATAGTGTGGTGTGTGTTGAGGCAAAAGTGTGGTATGTGTGTGGAGGCAATAATATGTCATGTGTAGAGGGAATAATGTGTGATGTGTGAAGGCAATAGTGTGTCATGTGTGGAGACAATAGTGTGGTGTTTGGAGGCAATAGTGTGGTATGTGTTTGGAGGCAATAATATGTCATGTGTAGAGGGAATAATGTGTGATGTGTGGAGGCAATAGTGTGTCATGTGTCTGGATGCAATAGTGTGGTGTGTGTGGAGGCAATAGTGTGTCATGTGTGGAGGCAGTAATGTGGTTTGTGTGGAGGCAATAGTGTGTCATGTGTGGAGGCAATAGTGTGGTGTGTGTGGAGGCAATAGTGTGTCATGTGTCTGGAGGCAATAGTGTGTCATGTGTGGAGGCAATAGTGTGTCATGTGTCTGGAGGCAATAGTGTGTAGTGTGTTGAGGCAATATTGTGTCATTTGTCTGGAGGCAATAATGTGGTGTGTGTGGAGGCAATAGTGTGTCATGTGTGGAGGCAATGGTGTGGTGTGTGTGGAGGCAATATTGTGTCATGTGTGGAGGCAATAGTGTGGTGTGTGTGGAGGCAATAGTGTGTCATGTGTAGAGGCAATAGTGTGGTGCGTGTGGAGGCAATAGTGTGTCATATGTGGAGGCAATAGTGTGGCGTGTGTGGAGGCAATAGTGTGTCATGTGTAGAGGGAATAATGTGTCATGTGTGGAGGCAATAGTGTGTCATGTGTGGAGTAAATGGTGTCTCATGTATGTGGAGGCAATAGTGCGGTTTGACTGTGGCGATGGGTCGGACACAGCAGCATGACGCTCCATGGTTACGTGAACTGTAACAACCAGACCCCGAAGGGAACATTTCCGTTTCTTTGTGTCACGACAAGGAAATGACCGCGGCAGCTTTTCAAATACAATCCATGTTTAAACATTTTACCACGTACTATTTCTAAAACACTTGTGAATTTTCACTTTCTTACTCGCCAAGATTAGAAACGAAGCTCCTCGGCACGACAGTTTGATGGCAATTTCAACCTGTTTGGCCACAGATCAATATGGCACTTCTTTAAATAATTAAAAACATCAAATGTCACTACTTTAAACAGACAAAATAAACAACAGCGAGAGAGTTTCTACAGTTTACCAAACAGTAAGATTCTCAGAAGAAAAGGAAAATCAGATGTTATAATTCACAAAGATTAATGACGTCATAGCTTAATTCAGCTGCAGAAACATGTTGAGTAAAATAGTGCCACACCGAATGGGTGTGCCCTATGTATGTATGTATGTATGTATGTATGTATGTATGTATGTATGTATGTATGTATGTATGTATGTGTGTGTGTTTGTATGGATTCGAATTCCCCTATGGGAATGGGCACAAAATAATATATAATGTATAATATCGGGGTTAAAGAAAACAATAATGACTTCTATTCTTTCTAGGGCACGGGTGGCCCAGTCACGCCAGAAACCTTTGATTGTGGGTTCGAATCCCGGTTTTTCCCGATTATGTTTCTAGGTTTGTCAGCACCATACCCGTGCTCGTGGGTTTCACCGAAGTGGAAAACGCCTGAAACCTGGCTCACTTTGGTCTTTCCTCCCACATTAAGTTGTCACGCCGTGATATACTGGAATACTGTTAAAAGTACCTATATGAAGGATTTGATACTAGCACATGTGCCGAAATTCGCTTGGAAAGAAATTAGAATTTGAAAGCCATACATGTCTCCAATTATACTAAACATTACTCAATGCTTCGTCAAGATAATGTAAAGACATTAAATCTTAAAATTGCCAATATTTTACGTGTTGTGTGATGAGATTTCGATTTTTTTATTTGCAATTTTTGGCTGAATGGACCGGTCATGACATCTGTCAAACATTGACACACACAATCCTTTAGTGCATAGCGATGTAGGACAACTTGAGTTGCTCAGTGAATATGACACAAACCAGACTGAACTATGTTGGCTTCATCTAGGAGAGCAATAGCTTCAAGCGGATATTAGGATAACTTCGATTATGACAGCAATGCGGTGACCCAAGTAACATTCATCTAGGCACAAAAGTTTACAATTGTTATTTGTAGGGATGTGAATATGATTTGTTATTAGTGACGTGTTTGCTGTCAATATTATAATATAACCTTGAGAAATACCATAGGAAATGGTGGTGAGAAGATTGGTGTTTGTTCTCTTTTAACCTGAATATTCATCATAGCTGGACCCTCCGAAGCAAACAGGGACATCACGAGACACATGTCAGGATATCAGACATGGTGTGTGGCATTTCCCTTGAGAATGGCAGATACAAATCAATGTTTCATTTGAGTTTTATTTTGTTAATAATCGCGGTTAGTTTTAAAATTTATGTGATATAAAATCTCCCTACCAAATTTTTTTTAGTTTTTAAGTATGTCTTTGTCATGAAATTTGTGCCTGGACATTAGGACATCCTTGCCTGCTTTGTGAAGTTTGAATTAATTATCTATTTTCAAAATCGATTGAGGTATGTTTACATGGCACCCGTGTACAGAAACAGATGTGTGCAATATACGATATGTAGTTCTCGAGGAAAAGGTTTTACTTCCGAGGAGAGGATATTTACATTGTTACATTGTGACATTGTTACATTGTTATATCTTAACACAATTATATCTGGAAATCTGATATTGATAATCTTTAATACATCAGTCTGTACCAGAAACTCGTTGTTAAATAAAAGGTATTCTGATAACGATATTTAAAAATCATTATTTCAGTCAAATTGTAAAAGGTGAACGAGATAGGTGAACAATAGTAAGAAGATGCCTCTTGCCCTCTTTCAGAGCCTTGAGGTCCCATTTGAAAAGAAACAGACTAAATAGGGCTGCTGCACAAGGTTGGAAATGACAGATATATTTTAGGTCATAGAGAAAACCTATACAAAAGTAGCTGTAACTGCGATTACTTATGAGTCCTGATAATTCATGTGTTATGACTACTCTCTGGGACATTGCCACACTGATACCAATCATGTTGCTGTGATCCATAAGTTCACGAGCATGAACTTCGATGCTACAAACGTCAACAGAACATTGTTATAAAAATACTTTCTCAATCAAAGAATACAAATATGACATCTGAAAAATGTTGGTTTAATGAGGTTCTTCTAGGAATGCTTCAATACTACATACAGGTCACCCGTTTGGTTATCAAAATGACCATCGACTGAGGTCATCATTGCTTCAGTATGAGCTTAAAGCGTGTGTGCATGTGAATTGTATAATACACTAACATTCACCTTGACCCCGAACATTTACCATTAAGGTTATCAATAACCATTGTTTAAATATTTTTAACGCGTTGGCAATGCTATTCTACATAACGGGTATTACCGGAAAGACAAAAATTCTCAAATACTTCCTGCACACCGGGTGTTCGATGTCATCATATTGCTCCATATGCAATGGGATTTTCGAAAATGATTTGATACATGTAGGGCCATCAAGATGTAATCTCTAAATAAAACATAGATGTGGTCATGTGCTTTCTCCCTGAAATCTCGATATTGTTCACAACAACATGTGTTCAAATTGACATTACGTTCCACCAAACACGAGAACGATTCATACGTTGTTTACATCTCCGATGTGCCATTGTGACATACAAACACACATCATTCTTTGAATATACAGCATTGATAGCTTTCCCATAATATGTTAATTGTCATCGGCAGCGGGGAACAAACAAGTACATAGATTTCTTCAACTGATATCCATGATTTACCTTTCATTGTGTGTATTTGAACCTCAAGTGAAATTTTTAAAGAACAAGTATTCTGTGTGTTTTTATTTTAAATCGCTTTCATCGAGCTCCAGATTTCTGGTACCACTTTGCTGCCAAATTTTCTGTGAAGGTTATCCACGTATGTCTACAACTTAATCCTTAGAACTGCAATACAACGAGAAAGTTATTTGTATAAACTACGTACATTGATTTACAATACGATTTACAACGTAGAGCTTCCCTTTAATCCAAGATGTACTTCAAACTCTTTGCATAACCCAAGAAATTATGACAGTCACGTCGGAGGCGATTTGTGGTGTTTGAAGACCATGTTGACAATTTGGGCAGTTCTGTTAATATTGACATTGTTTGTCAACAAGCGGCGTGTCTAACTGCCCCCAGCCACTACAAAGGGGACTTGAGGACGTGAGGGAAGAACAATTAACACAAGGTCTTTGTCAACGTAATGACTGGAACCACAGCGGTGTCCTTGGTCGAAATAGGTCACGTTACAGCGGACATCTTAAATCACGACAGCAAACACAGACCTTGACTATTTGTGTGGAATCGTTAATAGCATGGATGCGTTAGAAACATCATCAATGTCATACAGAATTTGATCAAGAGATAATTAAAGGAGAATTTTTGTTTATTGTTGAGGGCGGTATTTGGCGCTGATGGGCTGTGTTTGTATTCAGAAATATCATAGTTTTGTACGACAACTGTTTTTGTTCTATAAACTCTACGCTGCAGACTATATATTTATGACTGATCAGCAATTAATTTCTTATAACAATTGCAGTTTCAAACGTTGCCTGGCATTCATGTAACGTGATTATTCGTTTCGAATCTGCTGTAACGTGTACTTTACTGTGTGAATGTGTCCAAAGACAGCAACTCAGAGACAATTTGTGGTGTAGCATTGTGGACACTTGTCCAGTGGAAGTCAGTGTGGCTTTGCATAACAAGCAGGAAATAGCCTTAGTTTGATGTCCGCTATCATGTACATAGGGGACCCCAATTCAAGCAAATCCAGAACCAAAGAGAAAAATGCAAAGTTTACTGTAAAATTTCTTTTCCGTTTGAAGAGATACATAGACCTTGTAAAGGAACATTACATTCACTGATCGACATAGCAACATATATGCATAAAAAAATATTCATATTCATAAATTAAGGATACTTTGTACACCTGTACATATTGCATTTAAATCTCTGCAACTCTCCTATGGAGGAATAAAGATTATACATATAAGCAGACTTATAAGCATAGGGGGAAATTGTTTGATCTTGAAATTATTACATTATAACAATTGCAGTTTAAAATGTTTATAAGGGAAATTGAACAAAAACGTTTACTGGCATACATGTAACGTGATTATTGGTTTCGAAGTCAAAATACTTAAATCGAAATTAATCACTGGTGGAACTTGTTCTTTTAAATCATGTATATTTTTGTATATGCACTAAATGTTTACTTGAATTGCCTTTGCATGTGTTTGTGACGAGCGCTCCCGGTGGGGCAGCAATGGCTTACCTTTTCGCAAACACCGTTATCATCACTTGAAAAAGTTTGAAAAAGTTGGAATCGTACACCAGACTCGGCTTTGAGCAGAGATGTTTCATGATTATGGAAATGGTATTGTAGCTTTTAAAATCAGATTTTCTGAGGGGTGTAGTGGCATTGTGTTAAGGAATTAAGGGGATAAAACAAGAACAAGAACGGAGTATACTGTCTGAGTTGGGTTCTATTTGGTATCTCATGGTATCTCACTGTGGCATGTTATTGCACTGAGGTAGCACTATAAAACCGGCAAAACGTCGGACTAGTACAAACAGCCACACACACGTGCATGCACGTTGCTATGTAAGTGAAATAATGGCGTACATACATTAAACTCAACTCAACTCAATTTAACTCACCTTTAAATCAGAAAGAAATCTACCTTCCAAGGAAGTCAAGTGAAAACCCAACCTTTGTTTGATATTAATAATACAATATTTGATAATACAATATTATCATATTTATATATATTTAAACAATGTTTGACTCTGATTAGTACTAATTGTATGATAATAATAAGGTCAAATTAGGTCAATATGTTCGAAGTAGCCGAAATACGACGACAATAAATGTATTAATCTTTTAATTGCATCATGGCAACAGTTCCTGTGTGTAAATTCGGCTATAGATAGGATGGTGTCTCATCCAGAACTCACTGCAGTCTGATGGTAAACAATAAAGAGACAAGTAAAATTCAATGTACACATTGAAAAATCAGACACATTCCTCAAATTCCACCTTTGAAATAGGAATTGGTCAAAATAAGCAGATACAACATTAATAACACCCACAAGACAATTTCGGAAAAATATTATGATATCATAGCTACTAGTCAAAGATCAAACATAAAAATGTCAAATGAGGAATAACGGAAACATCAGTTGAGACCATGTTGTTCTCCAATCATTATTAAAAGAGATGGTATATAAACTGATAAGCAAAAAAACAACCTGTCGGTTGATTTTATGACATATTTGATTTTCATTTGAAAACATCTAAAGTTAGCAATAAAACATGGTTTTATTTTGTTCGAAATATATAATTAAATTTAAAACTTTAAAACATAAAATTAAAATACTCGCAAAATACACAACTGCTGATGGGTATCTCAAACATCTTATCTTTGAAAATCAATAAACTTGCCTTTTTCGGCACAAATTTACATCTCAAACATGGCAGGGGTCACATGGTTGCAAATTCCTTCTTATCCCAGTCTTCATTAAACCAACTTTAAAAACTATAAAAACTACCCAGCCACAAATTACATTTACAAACTATTGCAGGAATGAGTGATGGTTATCAAATTTAAAAACGGTTCTTTTAACTTTCAATTACATAAAAGACACCCTCCAAAATATGTCTTTTTATCAAAGATGTCTTGCTTGAAATCGTCCGTTATACCATATGTTAATTTATGCTCACATGTTGCTCCAGGGTATTGCTCTTGACACGTTACTCAAGACAACACATTGGAAGTATCACTTACAAAAGTACACACAATTATAATTCTGCAGACTCATGAGTGCCAGATAACCCAACTTTCAGCGTACCACTGACCCCATATGCATCTGCATTACACTGACCTATGTGCATGGGAGATATTGACGGAATTCCAAAGTGCAAATGGTTTTGATGTCAAATCTAGACTTTGATTAACTTTACCCTAATTAAACCGATAATATGGTTACAGAAATGTGTTTGAATTTTTTTACTTTCAACGTATTGAACAATTATTTTAGCATCTTTCACCTTTGTGAATAGTGTTATTTGTTGTCCCTTGCTTATTTTTATTGTGTGAATATATATATCACAGATATATAAATACGGGTGTGACAAAGATATTTATGTGGCTATGAAATATATATTCAATCTTTGTAAACTTTCAACACATGTTATTTTAAATTGATACATATGTACATTCCTGAATTCATATCATTTAATTTTGGTTATAAAGCCACGTGAAAAACCGTTGAGAATTGATCTTCGAGGCGACTAACGGGATCGGATGGTCAGACTTGGTTGATGCATGTCATCGTATCGAATTGATGTTCATGATGTCAATCACTCACTGTATTGTCTGATCCAGACTTGGGTATTTACAGACAGCCGTCATATATATTGCTGAGTGGAATATTGCTGAGTGCAGCGTTAAACAACAAACAAACACACAAACCTTTATATAAAAATGCAGTCTCGATCGCCAGTTTATGTAGTGTAACCTGCACAAAGAGTAAACAAATGTGTCTGTCTCCTTCAGCTAAGTACATGTACAATACTTAATCTTATCAAACACAAATATACACCGAATCCAAACATCAATTCCACACAAAAGCATGACGTGACCTGGGGTTTAGCGTGAGACCAGGTCTGACAAATACACCCAAACACGTAACGGTTCGTCATTTTGAATTTTAAAAACATGACCAGCTTGAATCGCTAACGGTCGCACATACCACAAATAGTCGCAATGTCGTGAGATACGGCGTTACATATTGAAGCAAGCTGTCAAGCTTCTGAGGCCTCCACAGTGAATTCAAATTTGAATCCCATGACCAGGATGACATTCTAAATAACAAAAACTAAAACATTCTGGCGTTGCGCGGAAATATTAAACTGATTACACACACAGTTTATCGAACATCTCGGAGGCATGTATGCGACTTTGTCACGGGGCTTTAAAGATTATGAAATACGATCCGAACCCTTTCACCTTGCTTGGTTGTATCGTTCTTTCGTTTCTTCCAATGATTTGTATATTTGTACAGAAAGTTCATCGAATCGTACATGTAAAACAATGTGTTAAACATGGAAAGGTGCTCTCATATTTTAGTTTGTTCTGAAAAACTGAATTTTAACTGAGCTGAACTATTTGATAATCATTAGACATTTAACTTTTGGAACAAAGTTTATCTGTGAATTTGTAAATTAACGGTAAAACATGTCAGAATAGAAGCTGATATGAGAACAGCCACGTCTTTCAGACGAGTGACTATCCACGTCATTTTGGGATCACCAAGAAAGGGCTTTCGCGAACACCTGGCGTCGTCATTGAATTTAAGTGGTCCATTCATATAATTTCCATAGCTACTTTTACCATTACGCCAAATTTTAATCTGTTTCGGCGGATAACCTAGACTGGTTATTCTCTTGCATTGACAATTTGTATTTACACATTGTTACCGTGTTGGGAATTGAAGTCGAGTTTTGAACATGCCGAGCCAACGCTTAACCACTATTCAACCAGATCCCCTCTGTTTATTCGAATGATTGGATATTGCTTATCTACTCGTTACATCCCGGCAGACATGTCAGTCGTGTGTCCTGCCTGGGCCCTGCTCAGACTAGACGTGTATATTGAGGCACGCAGAACATGGCGGGCCTTGTCCACTTGAAGACAACCAGTGGATGTAATTTGGATGGTTTTTTTGTGTTTTTTTAAGAGACAAGTGTAAAACAAATATGACTCCTACGTTTGGGAATATTCTGTTTTAACGTATTCAGCAAACATGACGCCAACTCTCCGGAAGACCTTGCAGATGCTTGTTTGTTGAGAGTATAGTTTCTGGCATGGTGAATCCTATGTGACCAGGACATATATTTATTCACGTCTCTTTTGGAAGTTCCATTAAACTGATGTTTGGGTTATATCAGTATGTTTGTTGTTTAACGCCACACACAACAATATTCCAACGATATGACGGCGGTCTGTAAAGAATCAAGTCTGGACCAGACAATCCAGTAAATGATTTTTGTCCTTGTCTTGTTTGTTGTTTAACGATACACTCGGCAATATTCCAGCTATATGACGGCACTCTGCACATAATCGAGCCTGGACCTGATAATGCCGTGACTGACATCATGAGCATCGATCTACGCAATGACATGCTTCAACCAAGTCAGTGAGTCTGACCACCCGATCCCGTAAGTCGCCTCTTACAAGTGGCATGGGCTGCTTAAAGACCAATTCTGACCCGAGTCGTGAAGGGGTGGCTTATATATAAGTGGATTAATGAGCCACTTTAAACAGTAGTCACTTGTATCACTGTGTCAACTTACTGAAACATCTGAAGGTGCCGCTGGTTATATACGTTTGACGTTATCCAGTTTAATGAAACAAGTATAGGTATGATGCTAAAACACATGGGATTCGAACTACCAGCTAACTGACCCTGGCTGTTTGGGCTAATGATCATGAATCCCAAGAGCAGTGTGATAGAAACATTTTGGGTTTGCATTTACGAGAATTCAAAATGCTTCTTCAGATAAGTCCAATTGAGTTTCGAACATGTCTTTATAAAAGTAACATGTCATAAACATTTACGTAGAGGTATTGATAAATTATACTTTCTAGGCCTTGGGAAATATCGGGGAAGATAAGAGTATCTAAAATGGTAAATTTAGGTAGGTTACCGTCTTGAAGGTAATGACACATTATCATATTCAGGTAATGTAAAACTGCCGTCTTAAAAGTAATGGGGGCGGTGGGGTAGCTTAGTGGTAAAAGCGTTCCCACGTCATGCAGAAGACCCCGGTTCGATCCCTCACGTGGGTACAATGTGCGAAGCGCATTTCTGGTGTCCCCTGCCGTGATATTGCTGGAATATTACTAAAAGCGGCGTATTCACCATATTACTCACTCACTCACTCAACGTAATGGCTAAATGAAATGTTCAGGAATTGACACATTGCCGTGTTCAAAGGAATGGTAGTTTGCCTTGTTCAAGGTAAGACAGATAAGAAACTATTAGACCATAACAATACATTATCTCGAGATGTCTGATCACTGGATTGTCTCGGCGGTTTACAGGCCGCCGTTGTATGGCAGGATTACTGCTGTGTGGCGTCAGACAACAAACACTTACTTTTTTTAAAGTGAAGGGTGCTATCGGTAGAGCAGAACATGTTTTCCCCTTTCGCGAACGCCTCCATTGCCATGTTGCCCATTGCGCCCAATAGGATCTGTTTCGGCAGGTATTTGAGACTGACTATTTTCTGGAGTTGCGTTTTGAATTTAAGTCGAATTTATAACACTTTTTTAAATATGCAATAATATGTCATATTCAACTTGATGTATGAGGACAGCCCAAAATGACGCACGGGCATGGCGATCACGGACCAATTTGGCAATCGAAACCACGATCAGCGGCTCCGGACATACATAAGGGACACAACTCATCAAAGCAAAAGCTACCAATACTCCTTTCATGGATTGAGACCTTTCGAAGTTCTCTTTGATTTTTTAATTTTCAGCATCCCATGAATATGTACATGTAGCATATTTAAATGCAGGTCTGATAATTCGGATATAAACCAGTTTACGATGACGACACTTGGTAAATTTTCTTAAGGTTTTTCTTTCAAATGAAATCCATCCGCTGTTTAAGGGACAGTGGAGTAGCTTAACGCGTTCGCTTGTCACGCTGATCACACACGTTCGATTCCTCACATTTAAGTCGAATATTTGCGTCCTCCAAAGAGATATTGCGCACTTCTACTACACGTGGTTTGAAACCAGTGTTTTCAGAACTAGCTGTCAAAACATTTTATGGTAGACATGTGGAGGATATTTACACTTGTGCCGCACCAGTGGCCACAATGAGGTGCGATGCAATTCGATATTTTGACTATATGTTCTCGTGTTTATCTGTGAACCCTTGACACGCCTTTGCATGTGTTTATGAAGAGTTCTGTCGCCTTTATTTACCTGTTTTGAATACATGCAAAAACGTACAAGTATGATACAATCTGGAGCATGTGATATTTATATGTAATGTTTGCAATTGGCAATTCTAAACATTCTCTCAGATACTCTGAATTTGTAATCTTATGAATCAGGATACATGTTTGACCATTTGAATGACTCTGATTTGTCTAGCGGATTGTAAACATAATAACGACAGTGGTTTTTGACATATACAAATTCTATCTTTTAATCATGACATTCATTATTATTATTATCTTATTTGTAATACGAAGCATAAATAATGTGATTATCAAGCTCTATAATGGAGTGATTCAAAAAGAGGCTATTAACATTATAAAATGTATAATTATAACAAATGAATATTAAAGAAATGTATTATCTTGTTTCGCAAGACACACAAATCATCCCTCCCTATAAAGAAGTAAATAAAAGCGCCAAAACCCTTTCCATAATACTAAAAATAAAGAAGACCCCATTGTACGATTCCGACTGTATCATAAGTATGTGTTAATAGATCACTATCAAATCGGGATAACACCAGATGTTCGCGAAAGTGTGAGCGTATTCTGCCCCGGCGATGACACCCGTAGTTCAATACATCATATAAATTTACCTGTAATCACCGCAATGAGGCAGGTAAACCATGTTGTAGCGTCCATGCTTCAGAGAGATGTGTGTTGATGTCTGAGTCCTCACTAGGTTTGATGCCGAGTGTTGGGTCTCCAACTCTTTGTCTCCCCGCGGTTCTTGTGTTTGCCAGGCGCGAACAGGAAGGTGTTTACATGAAACGATGGGATCAACATTGAGCGCATGCCATCGGTAGGGGAGGGAGGGGGAGGGGGATAGAGAGATGCCATTTGAACACGCAAACTCCGGCTTGTTACATCATTTCTTCAATTCTAAGATGCCTCATCTCTTAGGAATGATGGTTTACCTTCTGGAGTCTTTTTCCTTATCAAAGAGTACTTTGCCATCAGTCGTTCGCCATTAGCTAAATGTATTATTTGGGACATATGAAAGTGATTATGTGTGTTTGTATATATTTTTATAAAAGCAGCGTAAAATTGCCTCGTCACTTTTTAAAATATCAATCTTGGCAATTTCCTGAATTTTTTATTTGAGATTGAATTTATTCATCGTATTCAAACATGTCAGATGCAATTCCTTATACCGTATCATACATGTTCCTGTGTGTTTGTTCAGGTGAACAATTGACCTTTGCATGTGTTTGTGACGGGTGCCACCTGTTGGGCAGGATAGGCTCACCATTTCGCCAACACCAGGTGTCATCACTATTTAATAGTGATTCATAAACGCATGCTCATAATATAGTCGGAATTGCACAATCGACTCATGGCAGAGATTTCTTATGGATATGGAAAGGGTTTTGTCGCTATTTACATTTACATCAATTCTTAAAACCTATCAAACTCATGTATAATTGCAAATACATCATGTATAAGTACCATTACATTTACAATACATTAAAAGTTGAACCCATCAAACCCGTGTATAATTACCAATACATTTCACAACACATCAATGGTTTAACCTATCAAACTCATGTATAATTACCAATACATTTTACACTATATCAATAGTTAAACCCATCAAACTCATGTATAATTACCAATACATTTTACACTATATCAATAGTTAAACCCATCAAACTCATGTATAATTGCAAATACATCATGTATAAGTACCAATACATTTACAATACATCAAAAGTTAAATCCATCAGATTCGTGTATAATTACTTTTAGGTTAACTAACAATACATCAAGAGTTAAACCTATCAAACTCATATATGTACATAAATAGTATGAAAGGGGTAAACAACTGAGACCTGCATCACTTCCGGCTTTCCTCCCATATTTAGGTGACACGCCGTGATATAACTGGAATACTGTTAAAAGCAATGCTAAACCAAACCTACTCACTTACTCACTTACTCGCACCGATGCATTACACTTCGGGCTCTCCTCCCACATTATGCTGACACGTCGTGAAATAACTGAATTACTGTCCCAAGCGGCGTTAACAAACTCACTCACCAATACAATAACATATATCATCAATAATAATACATAGATCTATGAAACTGATGCATAATTACCAATGCATTAACAATACATAAACAGTTGCACCATCAATTCCAAGAAAAAGTACCAATGCATTGACAATACATCAAAAGTTAAATTATCAAACTCATGTTAATTACCAATGCATTAACAATACATAAACAGTTAGACCATCAAGTCCAAGTATAAGTACCAATGCATTGACAATACAGCAATAGTTAAATCATCAAACTCGTGTATAATTACCAATGAATTTACAATACATAAACAGTTAGACCATCAAATCCAAGTATAACCTGTGCATTGACAATACAGCAATAGTTAGATCATCAAACGCATGCATATGTACCAATCCATTCACAACAGTACCACTGAATTTGCAACACGTCAATGTTAAAACACATAACCAGTGTACTTATCAACAAACTTGATTATGGTACAGGTTTGCCATTTTCTTCCAAGCTGGATCCTTCTCGGACATCCATCTCCATAAGCCAAACGTTGTAGATCTTGAGTTTAACATCTTGACTCCAACCACACAATCGTTAAATCCTAGCACGATAAAAAACATACATCACTATGGTTGAGGCTTTACATACTTCTTTTCGAGTATTTGCCTTTACATTGCAATAGTTTGCAGCAACTGTTTACCAAGCAATACATATTTGAATTTGACAGTTAAGTCCCCCTTCTTCCTGTTTCCTATGATGGTATTTTTCTAAATGTAGAGTTGCAGGTATAAGAACACAATACGGTTGGCAATGTGCTGTTACCGTTGTTTGTACTTCTTTTAGTTTCCTCCTTATGATGTTGTGTTGGTTATAGTTTGTGTCAACTGTCATTCAACATTCTATTCTTAGGTAAAATATTCAGATATGATGCCAAGCTTTTATGTATGTTATTGTTCGGTTTACTCTTGATGAGGGCTGGAGCGAAATGTTTCTCATCCATCTGAGAGGTATTGATGCTGTGGTAAACGGAGAGTGTTGAATTATATTTATGCAGGATTAACTCGTCTTTTTGCGAACATCTGGAAGCATCACTAACTGATAGTGATTCTTCAACCATTATCATGGCGTTAGGCTGTTGGTGATTCTGGGCCAGGAATTCACTGACCATTCGGAAGGTTCTTTCAAACAAGTAAAACTGACGCAACTATTGGCCATTTTGCAAAATTATAAAGAAATAAGAAGAAAAGAAAAGACCAATAAAGAGGTACTCCGGGAAAGAAAACAGCAAATTTTCATTATTTGTCCATTACAGAATCACATGTACGTAATAGTACAACGGAGACTCTGATTTAAGCTGTGGTTTCTTATGGCTACGGGAATGGCTTGTCGTGCTTTTATTCATGTAATTAGAGTAGTAATAGAGTATACAACGTGGTAAGTTAAAATGTTTTCGTATTTTACAGCTTTTTGGGGCATTTCCCCAAACCAAAGCCGTCAGTAAGTTATAATTTTGGAAGAGTGAGTTGTGTTTTACGCAGCTGTGATCAGTATTTAAATGATATTCAGGATGTGCCAACTTAATGTGAAAGGGGCACCCGAGGTGATACAGTATTACGGGACACCAAAAGATATGCGGTATAACGATGATATCCACGAGCAAATGCCTGCTGCTGACATACCGGTGATAATAACCAGGGCGAGTCTAATGTATCACGATCACAGGATAATGACACGCCTAAGGGACGCAACTCTGCGCAGCGCACTGTATCTCCTTGAACATTGTGGTCACCGTGCTCCTCTGGCTATGTAGGAGGGTGATTTTATGTATTTCTGTGCCCTGGTGAGCATAAACTGCCGGGCAAAAATATATCTCAAAACCATTTGGTTACATGAACAGTTATGAACGTTGGTAGAAGTTTACAAGAGCTTTATCACGGAATGTTTGTCAATTGTCAATGTACAGTAGTTTATCTAATAAACATGTTGTACTACCATGATCAACATGGCCTGGCTACCTGCCATGGCGATAGTTCGCCACAAGGTGTGTTTCTCCACCACGTAACACTGCACCAGGTAATATGTGTGTGGGGTACCACAAGGTCAGTCTATCCGCCACCTTACACTGCACCATGTACTATGTGTGTGTGTGTGTGTGTGTGTGTGTGGGTGTGTGGATACCACAAGGTGAGTCTCTACACCACCTTACACTGCACCATGTACTATGTGTGTGTGTGTGTGGGGGGGGGGGGGGGGGGGGGGGCGGGGGGGTACCACAAGACCTTACACTGCACCAGGTTATAAGTGGGGGTGGGGGTGGTACCACAAGGTGTGTCTCTACACCACCTTACACTGCACCAGGTGATATGTGTTGGGGGGTACCACAAGGTGAGTCTCTCTGCCACCTTACACTGCACCAGGTGATATGTGTTGGGGAGTACCACAAGGTGTGTCTCTACACCACCTTACACTGCACCAGGCTATATGTGTTGGGGGGTACCTCAAGGTGAGTCTCTCTGCCACCTTACACTGCACCAGGTGATATGTGTTGGGGGGTACCTCAAGGTGAGTCTCTCTGCCACCTTACACTGCACCAGGTGATATGTGTTGGGGTGGTACCACAAGGTGTGTCTCTACACCACCTTACACTGCACCAGGCTATATGTGTTGGGGGGTACCTCAAGGTGAGTCTCTCTGCCACCTTACACTGCACCAGGTGATATGTGTTGGGGGGTACCACAAGGTGAGTCTCTACACCACCTTACACTGCACCAGGTGATATGTGTTGGGGGGTACCACAAGGTGAGTCTCTCTGCCACTTACACTGCACCAGGTTTATGTGTGTAGGGTACCACAAGGTGAGTCTCTCTGCCACTTACACTGCACCAGGTGATATGTGTGTCTCTCCGCCACCTTACACTGCAGCAGGTTATATGTGTGTAGGGTACCACAAGGGGAGTCTCTCCACCATCTAACACTGCACAAGGTAATATGTGGGGGTAACACAAGGTGAGTCTCCCCGCCACTTTACGCTCTACCAGGTAATATGTGGGATTCTATCCTTTGAAGTTCTTTCTCAGGTTTTGTTCGTCTCCTTTGTTTGCAAACAACCCACGTTATGAGATCCCATTGTGGTTTGTGACAGCTCAACTTTATGCAAACTCATTTCTGTAATTAATGTGCTGTGGCCCATGATAATGTCAATACGAGTTGGAACGTATTCATCACACCACACAGACACGCACGTATGTATGATCAGGTCAGTATGTTAAGTTACACAAATGTTTTTGTTTGTAAATCAGTGTTAATGACACTTTATATTGTTCCTCTTGTCATACCGAATGACATATTGAATAACACGCACGTATACTCGCAATGAACATGTTTGAAAGCAATATATTTAATTGATTATGAACATAAACACCATACAGTTTACATCATTTGAAAAATGCTTCAATCAATTAATGCTTTCACATTTGATCTATAGGTAAAAGAACCTGAGAACCATGACTCTAAAATTCACTAATGTGTTTGGTAGGGTGTGTATTTCAGTCATCCTTGGCCCTTCTACATTCACAGTCACCGCCTCGCCCTCTTACAAGTCTACAATGTGAGAAACTTGGTCAGGCAGTCTTCCCCTTCTCCACAACAAAGCAATGATTGTTCTCAAACAGAAGCATTTTACTTAGCCCTTACACCATCATGCCGTCATGTGAACAACAGTAGACACATTTTCTCACAAATGGATCTGACTTGTTTTCTCGGTGGTGATTTATCGGAATGAATACAGACTTTGAATCTCTAAATATTTAGGTTTTTTTATAAACATAGCTTATTGATTACAGGTGGTGGTCTTATTGAATAATGATTAATTACCTTCTCGCGCACATATTTGATCCTTGGTTACCCGTCTACTGAGAAGTACAATAATGTATGTTTTATTGCCAAACAACCAAGTTAACAAGTGTTATATGGTTGTGTTTTTGTGTATCTGAGAACACTAACTGTAAATGTGTAAACACGAGAAGATAAATATTGGTTCTGTTTTCTCTGTATAGCGTCACACATCTCATATGGAGACGTTCAAGATGCGTTTACGTTCCACTGATTACGTCTGAAAGTGTATTACAATAATATATGGAACAAAAGAAGTTAGGGATCAAGAATATTTTTGGGGATATTTTTATAAAATTTTGTGCTCAGTCTTCACTGCAAAAATATCCCCCAAAATATTCATGTTTCTAAACATTTTTGTTCAGTGTAGTTTTTTTATGAAACTTTACACTTGACTTCCTTCAGTGTGAAGAATAATGGTCATAAGCTTGTTAACATAATAATAAATGCACTTTAAATATTTGTCTAGGTTACCATATCGGTAAACTATTAATCAGTCGTCTTAAACGACGCAAACAGTTGTGAGTTGCGTCCCTTAGCTATGCCAGGATGTTCAGGTTGTTGGTTCATCACTATACCAGTGCTCATGGGAGTCACGAAGGTGGCGAAAGTCTACGGCCCGGATAACGTTGGAGTGTGCTACGCTGTAACTCAATAACTCACTATCGATAATCATTGACAGGATCAACTGCTTTGACACAATGTCGCTTATGCGATTTGAGGATCATATCTGAAACTGATGACGTTATATGCAGGTTTAAATTATGAGCTTCGAATTGTTTATTGATAAATTGATAAAATATACCAACGTATTGATTGCATGACACATCTGGTGTGATTCAGTGGTGTACAGTAGCTCAAGTAAAAAGGATTTAACGCAAAAATCACAACAATTCGCGCGGTGTTACTATTGCGTGATTGTATATATGCATGTAAAGAGGATATTATTTATCATACCATGTTTACGATACGAGTGTCTGACGTTCGCTCTCGCTCGTGAAATACCGGATTTTAGGCACGAGTGTCGCATAGTATGACATGAGCACGTATGTATGTATGTATGGATGTATGTATGTATGTATGTATGTACACGCGAGTGTGTTTTAAATATACCGACCATGTTAAAATCTTATACAACGCCAAATGTGTCATACCTTAAATATTGCAACATAATGTAACAATTCGAGTTCTCATTAAAGCCACACAACCCTTTCCATATTCATAAGAGTCCATTGTACGATTCCGTCTACAACATGAGCAGAATAAAGATATCCACAAACTTAACGTTTAATTCTGTTATTGAGCATACATTTATACAAACCTTGATATTAGACCTTTAAAGTGGGGGTATAGCGCGACCCTCACCTCTGCTTTAATCAGGAGCCAGGGTTAACGACCCCAGTACAATATTGTATCAATCAACGCCTAATCTACCTATCGGTTACCTGTTTACGATAATTCCTTGCCACCTTCCTCATTACCAGCTCGACACAAATACCTCAACAGCTACAGTGGTAATCAGATTTACGACCTGTTTAAATCACACACCGACTTGGTGTGGGCTGCTACACTCTCCTGGTTATCGTGGTCCTTATGTAATTTGTATTTTAGGAGTCTATAAAGGTGACACGTTCATGTTCATTTGTTGCTATCAACATGTCTTTTATTTTGTGTTACATGTCATTATTGATGTAAGGGATGAGGAAAACAACATATATTGTTTATTGGTGAGTGAGTGAGTGGGTAGGTTGGTGGGTGGGTGGGTGGGTGGGTTTTGCTGAGTGAGTGAGTGAGTGAGTGAGTGAGTGAGTGAGTGAGTGGGTGTATGAGTGAGTGAGTGAGTGAGTGAGTGAGTGAGTGAGGTTTAACAGTATTCCAGCAATTATGATGCTGACATAAACGACAAAACTATTTCCATAATCATAAAATGTCTCCACCTAAAGCAGAGTCTATTGTATGATTTCATCCATATCATAAGCATGCGTTTATGAATCACAATCAAACAGTGATAGAACCAGGTGTTCTCGAAGTAATACACGGGAACAACCAATGGATTAAAACAACTGAGGATTGGAGAATGTTGGTTTCGATTGGTATTAATATAATCAAATCGGTTTGTTCCAGACCGGAAAACAATGACTTTGTCACTACCGTTAGAAACACTCGACAAGCTGAACTACAGTAAACTACGTTTTTAACGAACACGCTTATAACGAACTGACCGATATAACGAACTTATGTTTTAGTCACGGGGATTTGTTGTATATATGCTGTACATACATGTATGCTTATAACGAACTACGGTTATTACGAACTCAACTTAGCGGTCCCTTTTGTTATAACCGTAGTCTACTGTATTTTGTCTTTAAGCTTTTTTCCTTTTTTTTCTATGGGGACGGATGAGGATTTTGGTAATGAAACATTTGGTAGTTCGTAAAGAAATGCATTGTACATGATTTATTTAATCATCTTAAAGTTGTTTTGGATCGGTAGGTGATACGAAACTAAAATGCTTGGGCTGGTTTGTGTCCTTATAGATATTAGCTATGTAAAATCTGAGAGCGAAAGGTCGGGGTTCGATCCCCGGTCGCGTCATACCCAAGGACTTGAAAAGATGGTACTTGTTGTAACCCTGCCTGGCGCTCGGCATGAAAGGGATGAAGGACTGGTCGGCGCGTAGTATTCTGTGTCTGATGAGGGTGTCCATGTTAAACTGCCGCTTGGTATCTATAAAAGGACGCTACCACTATAAAACCGGAATTAGTCCAGACCAGTTGAAAGCCACACACATATGAAACCACGTACATGCACGTCGCCATGTGCCTTCAAAAAACTTTACGCGACGTTAACCTCCATTTCACCTCACCTCACCTCACCTCACCTCACCTCAACTCACCTCAACTCACCTCACCTTACCTCACCTCACCTCAACTCAACTCAACTCAACTCAGCTGAATTCATCGCACCTAACCCAAGTACGCTTAAACACTACGTGTTATGTGAATGTTCGTGTTGACAGTTATGTATATTCTGAGAACTAAACTCGCATGTATTGACTGCAGTCAGAAAAGTACGCTTTGATCCAGCCGATAAGAGATATGTCGTTTACACTACAGTCGATTTCAGCTCTAACAACGGAACTACATCAGCTCTTAGCATTGATCATTAATGTTATTGATCATGTTCATATTGAATTTTTTATATGAAGAAGGTCCATGACTTGGCTCTGCCTTGAGTACAGATTGTGTGACCTCGAGCCAGGATGAACTGGAATGTAACTCGTTTCAATGCAAAATATTTTTTTATGTGAAGTTTACACGATATACGGCTTTTCCATTGGACGAGAGGTCGGTCACGTGACCGCGAAATGGACAATCGTGTATTATCTCCCTGCTTAAATGAACTCTCACAAAGTGAAAGTCAATACTTGTTTTTCACATACATAACATTAGAATGAATTTCTTCTGTAAATCAGGCTGTAGGGAAGCCAAGTGGTTAAAGCGTTCGCTCGTCACGCCAAATGTCCTGGTTCGATTCTTTGCATGGGTACAATGTTCTGAATCCCATTTAAGATTTGCTGCGCTGTGTCGTTGCTGGAATGTTGCCTAGAGCGGTGTAAAATCATACACACTTCCTCTTCTAAAATTCTTTCATTCGGCCTCAATAGACGACCGCCTCCGTGGACTGAGGGAAAGAGCGTCTGCGGGAGATCGACGGTCGGTGGTTCGATCTCCGGCTGCGTCATACAAAAAGACGTTACAGGATGGTACTTGTTGTTACCCCGCCTGGTAGTGGATATAACAAGGACTGATCGGCTTGAATTATGTATACGGTATACTCAACTCAGCTCAATAGATAGAACGTAATGTTACGGAAAACAGAAGGATATGTTAGTGAAGATAGTCCTTGAAAATGTAAATATGTATGAATCACTTGGAACCATTGGTTAAATTACAACCAAATGGGGTTTAATGTGAATCTGTGAAGGGACGTGTAAGTCTGCACTGACTTCGCGGGGCTGTACAGTGGATAAACAATGGAACACTACGGGATAAAAGGATTTCGTCATTTGATCTATCAGTGAATGTCGAGTTTACGTGTCGCTTCGTGATGACCGATTTTTTCAAAGCGAATCAATCTGAAAAATACAAATACAAAAAACAATACATGTATGTATGTAAGAACTTACTTAATTTCTTTATCTTTTGCATCTACATTTTTTGTATTTATCTAGGTAATATAAGCAAACACACATTGAAATAAATTCTTATACATAAATACGTCAACAACCACAGACTGCTTATTTAGAAATTACCACACAAAAGAACACATCGTTCATGCGAATAATGCAACACAAGCCGCGCCCTCTCTATTATCTTCCAATCAGAAACAGTAGTTCGTTAATGGGCGTGGCCTATGTTTTTGCCTGTTTACGGAAACATAAATGCAAACATATGGTTTGGTAAGCCAATCAGATGCAACAGACCAGAAAATGAGCAAACTTGGCTTCAATACACTGTAAAAGCAGCATTGCACCTGTAAACCATGCACACAGGTGATGTTTTAACACCGTCGTACAGCATTTCGGTATTTAGCTTAATGTGGGACAAATCTCGAAAAGATGCAGGTCTAAGATGTTTACCACATTGCTGAAATCCACGATCAACTGATATGGTTCTGACAAACATAAACACATAATCATGTAGAGGTTTCTGGTAAGCCTACGAGATGCACAGTGAATTGCGGCGCCTTCGACGTCTAGGCCCCGTGCGACATTTTTATTTGTGACCTCACCGCTCACTGACCTTTCAAACACATAAATATGTTTACCTCTGCTGATTCTCTGTAGGCCATATTGCCAAATATATATTGCCACATAGAATTAAAATGGCGCATTGATAGACCCTCAGGTAGAACCTGGCGAGCGAAAGCTCTGGCATAGTGTATGCTTCAGTGAACAGAAGCCAGGACAACAGGCCGATCAATTTGTATACCCCTGGCTGTGAACGGCTTTATAACAGCACATGAAAAGGGAACTGTTGGGACAATTTGTAATTGAGACGTAGATACATGCAAGGAAAGGTTATCTGGTGGATGTGTTAATCCTGGGTCACCGATCCATGGTCTCCTGTGGTCGAGCTGACGCCGTAGTTCTACCCGTATATTTCAGACAAACTGGTGGGAAAGCTGTTTCCCGAAGCTCGCCTCCGTAGTCTCGTAGAAAGAGCGTCTGGCCGCAGAGCGGAAGGTCGGTTGTTCGATCCTAACCGCGTCTTACCAAAAGACGTTAAAAATTGTACTTGTTGTTACCCTGCCTGTGGCTTGGTATTAAGGGTGATAAAACGAAGACAGGTCGGCTCGAAGTCAGTGTACTCTGTCTGTGCGGGGTATCCATCTTATACTGCGGTGAGGTATCTTTGGGCTAGCACTATAAAACCGGCATGGTCCAGTCTGGTGTTAGCAAACACACCTAGTGGTTTAAGCTTTCGCTCGTCGAGCCGAAGTTCCGGGTTCGATTCCCGACATGGGCACAATGTGTGAAGCCCACTTCTGGTGCCCCCGTCGTGATATTGGTGGAATATTGCTAAAAGCGGCAAAAACAATATTCACTCACTATTACTTTAATGATATGCTTTACATCCACCGTACAATCTCAGGTTACTGTGGACATCCAATTCTGTCTATGGACAGCATGCACAAGTTTCCGTTTTAAGCAGTTTTCATCCTCGCGTCTGTCATCTGTTAGGGGCTGTTAGTAGCCCAGTGGTTAAAGCGTTCGCTCGTCACACGGAAGACCTGGGTTCGATTCATCACATGGGTTCAATATGTGAAGCCAGTTTCAGTAAAATTGCTGGAACATTGCTGGAAGTGGCCTGAGACCCATCACTGTCATCTTAATCTACATTGCCGGGCAAAAGAACGTATGCACGTGAACATTGGACTTGACCCAAAAATTACGAACGTTATCAATACGTTACTAGGCTAAAACAATCGCCGAAACACTGCAATCTTTAGGTCCAAAACACAACGTATACCCGTATCAAATACATCATCATATAATAATTATTTCATGTCTGTTGCATTTTTAGCCACCATCAAACATGGGTTTAAAATTCAAATAGCCCGGCAATTTATGTATAAAATGTAATAAATAACCCATTTATGACTTTTCCAAAGTTTTAGAACACACAAAAACTTCAACATACAGATACAAAAATTTAAGCTTAATGGATCAAATTAAATGTAACGACTGAATAAAAATAATAATCTAATATTATAAGACATGAATTACGTAAAATGTTATGAATTTAAGAGAACTAAAACCATGCATGATGCCATAAATAGCAGATTGGTCTTCGCGTGTAAGGCTTCCCCAATCATAAAATACATACTGACAAAAGATCTTCTTGATTCACTGAGCTGAATATAATAACAACGTGTTATTGTAAGTTAATACCGCACAAGAGGAACATGGGAAGCCTTATCTATGTAATCGCAGCGCAAACATGAATTGGGTTACTGTGGGGTTGTCAAGCTGTCAAAATCACGTCTCCGCCACCGGATTGACGTCAAATGTTTTCAGGTCGTTACAAGCGGTGTTAATTTTCAAACGGTGTGGTTAATTGTTGATATTATCGCTGCGGCGTTTTTCACACTGAGCTTCCATACTCCCGCCTCACACAACGAATCATATAGCCATGATTGCTGCCAATTAACAGTCTAAACAGCAAGGATTTGAACTACTGGACAACAATGTGTTATATTGGATTTCATTCTATGGCATCTGGCTACATTCCTAAAAGTTTAGCATCAATTTTCGAAATTCCATTCTGATTATACCCTTGCTAAAAATAATAGTTTGTGTCTGAAATAATAGTGTTTATGATTTTTTATGTTTATTTAATGCTTAGTCAGATAAGAAGGAGTATTTTATATCGAAATAAAATTTAAACATATAAACTTGATGTTATTGGCATTATATCATCAGACATGTTATGCCACTGTTTATTGGTTGTTTAACGCTGAGAAATATTCTAGCTATAGACGGATGCCTGTAAATAATCGAGTCTGGGCCAGACAATCCAGTGATTGATATCATAAACATCGATCCAGCTAATTGGGATACGAGCCTGACCATCCGATCCCGCTTGTCGCCTTTACAACAGCCATGGGCTGCTGAAGACCTATTCTAACCCGGATCTTCACGGGTCTGTATCACTGTGCTCCGCATGGAAACTGCAACAACAACATCAAGATCGATCATCAGCAAGAATGCCTCAGGTCCCTGTGAAGATATCATGTTAGATTCTCCAGTATCTATTGTATACTACTCAAAAGAAGTTAAAGAACACCCGATTATTTCATTATAGTTAATCTACAATAATATGAAAGTATCCGGTGTTCTTCTACTTCTTTTGAGTGGTATATTTTGTGTGTCGATAATGTGGCTTTGAACCCAGATTATTACCTGATACAAAGTCGATTATCTACAATCTGCCGTGATACAGCTAGCATATTGCTAACTGCGGACTTCAAGAATATTCACTCACTCTAATTTGACATTTTATTTGACAGTACAGAAATGACTCACCATCGTCAAGACTCCCCGTGATGCTTTGATTTGATAAAATGTATCAATTATATTTTATTCCTGCAAGGGGCATACGAATGTTGGGCTAGAGTACTCATTTGTATTGACAGACCGAATCACTGGCTGGCAGTCCAAACTTCGAATACATCCATTATATTCCTATGACGAATTTGAAGACTGAGTTCTTATCTCAGTCAATGAACGTAACTGTTATTGTTCATACGGGGGGTTAACCTTACAAAATGTCTATTAGCTATAGCATTAGACTACAGTTTATGACCCTTATCATGCGTGCATGCGTGTGTGTGTGTGTGTGTGTGTGTGTGTGTGTGTGTGTGTATGTGTGTATGCGTGCGTGCGTGCGTGCGTGCGTGCTTGCGTGCGTGCTTGCGTGCGTGCGTGTATACACAGAACTACTTTGAAAAACATTTGTTTTCGGATTTGATGATTTTGTTGAGCTTGTGAAGAGCAGAATTTTAACATTTGAAACCTCTCCTTTGCTGTCGGTTCCAAATACAATTTCAGGGCATCAAATACTCATTAACGCCCGCAAATCTGTTCAATATGTACCCTCTAACTACCATAGAGTGCTACCTAAACATTCAGTCACGTACTCCCATGACACTTTAACGTAGATTCCTACAAACACTCTTGTTAAGATGGTAAGCACATATTTTATCTTACATGCATATTGCTTGTTTGCCTGTCACGTCACTCAATCTACAATCAATGTGGTACCTATGTGTAGGAATATCAGTGTTGAGAAAGTATCTTATACGAAAGTGCGTATAACTTACACTTATACAAGGATTGATGTGATGGTGTAGATAGATAGATAGATAGGTAGGTAGATAGATAAATAGGGAAGGAG
The DNA here is from genome assembly GCF_022045235.1 of Haliotis cracherodii. Classification (NCBI taxonomy): domain Eukaryota; kingdom Metazoa; phylum Mollusca; class Gastropoda; order Lepetellida; family Haliotidae; genus Haliotis; species Haliotis cracherodii. Next base: position 8,505,424 of record NW_027266319.1, read on the forward strand.
GGAGAGAGAGAGAGAGAGTGTGGGGAGAACGAGAGAGAGAGAGAGCGGGAGAGAGTGAGAGAGGGATTTTATTTGAGTTGTCTGATAATATTTTCCGATAAAGGCCAATGGTTGATTGCTGAGACCCCTAAGCGGCAAGTATTTGGGAATACGTGGTTGGGTGCAGATCCTACCCTTAACACTGGCAGTGATTTACACAGCAGGGCTCTATCAGATATGCCCAGTCTGACGGATTATCAATTATAACGCGCGCGTGGACGTATTGAGGCAATGTAATACAAGTTAACATTGTTAAGGGGGAAGGAAGGGGGAAGCCCGGCTCATGCAATCACAGGTCCACACTAGTATTCACAGCGAGCTTTATATAGGTAACACAGGCGGGACTAACTCATATCACTCGCTTCTTAATCCGCAATCAGTCATGAGCGTGAAGGCAGTACCAAGTTATGTCAGGAGCCTTGTGGCTTATTTCATGCGCTGATAATACCCTACGCGGCCTACCAGGCTTACACAAAACAGCTTGGTAACGTCCATACCCGTTCCGATCCAGTGAGGAAAAATCCATAGGGTACAAAAGGCTATCAAAAGGATCTGAAAAAAATCAATGAGGCCCCTAGCCACCCTGTAACTGGGCGATTTGTCCATTTGTTAGTGGGACAGTGTTGAGAAAGCTTGGCCTGTGCTGGGCGACTCTGTCTTCACAACTCGGGTAGCTTTCAGACACGGATTTAATCAAAGGCAGGGGACGTTCCATGGTTTACTGAAGAACATTAAAACTACGACTCCAGGATACCTTGAGATATTGGATTAACTGGATTCAAACCGTTGATGGGTTCTCAGGGGTCAGAACCGGGATAGACTGGAGATAGATGTGTCTAGTGGTGACTTTGTGGAGTGTCGTAGGCACATAATTCGCAGTGCATGAACTTGTAACCACGGACTGTTAATGATAGAAGGAGCTTCAGCATCTGGATACTTGCATTGAAAGAGAGATGCTGAACACCTTCATCACTCGACAGGTGTAACAGTGTCCTGGGACTCACAGAGGTGGCGGAATGAGTGGTATCACCCTACCCCCCATCCCCGGGGCTGTCCCGGCCCCCCTGGCAGGTGAATCCCGACCCAGCAGTCGGAGCAGCACGTGCAGCACCTCCATGACCATCGTCCCCCACGTGTACTACACAGGTGAGTCGGCAACGCCACACAACGACGCTACGTCAACATTAAGTTTCTCAGATTGTTGATCTTTCTCATAAGCCATATGGCCTTGTTTCAGAAAATACCTTGTGGACGAGTTTATTGGTTTATTCATAGGATACCATGTTGTATAATGAAACACACATCCACATCCATATCTTCTAATACGGTGATAAATATATTACCTAAATATCACCTTAGACATTTCTTAAAAATGTGCCGCTTTTTTTATTTCAATTGGTTTATGTATAAATAGTTCTTAATCAAAATGTTGTGAAAATGAAACTTTGATAACCAAACTACGTTGTAAAATGTTTCCGAAATAGATTTCAGTATTTTAAAACTATTACCTCATTCTAACTGTATCATGAACTGATTAATGAATAATGAATTTATATCAATGTTCATAGTCAGGTGTAGTCCTGTCGCAGGTAAACTATTATCCCTTGGACGTCTTTATATACATTAGTTAGCACTGAATAAATAATAGTACAGTCGGATATTTACAAGAAATACAACACAACGTTATAAAGTATATTTTCACAGCATGGAGATCATAATTAATTAAAATGCTAGTATTATTGTTTGGTAGAAGAATGAAATAGAAATTTCTTCAAAATGTTATTGAAATTATGACTTATATATAAGAAGAAATATATTTAAATTATATTCAAACTTGACGATGTATGAATCCGCTTCAGCACACATACTTCATGTACCGTATTGCCGACGTATTGAGAAACAGTTTTGTCATAACTGTGTCAACATTCTGGAGAGAACGCTATTATTTCCTTAGTATGTAGTGGAATAAACTTTCTTTCATGTTTTATTACCGCCTCAAATAAAGCACTTATTTTATGGCCATATTTATATTCATTTTTAATCGTCTTTGTCCTGTGTGTATAGAGTATCAGTTGGGATTGTACAGGTATTTGGGCGATGGTAATACAACATTGCACTTGTGGAACCTACACTCAATACTGTATGCCTCTAGTGAGTAAAAGGTGTTTTAATTAAAAAATCGACATAGGGTAATATGGTTTCTTTGGCTGTCAAACCAATTTCCTTTTACCCTGATCTGAACATCAGAGTATTACAAATTGTATAAACTCACGGGCAAAAGAGAGTGTACATCCATGTCTGAAGTGGCCAAAAAGAAACAAACATGAAGTGGTTTTTGATGGTGATACTTTTAATCGGGGTATCATGGTTGTGTTTTAGACCTTTGGTTTGCTGTGTTTCGGTGACTGGTTTCAGCCTTGTAACAATCTCATAACATTGGTCATTTTTTGTCAACTTTGTAAATATTATCATAAATACCTGCATGTTAACATGTCTGATGTATGCGAAACAAACGTGTGTATCGTACGTACAATATATGTAGGTGTATGACACTGACAATTTTTAATCTTTCTCATACATATGCCATTCACGGTCTGAAAGTTATCAAGTCAACGACCGCGTATACTTATACAAATGGGGGCGGTCGGGTAGCCTAGTGGTTAAAGCGTTCGTTCGCTCGTCACGCCGAAGACCCGGGTTCGATTCCCGACATGGGTACAATGTGTGAAGCCCATTCTGGTGTCCCCCGCCGTGATATTGCTGGAATATTGCTAAAAGCGGCGTAAAACCATACTGACTCACTCACTCACTCACTCACTCACTCACTCACTCACTCACTCACTCACTCATACAAATGGTATACAAGTTGAAGTCAAATTGCAGATAACTGTTTTGTCGTTCTAATTCACGTTGTTGTTGAGTTAGAGGTTCATGGGAATAGCTGAAGCGAACAGCGGCAATATTGCTGATGTGGCGTTAAGCACTGTTCATTAATTCACACGAATAGCGAAATCCCGTTTATTGATCTCAGATGCATAAACGCTGCCCTATTGTATCAGGATATATGCAAGGTAGTCTATCCCTTAATAGCTTTAACTATTACATGTAAGAGGTGTACAGATTAGTGGCTGAGTGCGTTTCTGAATCGTAAATATATTAGGAATACAAAATTGATTATGCGAGCATGCGAGCATAAAACATATATAATATTCCTAAAATATAATTTAGTTACGAAAACACAATAGGGCAATAATATCTTTATCATAAAATGTCATTCGTTAAATAATGCATGTTTGAACCAATGAAGAGTCTTTAGAAACCACGTTCAAATACGGAGGGGGAAAGGGGGGGGGGGGGGGGGTAGCCATGTGATCAACTTGTTATGTAATATAAAGGCATTAGGCTCATTCAAGATGAACTGAAACATTAAAACGCTCCTTTGATTATTCTTCGAACAGTGACTATATGAATATTATGGTTTTACATTATTTGAGCAATATTCCAGCAATGTCTCGGCGGGGAGACACCAGAAATCTGAAAACTAACCACGTGGGGAATCGAGCCCGGGCCTTCGGTGTGACGAGTCCAACATTTATCTACTAGACTACCCAACCGCCCCTTTTGTGTATAACGTCTCAACGTGGATTTCACACACATTTGTACCAAATCCTAAACGTTATTTATTTGTCTTCTCTTGCATACAATTTTCAGATACAATTCAATGTAGTTCAATATGAATCAATGGAATATGAATCTGTACATGCACACATCAAAAACCGAGTGTGCTTGTACAATTTCTTGCAACCTATTGCCGGTATAAACAAAACTACATCTCGCCTTTCAAACTGCATATAATTGCAAGTTATTGCAAAAAATCAATCAGTGATCGATGTTTCTATATTAATCGGTTTGGTGTTTGGCAAATATCTTTATCAGATTGTAATAAATCTACAAGTCCTGTGACGTGGGTTATCAGATTGTGGCAATGACTTTCAGTAATAACGCTAAGGTGAAACTAAAAAGATTTTATCAACTGTTCCCACCGAGAATAGCAATCAAGATAGGTTGGGTATTAACTTTATCAGAATCCTGTTCACAGTACGCGCAATGTGTTTACAACGAGCGTTCGGAGACTGACAGCCCGGATTAAAGACTTAGCTCAAATCCATCGTCAGACGTATTATAATCTCGCCGGATTAAGTCGATAATTCACCGACCTTGCAACAAACGAATACAGAATTATAAGACTACTTAGGTACCATTTGTTGATGTGATATTTTACATAGAAACCAGTACTGTTAATCTGTGTATCATTGGACATCCCATAAGAGCAATAGCAATTCGACTTTTTCAAAAGCGAAACCAATGTCTGCCCTTCCAACATTCTTTACTAAAAGTCTTCATATATTTTTTCACATTTCGTTGACATACAACCGTTGTAGTTGCTATGTTCGGAATTATGCTAACGATATAATTATTTTTGGAAAACTGAGAAACAATTTGTTCCGAGAATACTAAGAATCTAATTTGCGTCAAAATTGCAATATTGTTTACTGGAGAGTCTAGATGCGCTGATAATATGTGTAGTTGAATCACTTTTAAGAGTTAAAAATCCTTCAAACAGTAACCGATATATATTCTGTGTGTATCAAAATCCTAGATCCTCGGTCCTGCCAAGATTAGTGCGTGAGTATAGTTTTATGCCGCTTTTAGACATATTCCAACTATATCACATCGGGAGACACCAGAAAAAGTCTTCAGATATTGTACCATACGTAGTGGGGAATCGAACCCGGGCCTTCGTTAATAGCTTTAACCACTGGGCTACACTATACACTGTGTCGTATTGGGTGATGTTTGACATTTCGTTTCTATCTGTCTGTATTGAATTTAACGCGTAAGAGACAAACATTTATTAAATACCTGTGCATTGACGTCTAAAGTATCATTTAAACAATGTTCACTTTACATAAATTCAACTCAACTTCATGTGTCAAAATTATTATTCTGCGGGAGTGCGTTGAATTTAACATTTAATAGTAATACATTTTTAAAACACCCCTTCACTGACGCTTAAAATAACATAAGGACAACATCATTTCAACCCCACAACGAAATGATTTATTTATGCAGGCGTTTGTTGACTTTAACATGCCGGAGACATGTTTATAAAATATCTTTGCACTGTTTTAAAAATCACACTTTCAAAATGTACATTTTACAATAAATTCAACCTCACTTCACGTAACAAAACCATGATTAAAACATTCCTCCAGTCGGCAATGTTTGTGTTAGTTTCCGAGATTAGCTACCAAGCGGGTAAAAAGCGGTGTTTGACACATGCACCTTGTAGGACTCCAGCCAACACGGAGAACAGTTGCAACAAGGAGAACTCTGCCAAGTCTGCATAAACAAATTACCGGACTGAAATACTCAGACCCTTGTGTCTGATACTAGGATACAGGGGAGTAGTATATTATCTGCTCCTTCAGGTAGTGTAAGGGCAACCTCACGACAAACACAACCTTTGAACATGAACAGATCGTGTACATATATTACCATCACTGTTGGTAGTGTTGTGTAGGTTTTATATAGAGTTCGTGATCTCAGATATTTTCATTGTTAGGAGGTACTTGGGCAGTCTATCGATCTTGACTCGATAAGTATGCACTGTAGATTTATAGTCTTTTATTATTCATGACTTTTTCTTTTATTGCTTTTAAGCTTTTGATTATTGATTTCATTGTATGTTTGGTTGTTGTTTTACGCCGCACACACTAAATCAAGTTGTATGAGGGCGGCCTGAAAACTAATTGAATCTGAACCACACAATCCAGTGGCTGATATCATGAGCACCCGTCGGGGTGCGGTGACGCTCAATCAAACAAGCCGCCTAGTTTGACCACCGACCAGCATAGGTTGCTGGGAACTATTTCAATCCTGAAGCCTTGTTATTGACATGGGGATTTGGATCACAAATAAATGTTAAACCTACATTATACGTCAGTGGTCATTTGTATTCATGCATGTAGATATGCAAAACATGCGTAAGGAATTCGTGTCACTCAACAGTACTTGTGTATTTTCTTTCATCATTCAACTAAGGTTATAACAGAAGTGTTGACAGAGACCCTCGTCTTTACGTGTTTATTCAACTCCTAAGAGATATCAATGGTTTGAATAAATACTTGGCTAGACAGTTTTTCACTTGTCATAAAAGTGCGAATGGTTTAATTCATCCCCAAACAAGCTCTGCACACGGCTCATTGATGGACAGATGACGTATGCGACCACGTGACACAACAGGAGCGCAGAGAATCACTTTTTCAAGTCCACGTTCCTGTTGCAGTGGTGCTGTTCACGTGTGCAGGTCTTCTGTTGTCAATGATCAGTCAATCAGTCAATCATCAGTTTTTTTCCAGTGGAGTTTGTGGTGTTAACGAACATAGGATCAGTCAGCATCCTGTACAATTTGTACAATCCGTGTTTCATTCGAAGCCCGGTCTCGTTGACCTAAACTGAAAGGCAAGCAAAACTGAGATCACAGTGACATGAGTAAGCCAAATAAGTTTTTAATTTCAGTTAAGATAAAGGTTTTCTCAAAACTTAAATTCTGCCGAAGAAAGTAAACACAATCGTGATCACGGTGACAAGAGTTCGACAAATCTGTTTTTAATTTCAGTGAAGATAAAGGTGCCTCAAAATTTAAATTTTGCCGATGAAATCAAACAGTCGTCATCACGTTGACATGAGTTTGTGGAGGCACAAAAATAAGCAAACTATCTTTTTCTATGAAATTCACAGTTTACTGGTGTTTAATTGGGTTAAAGATCGACCCGATAAGCAAAAATATCTTTTAAAGATAAAGTTTACTCAAGACTTACATTCTTCCGAGGAAAGTTTGTGTTTTTTTACACACGAAAAGGTGACTTTTAGTTTGACACTCATACACGCAAAGATGACATGAAACTGCCCTGGTCTTCAATGACATGCGTGTTTGTTTATTGTTTAACGCTGATCTCAGCAATATTCCGCAATATGACGGCGGCCTGTAAGTAATCGTGTGACTGACATCATGAGCATCAATCAACCCAATTGAGATGCATCAACCACGTCAGCGGCCTGACACCCGATCCCGTTAGTCGCCTCTTACGACAAACATATAGTCGCCTCTTACGGCAAGAATGGGACAGTGAGAAGTAACGTGTTGCATACAGGCTTTGATGATTGATCTCAAGTTATTAAAACCATATGGTATTCATTGTACGTATTTTGTCATTTTGATACTGCAGAATAAGTATTTTCAAATATCAGTGACGGTGATCCAATGTATGCACGTGTCAATCTATTATTGCAGATGCATGAATTTCTAAAGTCCTATCCCCCCTCCCGAGTACCTGTATCCCAGAGTAATAGAAGGGTAACGCTATTTTTCAGGGCATTATCATTTGCAGAAGCCCGAGATCTTCCATTAACTGACCGACGAAGGAGGGCAGTTGAAAAGGCCGATATACATTTAAGTGACAAATGTCTCAATGGTACAATGCACAGATGACTTCCTTCTGGGTATGACGCTACACCAATAGTCCAGGTTACAGGTCGCTTTGAGTTCATCAGGGGCGGTCGGGTAGCCTAGTGTTTAAAGCGTTCGCTCGTCACGCCGAAGACGCGGGTTCGATTCCCGACATGGGTACAATGTGTGAAGCCCATTTCTGGTGTCCCCCGCCGTGGTATTGCTTGAATATTGCTAAAAGCGGCGTAAAACCATACTCACTCACTCACTCACTCTTTAAATTCATCAGGGGCGGTCGGGTAGCCTAGTGATTAAAGCGTTCGCTCGTCACGCCGAAGACCCGGGTTTGATGTACAACATGGGTACAATGTGTGAAGCCCATTTCTGGTGTCCCCACCCGTGATATTGCTGGAATATTGCTAAAAGCGCCGAAAAATACTCTTTGAATTTATCACTCTCCTTCCTTAAACTACGACCATTCGATGCCAATTCAGACGCCTTTCATAAACACATGAGCAAATGGAATTGGCCAGTCTCTTTTGTCCTCTGCGACAAAAGCCACCAGAATATGTGACCCACATGGAGAAAATGGACTTTATGGCTGCCAGGATACAAATGTGTTGTGACGTCATACGACTCATGACGTCAACTTACTTCAGTGAAGATCGCTGTGTGCGGACTGTACAAAAATATCTTATTTTTGTCTCGTTAGTTCGTAATGCAATAAAAACATTATTTCAAAACCTTTTAGCATACATGTCTACTTTCAAGTGATCAGACATTATGTCTAAAGACTTCAATTATTTTATAAACAGTGATAAGTCGGAAAATGAGTCTAAATGTTGGATGTCATGTCTGTAATATATATAAATATGAATTGAAGCTTGAGAATTGTATTTTGTAGTTCCGAAGATACAGTAGTCTTAAAATATAATGAAAAGTCAAAATGTGATTTTTCCAAGCTCATTAAAATCAGATCTGAGTTCGATTGTGATTTTTCATTCATAAGGTCCCTTATCGCATGTTTGGTCACATATAATAGCAGTGCATGATTAAATAAGTAAACAGAACATTATTTCAAGGAGTCGTTAATTGTTAAAACTCCGTAACAAAATGTTATGCAATGCTGTGTATTCTGCATATCGCGTGCTACAGGCATTTACCTCAATCAGCCAATCAGCATTCCTGTAGAAGCGGTTATACTGTGATTAACACAGGTAATAACAAGATAGCACTGTCCACACGCTTGTTATCGGTGGATACGATATGCAACACACACGAACGCTGTAAACGTCCAACACTGTCAAATGTTCTTGAGATATACCACGTGGACAATGCCGGTCTTGTATTCAAAAACCCAATCATGGCATGGTCACCATTATTTACACTTAAGCAGCATTCGAGACCTACTTTTAATTATATGTTTGTTTGTTTGTTTGTATGTTGTTTAACGCAATATTCCATCTATATGACGGCAGTCTGTAAATAATCAAGCATGGACCAGACAATCCAGTGATTGACATCATGAGCATCGATCAACGTAACTGGGATACGATGACATGTATCAACCAAGTCAGCGAGCTTGACCACCTGATCCCGTTAGTCGCCTCCTACGACAAGCTTAGTCGCCTTTTACGGCAAGCATGGGTTGCTGAAGACCTATTCTACTCCAGATCTTCACGGATCTTAATTATTATATAATTATGGTAAATCGTTTTCTGCATAGTCTGTTCCGGCAATGATCAATATATAGTATTGTAACTCTTTTTGTCACTTCATGATTCGGGGGCACGGGTGGCCAAGTCGTCAAAGGCGCCGCGATTTGCTTTGCAGAGTTGCGTCCCTTGGGCACGCCAGAAACCTATGATTGCGAATCTCGGTTCGCCCCGATTATGTTTCCAGGTTTGTCAGCATCATACCCGTGCCGGTAAACGTCTGAGACCTGCATCACTCCGGGCGTTCATCACATATTAAGTTGACACGCCGCGATATAACTGGAATACTAATAAAAGCAGCATTAAACGCGACTCACTCACTCACTCACTCACTCACTCACTCGGAAGAATCGTTATCGTAGTCCCCGCGATTACTAAACAGAACTAAACAACATGGTTGTTTAACGATTGCATTGTACTTGTTAATGTCTCTCAACTATGCCACAGTTATTTCAAAGTTACCATATAATCTTCACTGTGATCTTGCATCCTTTACATCGAAGTGGTCAACAAACTGATTTACTGGTTTTGTTAAAACAAAAAACGATATTTTATTTTGAATTAGATCTGCTATGGAACGAGTGCAGATATTCTAAAGTAAAGATATTCTAAAGTAAAGAAATATGTTCGTTTTATTACACAGTTGTCCGTCCATTAAGCCAATTTGTATTGATCAGATTCTAACGTCTTGAGGAACACGGTCAGTATCGACTCGTGGTCATTACCTTTGCTCGCTGGTGCATCTCTAATTACCTGCGCGCTGATTAAACCACACAGGTAGAGGTCAAATGAAAGGTGGTTCCATCTACCTGTACTGCATTATATATGTGCGTAAATTAAGAGGTCAACCCCATGGAGAAGTTAGTGAGTGAGTATGGTTTTAAGCCGCTTTTAGCAATATTTTAGCAATATCACGGGTTCACACATTGTACCCATGTGGGAAATCGAACCTGGGTCTTTGGCATGACGAACGCTTTAACCACTACTCCACCGCCACATGAAAAAAATAACATGTCCGCGTACAAGAACATTTTAAAACATAATGACACTGGATCATTACAAGTCAGACAAATGAGTGAGTGAGTATGGTTTAGCACTATTCCAGCAATATAATGGCGGGGAAACACCAATAATGGGCCTCACACATTGTACCCATGTCGTGTACCGGGTTTTCGGCGTGACGAGCGTGACGAGCGAACGTTTAACCACAAGGCTACCCGACCGCCCCCTCAGACAAATGATTTTCAGGGATCCTTTCATTTAACTTTCACTGCTGTTTCGCCAACCTTATGTGTGTTAATCTATGAAACGGGATCTCTTTCTTTATGCATACGAGTGAGACTTTCTGCTCGGATCGGTAAAATCAAAACAAAGAAATTTGGCCAAGAAGCTTAACTTAAGCTCAGGTAGATCGATGATCCGATATACAATATGTAGTGCCATAATGGTCAAATGGTTAATTCTCTTCCACTGATTTACCCGCCAAAACTACATATAAAAGAGACTCGTGAAACAGCCTCCTCTGTTTCATATTAAGATCTTTGCCAAATATCTCTCTTCCATCTTCTACAACTAACGTGACACCAGTGTATCTACCCATATTGTGTATGTTCCTATGTGTTATATGGTCATATCTATACACATATCGACCTTGGTGGATGTCGGTCATCTGGTTTATTCGTCACAACACGAAATTACAAAGGCAGGATGTCTGTTTATTGGCGGTGTGTGAGCTTGGCATTACAATGGGAGGAAATAAAGCTGGAAAAACATGTTTATTGACTGGTCACCGGGGGTCACTTAAAACGCTATATTGAGTGTACCGGGTCATGTCCAAATCCATCGATGCAGTGGTCAGTCTGGTTCATGGTCGTCTTACAGTAAACCGCTACACAGGCTGAACACGGTCTGGACACAGGCTGGACACAGGCTGGACACAGGGTACACCTTGTCCTGATCCCTTGTGTCATTATTGGAACTGAAGTGAAACCCTATTAACTCGAACTCCCAAGGATAATCGATGCATGTCGAATTATTCATTGTTCGAGACAAGCGGAGTTCGTATATAAGACACTGTTCGAACTGATTCTGCCTGGATCATTGCGTCCCCTAGAGACCCCCATCGGAGGTCGAGGGGGCGGGGGAGGGGGGCTGTTGTTTGAGACGGGTTGTTCACATTTCAAGAGATATAATAACTTACTCTGAGAGAGGAGTCAGCAACTGTTTTGGACCAACATCACATTTTTTAGAACATCCAGCATCCAGTGTATTTTATGGCCTCGTTATTTTTCCCAGCATTTTCTGGAACAGATTATCACTTGGTCAAATGGTCAAATGGTCAAATGATCGGCTCCTCTTTGTGTCTTGTTGTTTCTGTACACATGTCTCATGATCCATTTTGTCTCTGTGACATGCGACTTGATTCCGGTTAGAGGAAAGTTTTGCTGACCGTCTACAGCGTATGGTTGACCCAGTCGTCTAAGGCGCCGAAATGTTCTATGGAGTCTCCTCCCACATCAAACTGACAAGATTCAGGAAAGCTGTCATCTACATTTTAGATCTCTAAACCCAGCCCCATGAGTATTCCGGAGCAGAATAGGACCCCAGTACGGAGTATTGTTGTAAGAGCCGAATAAAGTGTTTCTTTATTGTTAAACGCCGCACTCAGCAATATTCCAACTATATGTCGATCTGTAAATAATCGAGTCTGGACCAGACAATCTAGTCATTGACATTGACGCAATGACATGTATCAACAAAGTCAGCGAGCCTGACCACCCGATCCCATTAGTCGCCTTTTACGACAAGCATAGTTGCCTTTTACGGCAAGCATGGGTTGCTTTTGAAGGCTTATTCTACCCCGGAATCCTCACGGATCCCGAATAACGTCAGGTACGGGTGTCACAATGTGCACCGTGGCTACTTGAGTGCCACCGTACCTCGATGGTTGGAGCGCTGCTCAATTTTACAGCCATTGAAATGCCTGGCCCAGACTCGACTGTTCGGAACCGCTGTGATATAACTGGTAATACTGCCGACTACATTCACCCACTTTCGAAACACCGTTGCTATCCGTCTCTTTCGAGACAGTGGGAGTATTGTCAGTGAGTTGGATCTAACGCTTTGAACAGTTCTAGTTGTATCACGGTGTGTCAGCTGGTGGGACGAAAACACGATGTTTCAGACAAACTTAAATCATGATAAAACATAATCATAATTCGAACCCACAATCACAGATTTATCGCGTGCCCAAGGGACACAACTCTACACAGCGAATTGCGGCGCCGACCCCGGGAGTATTGCCTAAAATGTGGTAACCTCCACGGTCGTTTCAATATTAAACGAGTACACTTTATCATGGGACCGACACTCCTTCAAGAACGTCATCAATAATATGCACTAGCCAAGGTAAGCCCATGCAATACCTGGATCAATCCGTTACTTTATAACGCTCATATGAGCATTAGACTTCAATACACATTTTGGCAAACCGTTATTTATATAAAGTAGCGGAAGCCAGTGCCTTCAACACTGTGTCAAGCCCCACGTGTTCAGCGATGTCACTACCACAGACATTTGACAGGTTCCTGTGATCCCCGGATCAGAAGAACATCCTCTGGTATGCAGATCTGGACTCTCGCCATGGTGGCGATGTCACGTCCAGCGCGGGGGACAGGGGAGTGGGGTCCCGGGGTCTGTGTTGTGGAGACGTCTATCCACTAACACTTGAATGTGAAACTATCAACAAGCGTAAGTTATGTTGTTACTGTCAATTCCGGATGTAACGAACTATTGAAACAATGTTCACTCGACCATCAACGCTGGATACCACTGATCAGGGGCTTGTCCACTTCGTTATAGCCGATATTTCGTTATACCCAATTCGGTTTATCCAAAGTTGAACTTTCGGCATGGGGACTCCTTGGCTGTCTGTTGAAGCTGACATTGGTAAACGTAATTGAGCATCTGAAACGAAATTGATCGATCGTTTTACACCCCGTCTGTCTACGAAGAGTTAATCAAGAAATTGACTTTTGAAATTAGTATCCAATCAGATTGTCACAATTCCTGTTAATCCTCATCCTTACTGTACCTCTGGCTACACCACCTATTTGCATTGTTACTCTTACATCTGGCTACACCACCTATTTGCATTGTTACTCTTACATCTGGCTACACCACCTATTTGCATTGTTACTCTTACATCTGGCTACACCACCTATTTGCATTGTTACTCTTACATCTGGCTTCACCACCTATTTGCATTGTTACTCTTACATCTGGCTTCACCACCTATTTGCATTGTTACTCTTACATCTGGCTTCACCACCCATTTGCATTGTTACTCTTACATCTGACTTCACAACCCATTTGCATTGTTACTCTTACATCTGGCTTCACCACCCATTTGCATTGTTACTCTTACATCTGGCTTCACCACCCATTTGCATTGTTACTCTTACATCTGGCTTCACCACCCATTTGCATTGTTACTCTTACATCTGGCTTCACAACCTATTTGCATTGTGACTCTTACATCTGACTTCACCACCCATTTGCATTGTTACTCTTACATCTGGCTTCACAACCTATTTGCATTGTGACTCTTACATCTGACTTCACCACCCATTTGCATTGTTACTCTTACATCTGGCTTCACCACCCATTTGCATTGTTACTCTTACATCTGACTTCACCATCCATTTGCATTGTTACTCTTACATCTGACTTCACCATCCATTTGCATTGTTACTCTTACATCTGGCTTCACCACCCATTTGCATTGTTACTCTTACATCTGACTTCACCACCCATTTGCATTGTTACTCTTACATCTGACTTCACCATCCATTTGCATTGTTACTCTTACATCTGACTTCACCATCCATTTGCATTGTTACTCTTACATCTGGCTTCACCACCCATTTGCATTGTTACTCTTACATCTGACTTCACCACCCATTTGCATTGTTACTCTTACATCTGGTTTCACCGACTATTTGCATTGTTACTCTTACATCTGGCTTCACCGACTATTTGCATTGTTACTCTTACATCTGGCTTCACCGCCTATTTGCGTTGTTACTCTTACATCTGGCTTCAGTCAATCATCTGTGCGCTACTTGTTATCATTCACCTGTGGTTGTCTATGTTCATCTGCTTATCACAACATATTACGCTTTTATACCTCTTTCACTTAGTTGTCGTCACTCCAGCTTGATGACGGTGTAAGAATGTACAATCAAAACGTCGCTTTGTGCAAAAACACAGAAGTTGTGATCCATAAAGTATGTTTTTTATTTACCTGCCACTTCTTGAATGCCAATGACAAAGCTGCTTTTGTATGAGTAGTTTTTGGATATATTTGGTAACGTGAGGGTACCGATCTACCCTTATGAACAGAGCTGGCATTCAGCATTATTTGGTGCTCAAAGATGAATCAATGTCCTTTGTGTAAGTCTAACTTCTGTGTTGTATATTATTTATCAGTTGTAAATCTAGATGGGCAATGATTCACCAGATTTCAGCATTACATTTAATACATTGAATGACGTGAGCATTCATGAAAACACTCAAATACATCATAAAATATAATAATGCCCTAAATAATTCTATATCATTGCCTTATCATGTTATGATAACGAGTTGGACCGCCTCCGTGTGCTAGTGGTAGAGCGTCCGCCCGGAGAGGGGAAGGTCTGGGGTTCGATCCCCGGCCGCGTCATACCAAAAGACGTTAAAAGATGGTACTTGTTGTTACCCTGTCTGGCGCTCGGCATTAAGGGCCTAAAACAAGGACTGGTCGGCTCGAAGTCAGTATACTGTGTCTGTGTGGGGTATTCATGTTAAACTGTGGCATGGTATCTCAGTGAGCTGGCACTATAAATCGGCATCAGTCCGGACTAGTACAAGCAGCCACACAAACACATACACGTACATGCACGTCGCTATATAAGTGCAATAATCTTGGACGCGACGTTAAACCAAATTTCACCTCACCACACCTCTGATATCGAGTTAATAATCAATGGTATATGTGACACAATGTATTCAGTGAGTAATGTGAGATTGGCGTGCTTTATTCCACCTGGGTTCACACGGAATTAACTACTTGCATTTATTCAAACATTCCCAAGCCGCTTATATGATCTCAGTGTTGTCAGAACAGAGGAACGTCCATCATCTAAACATGACATGATCACAAGATCGTTTTTAAAAGTCAAAGTTAATAGAGACAATGCTGCATTTGTCAAATCAATAGACAAAATAGACGCGACAAAGACCACATCCAAAGTCATAAGAATCT
The DNA here is from genome assembly GCF_022045235.1 of Haliotis cracherodii. Lineage (NCBI taxonomy): Eukaryota > Metazoa > Mollusca > Gastropoda > Lepetellida > Haliotidae > Haliotis > Haliotis cracherodii. The sequence goes on from NW_027266319.1 coordinate 8,520,998, forward strand.
CTGCCATTGTAGGATTCAGACAACATGTACATCATTTGTTTGTTTGTTTGTTGTTAACGCCGCGCTAAGCAATATTCCAGCTATATGACGGCGGTCTGTAAATAATCGAATCTAGACCAGACAATCCATTGATTGACAGCATGAACATCGATACACGCAATTGGGATACGATGACATGCATCAACCAAGTCAGCAAGCCTGACCACCCGATCCCGTTACTCGCCTCTTACGACAAGTATAGTCGCTTTTACGGCATGGTTTGAGAAGCATTTGTTCATGAATCACTATCAAATAGTGATGACACCAAGTGTTCGAGAAGGCGAGCGTATCCTGCACCTCTTGTTACAAACACGCACAAGGGGAAGTCAATTGCTCATCTGAACAAACACCATATGATACAAATCAAATTATACAAATACAAATCGATACAAATCGGGCTCTATTTTTGTCACTGATGCGTCACGTTTTTTAACTGTCCTCCACGTGTCTACCATAACACTTTCTGAGAGCTTTATTCAGGCCTTGAGCAACCTTTGAACAAGAGTCTAAAATCTTCGAAGAAACAACATGCATGATTGCATCTCAAAAGTTGTGAAATATAGACATCAAAGGCTGGAGCTGCTGGAATCTGCTCCAAGCAATACTTGAAAAGTAGGAAAATATGGGGGTATGATAATTCCTACAATGGAACGTCCAAACAAACAAATCAGATTGAATACTTTACAAATCAGGTCGTTTTTCTTTCCACTTAACACAAATATGAATTATGAATTTTGAGAACTTTGCAAATCCTTAAACCAAGGAAGTTGTTTGTCCAGTGACTATTTACCGTCTCTTCGGTGTCCCACTGAATCAACAGATGTAAAGGGTCTTCCACAGTGGGTCATGTTTCTCACTGATGAAGTCTTCAGATAACATAACTTGGTAACACTAGTCTATCTCCCGTCTCAGTCACCGACAGAGTCTATCTCAAAACCCTAGAGAATATGTTAAAAAATAATCTAACTCAAGTGGTTCTTAATGGTAACCTAAATCTGAATAAGTCATCATTGAATCTGTTTATATGTTTATTACTAAATCTAAAAGATTTGAACAAGGTTAACCATTTCTACAGTGTTCTATAACAGTGTGTATGTTAACTGCGAAAGTGTTTAAAGAAGTAATATTTTACTAAGTCTTTTATCGCAATGACAATTATGTTGGTGGTACATGAGCTGTAAATAAATTATACCTTTCTTTTATATTTTTACAGGATATTTTTTTTTTATCTGTGTATTAATAATGCAATGTATATATGTAATCATCGGGAACGCATTGTTTGTTGTTTACCAATCCTTATTTCATTCTACATGTATGTGATGAAATAAAAATATGTGTAAACCATTTATCAAGTCTAGATTACTTAAGCTTTGTTCTGGGCTCCATTTGGATTTTACTTTTATTTTTTGCTACGATAACTGTATTTGTGGGGCTGAATATCCTATCACCTGCTCTGTACTGTAGTACACACGAGACCAACACTGAGAAGGGAATGATATACTCCGATTTTCAGGAAGTCCTTGTGGTTTATATTGCAAAAGGGGCGGATACAGCTCTTCAGAAAGTGGGGAGGTACACATGGTAAAGTAGAGGTGCAATTTAAATAGAAACAAATATGAATGAAAATAGTTTACAATTAACTTGTCAGTCAAACAATAGCCAAATATTCTTATTGTTGTTGAAATAATGTCATCAAATGATTAACGCTGTCATGCATGACCCGTCTGGATCCGCGTATGGGTAATTAATTTTAAAGAACGGGTGAAAGCGTTTGTATTTAATTCCCCACACCAATCCATCCTCCCCGGATTCATGTTTCTACCTTTTCTCCTGTTTCGTGTGTGTCTCTTATTTTAATGTGTTAGTATGACTCTACGTCTTCGGTTCTCACTCCTCATCTTCTGCAACCAATGCTTGTCGAAAGAGGCGACTAACGGGATCGGATGGTCAGGCTCCCTGACATGGTTGATGCATGCCATCGTATCCCAATTGCGTAGATCGATGCCTATGATGTCAATCACTGGATTACCTGGTCCAGACTCGATTGTGTATAGACCACTGTCATACAGCTTATCCCAATCCTCACCTTTCATCTCTCACTCACTCACTCAGTACATATTATTTTAATTATTTTCCCCCAAGTAGTGAGCGAGTGAGTATGGTTTTACGCCGCTCTTAGCATTATTCCAGTAATATATCAGCGGAGGACACCAGAAATGGTCTTCACACAGGGTACCCATGTTGGGAATTGAACCCGGGTCTTCGGCGTGGCGAACGAACGCTTTAACCACTAGGCTATTCGACCGCCTCTTTTTCCTCAAGTAACCCCAGACTGTCCTAACTCCTCCCTACCCTCTACCCACCCCCTCCACCACCCTAGTGTCGCGTCCACCACTCGAGTTCAGATAACATGTGTTGTTTTATTTCCAGCTGAGATAAGTCCCCCTCACCGTGTACGTACCTCCTCAGGGCTGCGTCTTGGCAACTCCGACATGGGCTTAACACAAGGATAAGGTCCCTCCTATTGGTTCATATGAAGAGCTTACGGATTAACTCATTGACAGTTTCAGATCGATTTCCTTCCGTGTTAAAATAGCTACTGAAGTATTTGTATCTATATTCCTGCTATGACTCTTGGTTAAGCCCTTGAGATGAACATATCTACCTTTGCTTACCTTTAATCGATATTCAATCAATTAGTAAACAGAACTACCATCCAAACTGTACACATAATAGCATTAACTGTCAAAGTTTTAAAAACATGTCAAAATTACCCAGTTTCCTCTGATGAGAACAAACTGAATTGTTACTGAACTAATACTTACACTAAACTACGGTTATAACGAACTAAAAGGGACTACTAATTTAAGTTCGTTATAACCGTAATTCGTTATAAACATATATACAGAATAACTACAGCATAAAGTCGGGACTAAAAAGTTAGTTCGTTATATCCGTTAGTTCGTTATAAGCGTGTTCGTTATTACCGTAGTTTACTGTATTTATATGCTGTCACATTGAACGTATATACACTGCCGGGCAAAAGAATGTTTCCACTTGATGATTGAATTTGACCCTAAGATTACAAGCGTTGTCAAAACTTTACTAGGCTGAAATCAGTCACCGAAACACACCAAACTTCAGGACCCACTTGCACAAAGAGATCTTAGCGCTAAGATGATCGTAACTCTCATACTTTAACATAGGCTTGCAATAGTCGTAAAGATCGCTTTGTGCAAGTGGGTCCTGGTCCAAAAATACAACTGTGATACCCGTATCCAATATATCCCCACTGAATAACCATTTCTTGCTTGTTTCATTTTTAGTCGCCATCAAACATGGTTGTATACGTCCTTTTGTCCGGTAGTGTATGTACGTTCAATGTAAAAGCACATCAATAATTATTAGTTCAGTAAACAATTCAAGTTTGTTCTATTCAGACACAAATCTTGCATGCGTGAAATTGTTTATATTTTACATAGGTAAATATTTAACGATAATATTAATTCAACCTCTGCCTCATAACATTTTTTAATCATAACCAACACAAAGGACATGACACAACAAGGTATTAGTGTGTTCAACATGTGTCACACACGCTGTGTAATTTTCCCATTATGACATGCCATACCTGTGGGGTATTTGGTTGCCAGATCTACCTGTGATCAATCTATCCCCTAGGTACTTCTCCCCAGCACACCTGACAGGTAAGAACTACTGGTGTTGAGTGTTACCTATTAAATTCAGTGGGTACCACATCAGGCGTAGCGGGCACTTCATGGCCAACGTTGTTGGGTACAATTACACTACCAATAAATCAGTTTTGTTGCACAGCTGGTGAATTAGCTACTGGTTACTGCACTGACCCTCTGTTTGAACGGCACGTTTAGTGGACCTATAAATCTAACGTGTATCAGCAAGGGTTCCTGCAGGTGTGAGTCATCTGTGCACATGCACGTTTATTATTTATTTATTTATTTATTTATTTATTTATTTATTTATTTATTTATTTATTTATTTATTTATTTATTTATTTATTTATTTATTTATTTATTTATTTATTTATTTATTTATTTATTTATTTATTGTTTGTTTGTTTGTTTGTTTGTTTGTTTAACGCCGCACTCAGCAATACTCAAGCTATATGAAGGCGGTCTGTAAATAATCGATTCTGGACCAGATGAACCAGTAATTGACATCATGGATGAGATTACTCTCCAGTAAGTGGGAACAAAGTGGTTATTTGTTTTGAGCAGTAGTGTAGTGACACAAACGTTATGATTCAATACTATAGGTATTAACTGAATTCTTTTTCTGTTTATTTTCAGACCACTGTGTTTTTAAGACCCCTCGTTCCAACGGCATCCCCAGAGCGTACGGGAAACTCCCCTCCCTCCGAAAGAACGGGAAAAGGGGACACGTGAGTAGATATTTACAACATTCCGGGGAAATAGAATTTGAACTGTGTTGTTTGTTTATCAGCGCGTCTCCCCGTCTGCCTATATTGTCCATACCACTTTGATTAGATCGTCGGTACTGTTGATTGCGTACCAGGACGTCACGACCTGTTCGGTTGAAATTAGTTTTTTCTTTCACAGCTCCTTTCGACGGTGTAGGTGCAATGCTGTTGCACAATTGTATTTTCATGGCGGATCCCTCCGGGTTTTGATTTTTTGTAATTGTTTCAGGCGTCTTAGATCGATACAAGTAGGTCACGATGACACTCAGGTGATTTAATCACAGCGACACGACTTACACCGAAGGAGAAACATTCTTTACCCAGCTTGGCAAGAGAATGGAATTCACGCTGTATCCGAAATAACTGATGTTTTCAGCATTTCCAGTGAATTGAGATACTTTTATTTTTGATTTCCCGTACGCGCAACCCCAGAACCCCGAACACCCTCCCCAACCCCGCCCCGACACACACACACACACACACACACACACACACACATTCTATATTTGTACGATGATGCACAAACGTATTAGAACATCATAATAAAATTATTATCTGGTATGTTTTCACCAAATTTAACACGACAACCAAACGCCAGTTGTATCATGAATTAAATGCTACTCCTGTCTGTCTAATCATACACGGGCCGCGTCATATGGCTGGAATGTTGCTAAACACGGCGTTAAACATCCTCAGGCACATGGTTGCATTTGACCTCACTACGGTGTTCCATAATTTGTTGATTGTCTGGGTTAGTCTCATGCTGTTTCTATTAATAATACATATTCATAACATATTTCAACCATATTTCAAACTGGGACCGTAATGGAATGATGCTTCTCGGCCACAGCTAAAATACCACTTACATAAACTGGTGGTCTCTTAAACCTCGTACCTTTAGACGGTTTGATTTTTATTGTCTGGATGAACGAGTCTCTGGGGTATAACAGGGAGTACAAGAGGATCTATAGTTAATACATTGTTCATGTATGAACGAACCCGTCCAGAGCGGGATTGCACTGCCTAGTGAAGAGTGCCTATATTAACCTAGAATGTGTCCTTGTTTGTTTGTTGTTTAACGCCGCACTCAGAAATATTCCATCGTTGTTATTTACTTCAGTGTGAAAAACCGAGTGTTTCGAAGTTGAGAACAGAACACTTGATATTTCAATGCAAAGAACATAACACTTGATATTTCACTCCAGTGAATATTACACTAGATATTTCAATGCAAAGAACATAACACTTGATATTTCACTCCAGTGAATATTACACTAGATATTTCATTGCAGTGAACAGAACACTTGATATTTCACTCCAGTGAACATTACACTAGATATTTCAATGCAAAGAACATAACACTTGATATTTCACTCCAGTGAACATTACACTAGATATTTCAATGCAAAGAACATAACACTTGATATTTCACTCCAGTGAATATTACACTAGATATTTCATTGCAAAGAACATAACACTTGATATTTCACTCCAGTGAACATTACACTAGATATTTCAATGCAAAGAACATAACACTTGATATTTCACTCCAGTGAACATTACACTAGATATTTCAATGCAAAGAACATAACACTTGATATTTCACTCCAGTGAACATAACACTTTGACGGAACTAATGTCATACACGAGTTTCCTCCCCGCAAATTGTCTCCCTTTATCGTTAGTGTCCAGCCAGTACACAAACCGTTGACTTACATTTTACGTTAGTTCCACATTTGCAAGGCAAAATAATGGCAGATGGTCATTTATGGAGTTAATATCGCTTCTTGACGTTTGTTGTTCGCTTGAAAATGTTTCGTTATAAACTGTAAATTTCTCATTTAACTCGACAATCGAGACTGTTGGTTTCTTAATCAACGTGTATTATTTCGCATCCAACAGCGGTCTCGTAAATTTCAAAAATAATAATATTCTAAAAATATGATAAAGAATTTTTGTGACCCTGCATATTTTTGCTTACTTTTGTTTCTATTTTTTAAGATTTTGCAAACATGAATCTACTTTTTAAGTTGCAAATACAAGGGGCAGTGAACCGTCCCTGTGTGTTAGGGAGAATTTACGTTTCATGGGTTTACATTTGTAATGAAATAATTTAATTTTACGGTAGACAACCACACACAAAAATATGTAATTAAAAATATATTCGATGTATCTCGTGAAATATAATGTTTCTTTCATCTCGTGACTCGACACATAAAATATGCTCAATATATGATGGCGGTTTGTACATAATTGAGTCTGGACCAGGCAATCCTGTGATTGACATCATGGGCATCGATCAACGCAACTGGGATATAATGACATGCATCAACCGAATCAGCGAGCCTGACCACCCGATCCCGTTAGTCGCCTCTTACAACAAGCATGGGATGCTGAAGACCAGTTCCAACCCAGATCTTCACGGGTGTATTAAATTTCATATGTCTCTACTAAGCGGACGTTTCATCATTATAGGAAGTTATCATTAACGAAATGGAAACAATGTGGTTATATTTGTTTAAATTTGAAAAATTTAAAAAATAATAATACGGTGTAAAAGACGTTTACTCGGGTCTTGTGAGAAATTATTTCAATTCCCCTGTAAAATAATTACCACAGTAATAGGCCCCTATCACAAAGGTGTTAATTGTCATGGGCGTTCTTTTTTTCGCAAGTCCTATCTAAATAATTCACACATCCAAATTTTTTACCTAAAAATACAATCTAAAAATACACGAAAAATGTTGGCCGAGACGTGTTTGCTCGCCCTTCTTAAATTTATGGCGTGGTCGCTCGAGATGAGCCCCTGCTGAAATCATTCAATGGAATGATTTCACTGAATAACTTCTTAAACGATCGCTTTGATGCCATTTAAAACAAGGATTACTGGGTCAAGCATTTAACAGAGCTTTGCTTTCAGATCTCTTTTCCTCAACAGGTATCAAATAACGAAGCGGCAGATCCTATCAATGGGAACAGAGTACCAGTCTTTTATCAGTTAACGGACTCGATCTACCAAACAAACAAAAAATATACGGTGAATTGATATACAGCGTTGAGTGTTGACAAAGGTCTGCAACCCGGGGCTCAGTCTGCGTGGAAAACAAATTTCGATGTTTGATCAGCCGACGAGTTGTTGGGGCATGACGTCAACAATTTAGGTTTATATGGTTAAGAAAGCATTAATTTTCTGTTCCTTTTTTCGCAATGTCTGTGTATTATTTTAATAACAATTTCAATGTTTTCAAGGTGTTTTACTAAATATTTCCATTAAATATTTCTCCGATAATTTAATTTCCAAATATTGATTTTAACCAATTTAATTTTAAATTTTCGAGTCCCGGTTCGCTCTGATTATGTTTTTAGTTTTGCAAGCACCATACCTGTGGCCATGGGTTTCACGAAAATGATATCATAAACACCTAAGACCTGAATTCTGAATTTCCTCCCACATGAAGGTCATACGCTGAAATATAACTGAAATACTATTCAAAGCGGTGTGAAACCCAACTCACTCACTAAAATTATAGTAATCGAATGAAATGCTTGAAGTTGCTTTCAAAAAGTGTTATTGTTGACAAGTGGATGACATTTCGAAATTTTGACGGATCAGTGACAAAAAATTATGTCATGCAATTCCAAATTTTGTCGTGTACCATATGTTCCCGTGTTTTTTCTGGTGAACAGTTTACTGCTTTGCATGTGTTTGTGACAGGTGCCACGTGTGGGGCAGGATATGCTCACCTTTTCGCCAACACCAGGTACTATCACTGTTTGATGGTGATTCACAAACACAAGCGCATGATATAGTCAAAATTATACAATCGACTTTGCTTTTGGCAGATAATTCTAATGAATAGGGTAAGGGTTTTGTCTCTTTTATTTATAAAAGAGTGATTTTACATCCGCACCTTTCAACATGTCAGGAAAATGTGAACAGAGTTATTTCCCTTAGATCAGTTTCCCATTTCAATGCCAGCTTCGAATTCGCCATCTCAGTCCTCCATCAGAGCTGCGAAATCAAATATAAATCACATTTCTTTCACAATCATCTGTCATAAAAATAGTTCGGCATTTCAGTTCGTGACAAAAATAGAGAAAAGAGACATTTTTCAATATAAACTGACTATTTTGATGACTATCTTAGTCTGTTCCACACCAATCAACATATTTAATGTTCGTTTATGTTATTATGAAACAGAGACGAAAAAACAATTCTCTGCCACCATCACGTGTAAAGAGACATTTAGAATTATGATTCCGGGTTTGATAAATGGGTTCAATACACAAGACATTATTCTACACAGACTAGAAGGAGACGTATGTTTATATTATCCTCTTCCAACTCACAGAAATATTGTTTATTGCGCCATGACTAATTTTATCTTGCAAGGCTGGTATATAACTATGTTTACGTTCTGGAAATAAAAAGCTAGCTATAAGATTTTATCTTTATGCAAATGATAATGAGTTATTTACGTGTTTATCAGTGATAATTCAAACGCCTCGATAGTTCTGACACCCTTTGTGTCTCCACGAAGAACACGTGCAATATTTTATGCCCAAGAAGCGCCACCTAGCGGCTGGAGTTCTAATTTCGGAGTCTCTTGGTATCAACCAACAATCTTTACTTTCCCTTGATATCAATAAATATCGATCTGCCTCTTCTGATCGAAAGATTAAGCTTAATCATCGATATCACTGGCGCTGGACCTCCCTCGCTCCCTGCGTACGTGCGATATTGATTTGGAAATAGTTTGGGTTTAATTACCGTTAATGACCTCATAGCACTTGAACCAACAGCAATTACTTTGCACGGACTTCTCGTGGCTTCGGGGTTGCAAACGTCGTTTGGAACAATATCACATTTGCCCTTTTTATAGCCGAGAATAATATTGGCTTCACAACGTAAATGAACATCGCTCCATTGCTAACCACGGGCTTTTAGTTGGGTAAATATAGAGTGCTTTAACATAGCCTCTCCCTCATCACTCGCCTAGATTAAAAGTTGTTCTTCTTTTCACAGAAGAAGAAGCAATGAAATTATATAATTTTTGTTTTGCAGGAATTATTGGTCATATGAACTTCAGTTACATAGTAAGTCAAGAATGAATCGACAAAGTTGATGTTTCTGATATTCATAATAAGTCGTTATTATTTGCGTGTACATGATAATATTTCCTCACAATGGATGTACAATTTCTCTCACGTGGATGTGGATGTGCAAGAGTGTAACGGGTTCTATTGTGTGTATGATATCTCAACCTGACTATCATCACGCGGACAGAATCCCTGTATGATACAATCTCATCACACGGACAGAATCCCTGTATGACACAATCTCATCACACGGACAGAATCCCTGAATGACACAATCTCATTAAATTCCCACCTCGGTTCTCACTCTAGACAAAGACAATAATCCTTTGTTCACAGGAATAGCATGGACATCGAGAATGGCCGAATACATTGACTCTTATAGAGAGTTACCAAATGAGCGTACCTTCTTCCACCTTTCGCAATATTCCAGCCACATGATTTGTTTTGTTTGTTTGTTTGTTGTTGCTTAACGCCGCACTCAGCAATATTCCAGCTATATGACGGCGGTCTGTAAATAATCGAGTCTGGACCAGACAATCCAGTGATTGATATCATGAGCATCAATCCACGCAATTGGGATCGATGACATGCATCCACCAAGTCAGTGAGCCTAACCACCCGACCCCGTTAGTTGCCGCTCACGACAAGCATAGTCGCCTTTTACGGCAAGCATGGGTTGCTGAAGACCTATTCTACCCTGTCCAGTCACATGAAGGCGGTCACGACATGGGCTTCACACCTCGCACCTACGTTAGGAATCAAACTCGAGTCTCCGGCCAGGTGAGCGAACTCTTGCCTACTTGGCTGACCCCATCGTCCCTTACACTCAAATAAACACTTCTTGTACACAGCTGAAGCGTTCACCACGTCAGGTAGCACCCTGTCCGGGATCTATATACTTGGCAAAAACAAACTAATTCTCTTTGTTAAACATCACGTTAATATGAGCACAGATGCTTTGAAGTATTGTTTAAGCTGTCGCAGTGAAGACCTGGGTCTGAGCTGTTACACATAAGCACACCAATCACTAAACACGGACCACTCCGACCTATCAGGGTCGACTTCGTCAATACATTGGTTTTTCTCTCAGGTCATACAGTTCTCGGCTATGGCTGTAACGAAGAGGTTCAACCACGGTACCAGCCATACAGGGGTCTCTCCCACCCATGCCAGAGCAATTCTTTTAAAAAATATTCGCCGTCTTTCTCATCTCCAGCTGCCTATACTCATCCTATTCTCAAGTCTGAGACTCGTGAAGATCCGGGGTTGAATATGTCTTCAGCAACCAATGCTTGCCGTAAAAGGCGACTATGCTTGTCTTAAGAGGCATAACCTCTTAACCTTAGACAGGATAACCAATATATTTAGAAACTCGTTTGTCTTTTTTTACCAAAGCGTCTTTGATAACATTGATAGAAGATAACTGTATATATGCAGAATTATGTTTATTGACAGCAGTTATGTTGTAGACATATATTATCAATGTCACATTTGCAAATAAACATTAATGTCAATTCAAAGATTTAGCAATGCAGAAAACACATGAGGCTAGTAACAATGGCCAAACTATTTGTTCTGTGTCCGTGGTGGGTGTGCGTCAGGTCTTCGTTCACAGACACAAAAGCATGTATCAGGGTGAAGATATTATACGAGATAAAACAATGCCAAAACACTAGGTCCAAGAGGGGATCAGTGTCTGCCCCCAATATTGACAATAGCCCTTTAGAGCGGAGTAATCCTCGACACAGAGCATTTGATCAAGCCATGCATACTGACTATATGCGTGTCACGAACAGAGGGATTTGTCAACATCTTATTGCGATACAAATTAGTTTTACGGTTATACAATGCTTTCAACTACCGTAATGTATGTGGCTTCACGCCCAGGAAAAACTCATCGCTCTGTTACTTCATCTGATCGAGTTGGGTGAGTGAGTGAGTGAGTGTGTGAGTGAGGTTTGGATTGGTGGGTGAGCGAGTGAATGGTTGGGTGGTTGGGTTGGTGGGTGGTTGGGTTGAGTTGAGTGAGTGAGTGGGCCTGGTGCACTATTGGTGTGAGTGAGTGAGTGAGTGAGTGAGTGAGTGAGTGTGTGAGTGAGTGGCTACGTGGACTGATTGGTGGTTGAGTTTGGGTGAATTAGTGAGTGCGTGAGGTGGGTTTATCGCCTCCTTACAAATTTGAGCTCCCGATCATCGAATCCTGGCACCCGTAACGGACGCAACTCTGCACAATTGCATTGGTGCACCATAGTGTGAGTGAGTGAGTGATTGAGTGAGTGGGTGGGTGGGTGGGTGGGTGAGTGAGTGAGTGAGTGAGTGAGTGAGTGAGCTCCCGATCATCGAATCCTGGCACCCGTAACGGACGCAACTCTGCAGAAGGAGGTCCTTAGACAAACTATACGTATATCTGAATGAAGGCGATCGTAAGGAATCATGAAGACAATGCTACAAGTGACATGTTTGAATATTAATTAATCATCCCCCAATAATATACACAATCGTAACAAAGATGGGGGTTCGTTCACTCTGAGACCAGCACTTTCATTGTGTTTGAGATACCCGCTTTGTAAATAGCCGGGCGCTTATTCTTCAATTATGATTTATTTGATTATTATTATTCAACTCTGTTTTCTCGAACTATTACACATTACATACCTCGATGCCAATTTAAGTTCATCTCAATCGTAACGCCTCGCAACGCCGTTATCTCAATGTCCCCCTTTGGTAATATGAACTTCGAGATATCAGGAGGCCCATGCATGTATATTCCTGCATTTCCAATGAAGCCTCAAGTTTAAGTTCTTTAATTCGATGTTACGTTTACCTCGGCGTTACGGTCCCGGTACAATCCTTATCGGTTCGCTTGTCTCGAACTACGGGTAACTCGATATATGTCCGATGTACCGAGGGTATCAGATAAACGACATTCTACGGTAAATATTTCACGTACATATCAACGCTAACACAATCAGAAGCATGGGCACATTCAAATCCAAATATTTTTCCATATCTCACTCATATCTAATTGATCTCGTGTCCTCAAAATCTACCTGCCGAGATTAGGCTAATACGATTTACCTGTACACACCTGAAGCGTTCACCACGTCAGGTAGCACCCTGTCTACCTGGCTTAGTGTCTATTACGGTTCGTGACCAGGTACAATGAGCGCTACACACAAAGTCGTAGGCTGAATATTGTACAGCTCGCAAACTACCACGGGGAGCAAATATGGCGAAGACATGTCCGTGGGTGGGATGAAAGAAGTGGGGAGGATAGAGGGAAGGAAGAAGGGGAGCAGGAGACGAATACCTGGGCCTTCTGTTGCCCCTGTGTTGAGGGAGTATGATCACGAACACTTGTTGCAATGCGCTGAGGAGATTCTAGGACTGCGCCATGAGGTGTCGGAGAAGGTAGGCGAGGTGGTGGTACGAGTCCTGGGTAGTGTGGGGAAACCATGGGATCAAGTATATATTTATTAAGTATAACGAGCAATGAATGTAAACAAGGCAGGGCTGGTTATGCCATGAAGATTCAGTTACTATGTATTTAGTGCTGGTATTCTTTATTTATTTGAAAAAATAAAATTGATTTCTTTCACGAGCGGAATGGCACTTTATGATCCGTGAAGATCCGGTTAGAATAGGCAGCAATCGATGCTTGCTGTAAGAGGTGACTATGCTTGTCGTTAGAGGCAAATAACGGGATCGGGTGGTAAGGCTCGCTGACTTGCTTGGTGCATGTCATTGTATCCCAATTTCGTGGATCGATGCTCATGATATCAATCACTGGATTTATGGTCCAGACCCGATTACAGACCACCGTCGTATAGATGAGTGCGGCGTTAGACAACAAACAAACAAAACATGAAGTCTGTATCATTGACACTGGGGTTTTCAGAGTAAGATCGTTATGAAAATAGACAATGAAGATAACGTCGGGGTTTTTCTGTCAAATAACCTGTCCCGTCAAAGCTGATATTTTCACTCGTGGTTGCGACAATCACCAAAATATCACTTTTCTGAGGAGTACGGGGGGCCAAGCGACTGTGCAGAGTTGCGTCCCTTGGGGACGTCAGAAACATATAATCGCGGGTTCGAATCCCGATTCGTCCCTATTTTGTTTCTAGATTTGTTAGCACCATACCTGTGCCCCTGGGCGTCACCAAAGTTATAAACGTCTAATACCCCGTTCACATGCACAACATTTACTGACGTAAGTAATTTCACACATGTGTAACTATACATACGTGTGTATATGTAAATTTACTCTGCGTTCACATGAAAAGCATCTTAGGTGTGTAAATAAAGTATGTAAATTGTGTAAGGCACACATATTCGTCAGTCTGTTTACGACTTTCAACACAAAACAGGTCGTATTACAATCAAAGTTAAATGAGAAGAGCGTTACTTGATCGAAGATTTTCGCGCGAAGCAACATGTGTTTGATAAAATTTGAACACACACTTTTGACTTCTTGAAACCAAATGAAAACACCGTCCGCTCAACTCTGTATATACGCATAAAAGTGACAATTTGTTTGGTGTTGGCAAAGAACTGATATTAGTTAGCTCGTCCTCTTACGTTGACATAAACGTTCACATTGCAACATCTACACACAGTGCAAATTTACATTTACATTTGCACCTGCACCAGACATGATGTAAATTTTCTCCTGGTGTAAATATACACACATGAGTAAACGCGTTCACATGACAAGTATACTCACGTATGTATTTCTACACATGTATGCACATATGCACACATATGTATAGAGGCGCATGTGAACGGGGTATAAGACTTGCATCACTTCGGGTTTTCCTCCCACATTACACGCCCTGATTTAACTGGAATATTCTTCAGAGCGGCGTTTAACCCAACTCACTCAGTCAATCGATTTTGTGATCAGTTCGCTTCGGGTTTTCCTCCCACTGTCATTGACATTTTATTGTACAGGGAAAGACAAAATATGGTTATTCAGATAAACAGATACGTTAGTATTAGCATACGTTAAGATCTCGAATATGTCACTTCAGGAAAGATTTTATGAATATATTATATGTTCAATGAATATGACCTTCGTTTAATACATGCCCTTGGCAAAGTTAAGAACATAAACCTTGTTATACTGTCACCATATTACAGTGTATAGAATATGAAGAGATTTCTTTTATGACGAGGGGTTATATTAACGCTATGGCTGTATATCTGTGAGGTTCTGACGAATATTGACATCGAACGTAACAGTACACCAAACTACCGTTATATTGTAAACAAGGCTTCCGATCCACAATCAATAGTTACCTAACACATGAATTTGTGCATAAATTATTGGGCAAGCGTTTAAATAACAGTACTAGGTTTATTTGTTACCGCTATAAGGGGCGGTCGGGTAGCATAGTGGTTAAAGCGTTCGCTCGTCACGCCGAAGACCCGGATTTCCAATGATCCATTCTTATAATTTTCACTTCTATTTTGCATGTTACAGCCAATGAAATCTGTTTTTTATTGACCCATTCATATGCTTTTCACAGCTATTTGCCCTTTACGCTTTGTGGAATCTGTCTCGGCAGAAAATCTAGACTGGTTATTCTCTTGCATTGACAATTTATATTTACGTTATTCATAGAGTTATCAGTAAGCGAAGCTAGATAAGCGTACAGTTTACAGTATTTATTGGTCAGTGTGTCAAAAATACTAATCATAAATGACGATGACACTTTTGGCAACTCACACTTCTGTGGACAGGAAGTGACGTGATGGATGTTCTGAGTTGTTTCTCCAGATAAGTTTGTGTTTTATTGTATCAGCATCCGTCAGGAGAGATACGTTTGAAGCAAGAAATACGCGAATGTAATACCCAACATTACATCGATGTGCCACATTACCCAGCTGACAGTATATCATTAGGAAGCGCAATGGACAAAGACTCTATATTGAATCTCACTCTCGTGTATCTATCGACAAGAATAACTTCTTTCAGAGGGGTTTAGAAGTTGGAGTACTAAGTAAGGATACGGTTTATGGATGAACAACTTCATCATATCACTTGCTTGATAACGGTGTTATCAGTCTTTGGTATCTCTTCGAAACTAGACCGCCTCCGTGGTCTAGTGGTAGAGCGTCCGCCGGGAGAGCGGAAGGCCCGGGGTTCGATCCTCGGCTGCGTCATACCAAAAGACGTTAAAAGATTGTACTTGTTGTTACCCTGTCTTGCGCTCGGCATTAAGGGGCTAAAACAAGGACTGGTCGACTCGGAGTCAGTATACTGTGTCTGAGTGGGGTATTCATGTTAAACTGTGGCATGGTATCTCAGTGTGCTAGCACTATAAATCGGCATCAATCCGGACTAGTACAAGCAGCCTCACAGACACGCGCTATATAAGTGCAATAATCTTGGACGCGACGTTAAACCCTTTGTCACCTCTTCGAAACTGATTCAGTTGGGCGTGAAAGGCAAAATAGTGGTGACAATTATTTGAATGGATTACTTGAAATTACTGATGACACTTACGTCAAAATGATGTCTATGTTGTTTTTGTTGTTTTGTTTTTTTGTGTGTTTTTTTGGGGGGGGTCTGAAGACTACATGCATTTGGTAAATGTATTTCTCGCGCGTCATAAATATTATGACAATCTGACGTCTTAATCTAGCAGGCTAAAATGCATTATTTAAGATTTTCTCTACTCCCTGGGGAGGTTACACCGGAACAAGTCATGCATTATGTGATAGATATCCGTTGTACCGTTAGATTCACGTCAGCAATCATCTTAATGGGCAGATCGAGTGCTGATTGGGAACTGTTATCTCGACGCGTAGATAAATGTTTATGATATATGTACTGACACACATACATAATATAACTGGGAACCGACATCGACCTTCTCCTATCTGTACGCTTTTGATGGTCATTTTTGTCATTGTAATTTCATATTGTACTCCATGGAAAATATAAGTGTCTCTTCTAGACCCAAAAGTATATAGATATTTATAAGAAATGAAAGCGTCCCCTTCCCATCTCGAGCAGCCTATACTAACCCCACCCCCTTCAACTGTAACTGCCCATACTCATCCCTTCCCGATCTTTCGCAGCCAATATTCACCTCCTTGTCAACTCTAGCAGCCCATACTCACCCCTCATCAGCTCTAGCAGCCCATACTCACCCACCCCCTTCAAATCTAGCAGCCCATACTCTCCCCCTTCCCATCTCCAGCCTATACCCACCTTCTCATCAGCTCTAGCAGCCTATACTCACCCAACCCCCTTTCAGCTCTAGCAGCCCATACTCACCCTCTCTTCAGCTCTAGCAGCCTATACTCACCCTCTCTTCAGCTCTAGCAGCCCATACTTACCCTCTCTTCAGCTCTAGCAGCCTATACTCACCCTCTCTTCAGCTCTAGCAGCCCATACTCACCCTCTCTTCCGCTCTAGCAGCCCATACTCACCTCTCATCAGCTCTAGCAGCCCATACGCACCCACCCCCTTCAAATCTAGCAGCCTATACTCACCCTCTCTTCAGCTCTAGCAGCCCATACTTACCCTCTCTTCAGCTCTAGCAGCCTATACTCACCCTCTCTTCAGCTCTAGCAGCCCATACTCACCCTCTCTTCCGCTCTAGCAGCCCATACTCACCTCTCATCAGCTCTAGCAGCCCATACGCACCCACCCCCTTCAAATCTAGCAGCCTATACTCACCCTCTCTTCAGCTCTAGCAGCCCATACTTACCCTCTCTTCAGCTCTAGCAGCCTATACTCACCCTCTCTTCAGCTCTAGCAGCCCATACTCACCCTCTCTTCCGCTCTAGCAGCCCATACTCACCTCTCATCACCCACCCCTTCAAATCTAGCAGCCCATACTCACCATCTCTTCAGCTCTAGCAGCCCATACTCACCCTCTCCTAAGCTCTAGCAGCCCATACTCATCCCCTTCTCAATTCCAACATCCCAAACTATATCTTTTTTTAACTCTAGGGAAAGAGACTCATCCCAGGATATGTATTCCTTAATCTTAAACAGAAACTCAAACTCTAGACCAAACACAGACATAACATTCTATACCAATATACAAAACGATCGGATCAAGGGAAACAGGTGGAGCTGTGTTGGACCCCGTCTCACATAGACATTCATGGAAATGTGAAGGCAGAAACACTGGCGAAGCTAGCTGTAGACAAAGCGGAATTACAACATAAACCCTTCAGCAAACTAGAGAAAAAGCAAAATCAAAGTATTCATAGCCCAAAAATGACAAGTCCAAAAGGAGATGGCTATAAAACATCAACCCCATATCCACACACAAAAAACATACTCCTGTGAAAGGAATGTTGAACAGCAATCTCTAGCCACAGACTCCGTCACAAAAAAGCCCAATGATAAGGTATGCCCATCTTGCAATCAGCCGGAATCCGTTGCTCACGTGTTACTGGAATGTCAAGACAATGCTCAAGACAGGACTCAGTAAAATTGCAGTTAGATCCACTGAAGGCCAAACTAACTCTTGTTCTGAAAGATGGTCAGCTACTCGAACGTATTAAACAGAGCAGCCAAATTTTCTATCAATTTCTAAAAGTAAAAAAAAATAAATCATATCAATACGAAAATTTAAATCTTATCAATACCAAAACAGAAATCTGATCAATACTTTAATCACAATAGACATGTGTACCCTACTCACACACATGAGTCTTAAAGAGGGACAGGTCAGCCGAAATTGCTGAGGCACGAGGCGACCTCTTTAACACTTAAATCAACAACAATGATTTTATTTCGGTAACTATATGCTAGTCTTGAAAAATGTGTAAACGAAGGGAATATTTATTAAGTATTTATTAAGTATGTCCATAATTTCATGTCGGTAGCTATATGTTATTCTAGGAAAATGTGTGAAAGAGGAATATGTATTATTTAAACCTGCCCATAACGTTATTTCGGTAACTATATGCTAGTCTTGAAAAATGTGTAAACGAAGGGAATATTTATTAAGTATTTATTAAGTATGTCCATAACTTCATGTCGGTAGCTATATGTTATTCTAGGAAAATATGCGAAAGAGGAATATTATATTATCAAAACTTGTCCATAACGTTATTTCGGTACCTATATGCTAGTCTTGACAAATGTGTAAAAGAGGAATATATATTATTAAAACTTGTCCATAACGTTATTTCGGTAACTATATGTTAGTCTTGAAAAATGTGTAAACGAAGGGAATATTTATTAAGTATTTATTAAGTATGTCCATAACTTCATGTCGGTAGCTATATGTTATTCTAGGAAAATATGCGAAAGAGGAATATTATATTATCAAAACTTGTCCATAACGTTATTTCGGTAACTATATGCTAGTCTTGAAAAATGTGTAAACGAAGGGAATATTTATTAAGTATTTATTAAGTATGTCCATAACTTCATGTCGGTAGCTATATGTTATTCTAGGAAAATATGCGAAAGAGGAATATTATATTATCAAAACTTGTCCATAACGTTATTTCGGTACCTATATGCTAGTCTTGAAAAATGTGTAAAAGAGGAATATATATTATTAAAACTTGTCCATAACGTTATTTCGGTAACTATATGTTAGTCTTGAAAAATGTGTAAACGAAGGGAATATTTATTAAGTATTTATTAAGTATGTTCATAACTTCATGTCGGTAGCTATATGTTATTCTAGGAAAATATGCGAAAGAGGAATATTATATTATCAAAACTTGTCCATAACGTTATTTCGGTACCTATATGCTAATCTTGAAAAATGTGTAAAAGAGGAATATATATTATTAAAACTTGTCCATAACGTTATTTCGGTAACTATATGTTAGTCTTGAAAAATGTGTAAACGAAGGGAATATTTATTAAGTATTTATTAAGTATGTCCATAACTTCATGTCGGTAGCTATATGTTATTCTAGGAAAATATGCGAAAGAGGAATATTATATTATCAAAACTTGTCCATAACGTTATTTCGGTACCTATATGGTAGTCTTGAAAAATGTGTAAAAGAGGAATATATATTATTAAAACTTGTCCATAACGTTATTTCGGTAACTATATGTTAGTCTTGAAAAATGTGTAAAAGAGGAATATTTATCACTGAAGTTTGTCCATAACTTCATTTCGGTAATTTTATGTTAGCCTTGGAAACCGTGTAAAACAGGAAGTATCGTGATTCATTGTTAAAAATCCTTTCCTTGGTCTTAGATTGATTAACAAAGAACATGGAAACAGTAGTCCCCTAGGCTTACAACATGGATTTGCGACAGGTAATCAGTTATGTGAGTATAGAGTGGGTGTTGCTATCTATTACCCATTATTAGACGGGAAATGCAGAAAGTTTCAACACAGGCTTGACGCCACTATCCCTTTGATTTACTTCGCAATCAGTCACAAGCTGACAGTATACAAGAGCAGGTCTACACGGCCGAGATAATGTGTTTACTGATTAAAATAGAAACCTATTGTTCTGTTTTGCATGTATGTTTAATAATGGATCATGTAATGATGGTTAAACAAGGAGTTAAAATGTAAAAATGGTGATTAATATTTTTTCATGTTTCAGAAAAAAGATGGATATCAATAAATTACGCCGTGTGTTTGTGATGTTGTCGAATAAGCTGCTTTTCATTGGGTACATTGGATCGATACATAACGTATACTGTTCTTCTGGCTTTAGCTATGTCGCTACGTAGCTGGACATTGCTGATGTAAACTCACTCAATTACTCATTATAGTCATACCATATCCTTATTCCTTTCCATATATATTTTTTCTCAATTGTTTAAATTCAATTTAATTAAACTCAAGTGGTTTTATATTAGTTTATTCACTAAGAATCAAAATTTCTACACATGCACACACACATATACACACATACGCACGCACACGCACGCACATACGCACCAGCATACAAACGCATACGCACACACGCACATCCCAACTATTGATTCAAGTCATTCAAACACCACTTTGTCAACTCAAATGATGAATACTAACCTATCCGTTAACGTTTACAATAATTACCTAGACACAATGTCTCGATTTCATTCATAGTACTAATTATAACGTCTCAACCTGGCCTAAAAATCGCATTATACGATTGAGTTAAACACCTATTGTACAACTATTCTGTCGCACAGTCCCTAAACCATATTATTTTTTCCCCCGACCGCCCCTTATGGAATGCTATAGCCCCAAATGAAGCAAGTCTAGATTTTCCACAGGTCTCCCAACTCACTGGGGCTCCTTTTCAATTTAAATGTATTTCCTTGCTTCTATCAAAATTATATATTTCTGGAGACTAAGCGTTAGTCTGAACATCCCATCTCACTCGGGCTCCTTTTCAATTTAATCAAATCAAAATTATATATTTTCAAGGGCTAAGTGTCTACTATACAACTCATAACCTATGCCGTTACAACGTTGTGACAGACTCAGTGGGTGTAGATTCTTAGTAACCCAATCAAGGGAAACGTGTGTTATCGCTCATATCATTGTTCTCGTGTATACCCCATTTCGCGGTAGGAAACCGCAGACAATGGACCCCTGGATAGGAAGGATATATGACGCTATAGCGGTCATCTACTCGTGTACTATTACCCAGCAGACAAATCAAGAACATGCATAATCTTTGTCATTTAGAGGGACAAGCGTAGATGGAACTGTACGGCTGGTGGTTAGGTATGCGATTTGACGCCCATGTTGGTGCGATCGAAGATTAGGCTCTATATCGGGTGATAGGTCATAGATTTGCTTCCAGATTGCGAATGAATAAAAGCAATCAGTGTGGAGTGTATACAGACCATGTCGTACTATTTGTACGAGATTCTAGATCTTTATGAAACTCTGCTTACGTATAATTAAGATCTATCAAACCAGCAAATACCAACTGCCATGCCAAAGAAAGTATGCACCCATTTTTATGGTGGCTAAAATGAAACAAACAGGAGTTATTCGATGGTGATTTATTTAATAGGTGTGTCATAGTTGTGTTTTGGTCTACAAGTTTGCAGCGTTTCGGTGACTGTTTTCAGCTTTGAATAACGTTTGTAATGTTTTGGTCAAATACAGTGTTCAAGTGTTTACTTTCTTTTGCCCGGTAGTTTATGTGAGTGTTTTATATCTTCCCTGATTTACCTGGCTCCGTCGTCTAAGGAATTCGGTATTGCGTGCAAGAATCGTAAACGTAACGTAAACCTGTCGGCAAGGCCCTTAGACAGTGTCTGGTGGTAACAAGTAGATCCCAGATATCTAGCGCCTGGTGGTAACAAGTAGTCCCTAGATATTTACTGCCTGGTGGTTACAAGTAGATCCCAGATATTTACTGCCTGGTGGTTATAAGTAGATCCCAGATATTTACTGCCTGGTGGTTACAAGTAGATCCCAGATATTTACTGCCTGGTGGTTACAAGTAGATCCCAGATATTTACTGCCTGGTGGTTACAAGTAGATCCCAGATATTTACTGCCTTTTGGGAAACTGTTGAAATTGACATTCAAGCAGTGTGTAAGTCTAATGGTCTATTTTAAGTTAAGTATTTACATTTGTTTCAGAGTCGACAATCATCAGATGTGAGTGCCCGATATTCCGCGAAGTATCGACAGACCCCTCGCTCCGGTTCAGTAGTCAGTGCCAATTCTCCATATTTACCTCAGGTAAGGGAAGTAACCCCAAAGAAGGGAAACAACTCTCCCCCACAAAATATGTAATATATTAATATACGCGCACGAAAAAGGTTACACAATGTTAATATTTTTGAATGTATAACATATCAGAAAAAATTGTTTGGGTAATATGAAATCGAGTTTTTAAACGCTAAGATAAATTAAATTCAAACAACATATTCTTATCTAATTCACTGTAATCTTAGAGTACAAGTACGCTCGAGAAAATCGATCTCTATGTACCGTTTCCTCTATACGAACAAACGGTAATTGAGATAAAAATAGGAAATTAACTTCTTTAGCTGAAGAGAAGAACCGTGTTCCTGTGTCACGGAACTAAATCTCAAATTTGTTTCTTAGTCCAGGCAATTTAGTTAATATGTGTGTATCAATGTCAATGATATCCTTTGTTTCAGAGCACATCTGAAGAGTGCCTGAAATGCCTACTTAGAGTCCCACACAAGAAATGCGAATCGGTATGTTATTGAATTTACTTCTCAAAAGACGAATGACTAGCAATTACAATCTTTAAGGATTGTCAAATGCCACAGCTCATGAATTCAGTGTCGACCTAACAGAAAAAAATCGTTGAATTTATTCCAAAACAAACGGATTCCGTTTCTTTAACCAAATTAATCCAGAGAATATTTTAAGATTAGGTACACAGACATGAATGAGGGGAAATTGAAGTAGTTTCAAGTATGACAAAATTTGCATTCTGCTGACCTCCAAAGTAAATTCGAAGACATGGCGCTTCTAATTGTTGTTGTTGAAGAGGTTAACAAATTGGAGCTTGTGCCTCTTGGACTTTCTGTCTGCAGAATGAAGAAAACACTTCAAAGACACCATGTATTTGAACAGAATTAACACGACCTTGAGAATACCGTATTGTCTAATGGTAGTGTTATGTTGAAGGCAACACTTGTTTTTTCTTCTTTGTTTCTAAATATTCTCTTGTGCAATGTGTGGCATTCTAGTCTCGTTAATGCGTTCTCTTGGTCAACGAGGGATGACGGCGTTCTATCGACTTCCGACTCTTTCATCAGTTTGTAAATACTGGCTTACGTTTAATGTCAATATTTCTAGAAGAGCACGGGGAGTTGCTAACACTCTGTTCGTGTAATATTGAGTATTTCAGAGTTCATGTGTGCCTTGGAAATTACAGAATCAATTTTCTCAGTTTGAAGTATTTGATAATGAAAATCAAATTTAAATGGAATGCCAGGTAATGACAAACTTAAATCTTGGTCAACAAATTTTGCTTTCCTCTTTTCATGCCAAATTGGACATTTTCGACTTTACGT
Organism: Haliotis cracherodii; assembly: GCF_022045235.1. NCBI lineage: Eukaryota > Metazoa > Mollusca > Gastropoda > Lepetellida > Haliotidae > Haliotis > Haliotis cracherodii. The sequence goes on from NW_027266319.1 coordinate 8,544,558, forward strand.
CTGTAATTTCTGGAATTCGTTTACGACTTCAAAAACAATCTTTTATGTGACATTTTTTCAAACATAAAAAAGTGTGAAACATTTGTTTTTTCAGGCAAAGTGCAAGCATTAAATGAGAGCTCTACCAACGATATATTTTAAACTGTTGACGTAATTTTGGCAATATTTATACACCGGTTTAAAAGAAATGGGTAGCGTTTAAGAACACTTTGCATAAGAAATTACGATTTAACATGGCATAGACTAGGATTGTAAGACGATATTGAAGTCAGAAGACGAAGCTGAGATAAAACAAATTCATTCTTTGTTTAGAGAATACTACACCAAGTAAATATAAATGGAAATGTTCGACTTTTCAAGACCTGTCCTTTTATTTATTTCATTTATAATAGTTTAATAAGTAAAATAATAATAAGTAAAAATACAGTTTCTCAACCGGCTTCTGATGTTGCAGCACAAGTACATCAGGGTAGGCGGAGGATATCGTCATGGTTACTGGTATATCAAATGCCTCCTGGAAGAGCTGGAGATGCAGGTAAATCATCACCATTATCATCACCATCATCATCACCATCATCACCACCACGATCACCACCTTAATCATCATCATCATCATCATCATCACATCACTACCACCATCACCGACACCAAGATCATCATCATCACCACCATCTCCACTATCATCATATCACCATCACCACCATTACCATCACCATGGTCATCATCATCATCACCACCACCACCATCATCACCTTTGTATTATCACCACAATCACTATCATCATCATCACCATCATCATCATCGCTAGCACCATCACCACCATGATTATCACTATCATCACATCACTATCATCATCAACACAACTACCATCACCACCATGATCATCACCATCAGCATCATCAGCAGCAGCAGCGTCACTACCACCATCGCCACCATGATCATCATTACCATCACTACCACCATAACCACCACCATCATCATCATCATCATCATCATCATCAACATCATCATCATCTCTACCAGCATCAGCATCAGCATCATGTCCGTTACTGTCCCATCTACCACCACTACATCACACCACAGTACTGTGGACATTCTATATGTGCGGATCATCCCTAAACTCCCATATAATTACACAAACCTCATATTTTGTACGACAGCCTCGTGCACTCAAAGCTTGAAGACCCCTCAAAGAGTCAATAGCTATTGCAGGCTTAGTTTCAATACATTGGCCTGGCTTCCAGTTACGTTTTGTAAATCAATACTAGCGTTGCTATCAGGAACTGTAGTCTGTGGCGAGTTGGAGGGACGTGATTAAAGAATAAGGAATCTAGCTATAGATCAGGGGAAACTTATTCCGAAAAGACATGACGAGTATCCAGTATCATCAAGATCAGTAAAGTCACCATACCCCTTTCGCAGAAATACGTGACTGCCCCAAACAAGAAACGATATGGTAATATGCAATCTTAATTATATCAACACCGCTTGAAACATTATTTCAGTTACATCACGGCGTGTCTGTTTGATGTGGAGGACAGATCAAAGCCATGCAAAAGTCTTACACTTTTACCGCTTTGGTGTAACCCGCGAGCGCTATTTGGTGCTTATAAACCATGAAGAGGGCGAATTTGGGACTCGAACCCACAATCAAATGTTTCTGACACGCCTAAAGGAGGCTCCTCTGCTTTGTGAAAATGTCAGGGAACATGACACAACAAATATTCCATTTTTCTGTCCACACCAACATGTTAATTTATTTAACTACCCAAACATAATTATATTTATATTTCAGAGACAGCGTGAGATGTTGAGACAACAACGACTTGAGGCCATCAAAGAAAGCAGTAAGTGCTGAGAAAAATATCTTCTTTCCTTGTTATACACTGCAGTCAGCAATATTCCAGTTATGTCGCGAGGGTCTGAACATAATATAGTCTTGACAAACCAACCAGTTAGTAATAGCCTCAGTAACTAAATTTATTCGCCGTCGGGGTACGATGACACACAATCAGCCACTTGTCACATTGTGGTTACCTTATCCTCAGTAAGTTTGTTCTTACGACAGACATGGGTGATGAAACATAGTTCCCAACAGGGAAGCAAATGAATAAGTCTTGTTTCCTTATCTTAGATGTGAAGGCAATCAAGACATACATCCGCACAAAGAGTGGACGGTTGGTCGAGCGCATCGTGTTCCTGAACGAGGAGGACTACGAGGCCTTCAAACAGGGCAAGAATGTACAGGACATCCTCAAGCGATACCTCAACAAAGATGAGGCTGCAGGACTGGAGTCCTGGGACAAGGATGAGGTGAAGGCCATAAAGACATTGGTTAGAACCAAGAGTGGACGTCTAATAGAAAAGCTTGTGTACGTGTCGAAGCAGGACTACGAGGACATCAAGGCAGGGAAGGTAGACGCCAAGAATGTCCTCAAGAAGTATGTGAAGACAGAGGACGGCGAGCAGATTGAAGGGTGGGGAGAAGCCAAGATGAAGACAATCAAGACATATGTGAGGACAAAGAGTGGTAGGTTGATTGAGAAGGTGATTATGATATCACAGGACGATTATGACGCTATGATAAGGGATGGGAAGGATCCTAGTGAGATCATTAAACAGTATCTTCCACTGGAGGAGGGACAGACGCTAGAGTCCTGGCAGAGCGCGGAGCCCATGAAAGCTATTAAGACAAAGGTGCGGACCAAGAGCGGTCGTATCATTGAGAAGACCATCTACGTGAGCGCCGATGACTATGAGAAGATGATGAAGGGAGGCGGAGATCCGACCGACATTTTGAAGAAGTACCTCAATCCCAATGACGGAGACACTATAGAGTCGTGGGAGAAGGCCCCTGACGGGCAGCCCATGAAGGTAAGGCTTTCTTTATCAACAAAAATAACAACATGCATATAATAATAATAATTATAATTCACGCTTGCATCCCAAGTACCAATTTGTCCGGCTCCTGTTGGTTGACAGTTGGAGATTACCTGGGTTTCTGGTGATGAGCTCAGGACCCACCGACCCCCCAACCCCCCGAGCCCCCGACCCCTCTCTGATGTTTTTTTGTTTGTGTCATAAAGTATTAAGTATAATAGAAATAAGAATAATACAAATACTACTACTACTACTACTACTACTACTACTACTACTACTACTACTACTACTACTACTACTAATGCTTATGCTGATGCTACTGCTGCTGCTACTGCTAATCATGATGATGATGAAGATTGATCCTTTTTGTGGATATGTAATAGTAATAGCATTTAAAGTACTGAAATAAATCATACAGAAGACAATGGAATCGACATAAAACGTATGTAGCAATCATTTGCGGCGTACTAGCACATGGTCAGGTCCCATGTTTTAGTGTGTACATGTTATTTGTTAGGTGGTGAAGACGTACATCAGGACGAAGAGCGGTCGGCTGATTGAGAAGCAGGTCCTCCTGACAGAGGATGAGTTCCGGGCGTTCCAGGAGTCCGGGGGAGACCCAGAATTCCTCAAGAAGTTCATCAAGTTAGAGAAGGGGGAGATCATCGAAGACTGGGAGAAGGCGTCCACTGTGTACTCGGCCACGGATGACCCTGACGTCCAGGCTGGTAGGGACTTTGACCAGTCCGTCTCCCAGACCCTATATCATAAATAAACATATTTATAAAACAAATCTAGAATGATTTGGCAAGTCTAGATTGCCTCAGCTCTATAAGAAGTTAAGCCTTGTTCTGGGCTCCATTTGGATTATATTTGTTATGTATTGTAGATATATATTTTTAAGTAAGAAACTTATTTCTGGGACTAAATCCCAGTATAGGACTTTGACCACCAGTCGTTGTTAGAAAAACTCTTTGATTCGGTGTGTGGTGGAATCTTTGACCATCAGTCGTTGTTTGGCAAACAGTTTAATTTCGTAGGTTTCACTGGTTTGTGTTGGAATCTTTGACCATTGATCCTTGTTAGACAAACTGTTTGATTTGCAGGATTATTGCCAAAGTGTGGAAATCAGTCGTTGTTTGATGTATAAAATGCTGTTCCGATGTTATATTTGTATAATTAAGAACATTGTTAATGATGTTATTTTCAGCAAAACCCGGAACCCGCATAGTCGGTAAAGATGGCGCCGTCTATGAGGTCGTTGTCGACCCCGTTACGGGGAAGAAGTACAGGAAGTAGGTACTTTGTCATCTCCGACGTGAATGATATCAAACACGCTGATTAGGTGTTGTTTTTTGTGACTTTCTAATCTCCCGTCGGTCCTAAATTACCGTCCCGCTAAAAAAAATATAGTTTTTAATTTCCAACCATTCGTCCGTCTGAATTTATATTTTGCCGTTTCATAGTTAAATCATCAGTGTAGTTCTTTTCTGAAGGATATTTGAAGAAGGAAAGTAGCTTGTCTTTTAAAATTTTCTCCCCGTGCGCATTTGTCTCTGTGCATTTGCCGTCCTTTAAGCATCTCCTGAGCTTCGAAAAGTTCAGTAACTATGAACCGAGTTAATGAGCACATGCTCTTTCGGGAAAAGTTCAAAAGTCATAACTCTTGATGTCCACTCTGTTCTAAACAGTCAACTACGGTTATAACGAGTTCGGTTACAACGATACTGATAATACGAAAAATTAACTGATGCTAATTGTCACGTATTGAATCAACCACAAACACAAATGAAGTTGTAATACAGATTTATTCCCTCCCTTAAAGTAATTTTAAATCCCAATAACAATATCTAAATTCAAACTAATACCAAATTAACTAACACAACTAACTAAACTAGCTTCTCCTACCAATAACAATACTACCACCTACTACTAATACTAATATCTTAATACTAACAGTACAAATGTCTACTACTAATAATACAACTATCTCCTACTAACAATACAACTATCACGATACACTATCCTAATACTAATAGTTTACTTCTAAAAATACTAACACTAATACAGATGTTCTAAGAATAACACAACTAATACACAGTAAAACTTTGTGTGTGTATATATATACAACAACAACACACAACCACAAAAAAAAACAACCAAAAGATACAAAGCCACTCCACTGTCACTGTCACAACAGTTCTATACAGAACTTTAGAATCTCTGATGTTATTGAGCAGTTCATACGAGAATTCTTCCTCGTAATAACGAATGGTGATCTTTCCACCCAGGCGATGTTGTCCCCACGGAGTTAGGGGTGCCTGTTTACATGGATGCCACGGCTGTGTTCATCCTACGATGTGCCACGGAGACGAAGATACTTCTCTCCTTACGTTGGGTCGGAGAACTTCTCTCCTTACGTGATGTTGGAGGTTGTTACTTCCTCCTACGTAATATCGGAGGTTCTTCCCTCCTACGCACTCTAAGGTTAACCGGCCAGTTCCGGGACACTACAATGTAATATACGCAATTACAGTCACTGAGGTATGTGTCACTACCTCACAATACATACAGCCATGCACCAATACTCCGATTTACATATTACTGAGTTGAACTGTTTACACTTTGATCATGTTGTGGTTAATTGTTACAGTGGCTTTACGCTATTACCATCAATATGTGTATATAATTACGTTTGGAAAAAATACATAACTCAAAATTCTATCCTCTAAAATACAATTCAACATGAAACAATAAATGTAAAAACTTACGCCAACCAGAGTAGAAGTCTCCCACAATATTAGTCCATGCCTTACATGACCATGCTGATTCTGGCTGACTGTCCAAAGTATTACCCTGCCCCGCTATTTAAACTGATCCCAAAGCCCAAGCTACCCCTGACCTCCCTATTGTTACACCAATTAACTCCCCAGCTATCAGCCGTACCCAGTCACGCTTCCCTGAACCTAACCTGTTCCCATAGTATTACCTGACAATATCTAAAAACAACTCGCTAAGCTTAATATACTAATGTAACCATACCGTAATACATCTATCTGAAGTACTAACATATAATTAAAATATACAAGATTATCTGTGATCTTGACATCACCTCCCCACTTAAGTTAATTGTACCTGATCACAATTATATAACAAACAAGATCACATATAACTTTGTCCTAACGTCTTTTAAAGACATTATCTAATACAAAACCATATATATACACAATGACAACAATAATACACAAAAAGTAATGACTGTCATATCTTCACTATGATGCTGAAAAATGCATTATTTACATACTGCTATGCACACAGTGTGACTAGGGCGAACACCGGCTCAAGAGGTCAGCTCCCACATTCTCAATCCCCTTGATTGCACGGATCAGAAACCTGTAAGGTTGTAAAGTTAGAGCCCACCTCATCACTCGTCCATTGGTCAACTTGGCTTTGGTCATCCATACTAAGGGCTGATGGTCCGTTTCAAGAATGAACTCCCGCCCATACAGATATCTTTCTAACTTCTGTATTGCCCATACTATTGCCAAACACTCCTTTTCTATGGTAGAGTACGCCCTCTCACGTTCTGCCAACTTTCGACTCACGTACATTATTGGAAACCGCTCACCTTCCTGTTCTTGTAAAAGAACAGCTCCGATTCCGACGTCAGAAGCATCACTTCTTACTAGGAATGTTTTCTCCAAGTCTGGCAGTTTCAAGATTGGAAAACTTGACATGTGTGTTTTCAACGTCGTGAAAGCTAACTCTTGACTCTCTGTCCATACTACCTTGTTTGATTTGCCCTTCTTGGTAAGATCAGTCAGAGGCACTGCTATGGCTGCATAATTTGGGATGAATTTCCGGTAGTACCCAGTTAATCCTAGCAAAGCTCTGACCTGTTTCTTAGTTTGTGGTCGTTCAACATTTAGGATTTTCTCCACATTCTTACCCTCCGGCTGAATTAGGCCACTCCCAACCCTGTGTCCCAAAAACTCCAACTGTTTGTATCCTATTTTTACCTTTGATGGTCGAGCTGTAAGATGAAATTGCCTTAACCTTGTAAATATGTCTCTCAGACTTACCACATGAGGTGACCATTCCTCTGTTCCTTCTATGATGTCGTCTATGTAGTTGTCAGTGTTAGGTATGCTATGTAATACTTGCCTCATGAGTCGGGAAAATACTGCTGGTGCGTTGACTACTCCAAATGGCATCACCTTCCATTGGTATAACCCATCAGGGGTTATAAAGGCCGTCAGTTCTTTGCTACTCTCTTCCATTGGGATCTGCCAATATGCCTTGCTCACATCAATTTTGGTTAGGTACTTACAGTGTCGAAGCCTTGCAAATACGGAATCGGCTAATGGAATTGGTTCTGCATCAAAGACCGTTACTTGATTCAACTTGCGAAAATCGGTACAAAATCTGTAAGTCTCATCAGCCTTCTTCACAAGTACAATGGGGGAAGCATATGGTGAGTGAGAGGGTTCTATCACCCCCATATCTAACATTGATTGTATCTCTTTGGCGACAACGTCCCTCATGTGATGTGGAAGCGGATATGGTTTGGATCTTATAGGCTCATTGCATGTCAACTTGATCTTATACTGCATACAGTCTACCTTCCCTGGTAAATCACTCAGCACATCCCTGAATTCACTTACGAGCTCTCTCACCTCAATTTGTTGTTCTTCTGTCAGGTCCTTGGAAATGTCTACATCCTGATATGTTTCTTTTGAAACTAGCGCAGGTGAAACTATGTCTAGCATACTTACCTCTTCCGCTTTGACATCTACCAGCCCGGCACTAGCATACATCAGGTGAGCTATGCTGACGTCACATACAGTTGTGTCCTTGATCTCCTCTCGGTCAATGTACTTTTTCAGTAGGTTTGCATGATAGGTTTTAGTCTTATTACCTACCTGTATTCTGTAATTGCCAATACCAAAGGCCTCCAAGATTTCATATGGTCCTTTCCACTGGAGTAGGAGTTTGTTGGAATCGGTAGGTAACAGAAGTAACACTTTGTCACCTACTTTCATTTTCCGTGCTTGTGATTTTGCATCAAAGAACTTTTTGTACTTACCTGATTTTTTTTTTAGTTCTTGTTGTGCTATATGAATAGTATCTTCCAGTCGGTTTTGCAAATCTAACACATACTCATAAGTAGTTCTTACCTCAGGATTTGTATGTCTTTAGTCCAGATTTCTCTGAGAATCTGCACTGGCCCTCTAACTGTACGCCCGTACAGTAGTTCAAAGGGAGCAAATCCCAAACTCTCTTGAGGTACTTCTCGGTATGCAAATAACAAAGCAGCTACATACCTGTCCCAGTCATATGGCCGTTCTGCACACATTCGTTTCAACATTGTCTTCAGAGTACCGTTGAATTTTTCCACAAGGCCATTACACATTGGATGATATGGGGTAGTAGTTAGCTGATGCAAGGATAATAATCTACTTACCTCCTTCATTACACCTGAAGTGAACTGGGCTCCCATGTCCGTCAAGATCTCCTTGGGGATACCTACTCTACTGAATATTTCGAAAAGAGCTTCAGCAACATACTCAGTTTCAATCCTTGGCAAAGGTACTGCCTCTGGGTATCTGGTAGCATAGTCAACTACCGTCAAAAGATACCTATTACCTTTGTCAGTGACAGGATACAACGGGCCTATCAGGTCAACGGCTATTCTCTCAAATGGTACTTCGATTAATGGCATTTGTCCTAGTGGTATTCTTCTTACCTTGCCCTTGGGGGTTGTGCGTTGACAAATATCACAGGACAGCACATGTCTTCTAACATCACCCATTATTCCTGGCCAATAAAACTGAGACATAACCCGATCTAAAGTCTTTTTGATTCCAAGGTGCCCTCCCATCAATGCTTCATGGCTTACTTTCATCACTTGGGTACGCAGCCCGACTGGTACAACTGCCTGTACAACTTGCTTACCCTTGTCAAACTTGGTGAAGGTATGCTTCCTATAGAGCATATCATTCTCAATATAGTAAGAGGAAGTACTATGCCTGGTCTCCCTAATTTTCCCTTCCTCCACTAATTTCCTGACTTTGTCCAAACTGGAATCCTGTTGTTGCTGGGTAATGAACTCACCTCGACTCAATGTCAGCCCCACAGGTTTCAGTGCCTTCAGTGGTTTCATGCCTTCTTGTCTTACTCTTCTTTGGCCTCTTGTTTCCACAGCACTTACCATCTGGATATCATCCTTATCCCACGTCTGATCTGGATCGCTTGGTTCTCTCACTCCTGGAATATTGCCTAATATCAGGTCACAGAGTGGTGTGTCCATACATGCAGCTCTTACCTTTCCAGTATAAAAGGGTGTGTCCACGGTAATCCATGCTACGGGAAGTATTAGCACCCTACTATCAGCCAACTTACAAGATTGTGTTTCTGAGGACAACCATTCATCCTCTACCTTTGACCTCCTCACTATTACGCCAGTACAGCCACTGTCTCTCAGGACATCCACTGGCTTGCCATTTACCTTTCCCTTGTGAATAGGCATGTTGTGGTCTGTAGTAAACATGCTTCCTGAGGCTACATCTGGTTCACTCACCCTCTCTGAAGTTGTGGCATCACCATCTACAACTTCAGGTATTCTTGCCTCAACATCTATACAATCTGGAAGGACTGCAGACACGTTACTGGTGTATTCACTTACTTGGATACTTGCCACGTTATATTTGGGTTTCTTACACTGTGCTGCCAAATGTCCAATTTGACTACAGTTGTAACATGTCCTTTCTTTAATAGGAATAAATGGTTTGGGTTTTGTACCACCTGGCGCCTTGTTCTCTCCTGGTTTACCTCGGACCTCTGTTTTGTCATGTTGACCAAAACTACCTTGCTTACCATATCTAACAGGACCTGTACCTCTGGCTTCTATAAATTGTTCTGCTAGTCTGGCCATTTCCATAGCATCTTTTGGTTTTCTCTCTTTCAAGAATATACTAAGATCCCTTCCAGTTACATTTAAAATCTGTTCACGCAACAATAAATCTTTCACACCTTCAAAAGTCTTTTGAGTACCACTAAGCTCAATCCATCTGTTGAAATAGTTCTCAATTCTAACTACAAACTGTGTGAATATCTCACCTGTATCATTTTTAGCAGTTCTAAATTTCTGATGAAATCCATCCTCTGTCATTTCATAGCGTTTTAGCAATGCAGTCTTAACAGCAGTATAATCTTCTGCGTCATCTACACTTAATCTGGAGTATACTTCCAAAGCCTTACCTTTTAGTAGCGTACAAAGATATGCTGCCCAATGACAAGGCTTCCAACCTTGTGCTACAGCTACCCGTTCAAACCGTTGAAGATATGCATCAATGTTGTCATTGCGGTCTTCAAACGGAGGCATCTTAGGCATCTTAGGTGCAGCACCTGATTGTTTCTCTCCTACCTGTCCTTCATAATTTCCAGCATAACTCTTTTCTAACTTGGCTAATTCTATTCTCTCCTCTGATTGCACTCTTAATTTTTCTTTCTCCCATTCTAACTTTTCTCTCTCTTTTCTCTCCTCCAATTCTAATTTTTCTTTCTCCCATTCTAACTTTTCTCTCTCCTTTCTCTCCTCCAATTCTAATTTCTTGATCTCCCGCTCCCTTGCTCTTTCCTCTCTTTCTAACTTTTCCTTCTCTTTCTCTCTCTCTAACTCAGTTTGTTCTTTTACAAACGTCCTCAAATCATTTTGCTCATACCCTAAACTCTGACCCAATTTGATAATCTTTTCAAGATCCATATCTAGCTGTATGGTGATAGTATGAAGTACAAGTACAGTTAAACCCAGCAGGCTTAGTCTTGGACAACTGTGAATAATGAATGCTACCAATAGGAACTTAGACTATACAAAAGTACATTCATGCATAGAATGGAACCCAAAAATATAAAATTCCAACCAATAGCCTAATCTGACCAATAAATGAAATACACCCTACCAACCTTGATTCTAACTCGAACACTCAAGGATGTAGAAGTGGTGCCGGAGGTCCTATCACACCTCTGGCCAAACAAATACTACAAGGATAAACCATCAAGGAAGTAACTCCTAATCTCTCATAGAATGATGGTCTGAGTTAATTCAATAGTGACAATAATTAAATATCCCACCGCTGCCACCAAAATGTCACGTATTGAATCAACCACAAACACAAATGAAGTTGTAATACAGATTTATTCCCTCCCTTAAAGTAATTTTAAATCCCAATAACAATATCTAAATTCAAACTAATACCAAATTAACTAACACAACTAACTAAACTAGCTTCTCCTACCAATAACAATACTACCACCTACTACTAATACTAATATCTTAATACTAACAGTACAAATGTCTACTACTAATAATACAACTATCTCCTACTAACAATACAACTATCACGATACACTATCCTGATACTAATAGTTTACTTCTAAAAATACTAACACTAATACAGATGTTCTAAGAATAACACAACTAATACACAGTAAAACTTTGTGTGTGTATATATATACAACAACAACACACAACCACAAAAAAAAACAACCAAAAGATACAAAGCCACTCCACTGTCACTGTCACAACAGTTCTATACAGAACTTTAGAATCTCTGATGTTATTGAGCAGTTCATACGAGAATTCTTCCTCGTAATAACGAATGGTGATCTTTCCACCCAGGCGATGTTGTCCCCACGGAGTTAGGGGTGCCTGTTTACATGGATGCCACGGCTGTGTTCATCCTACGATGTGCCACGGAGACGAAGATACTTCTCTCCTTACGTTGGGTCGGAGAACTTCTCTCCTTACGTGATGTTGGAGGTTGTTACTTCCTCCTACGTAATATCGGAGGTTCTTCCCTCCTACGCACTCTAAGGTTAACCGGCCAGTTCCGGGACACTACAATGTAATATACGCAATTACAGTCACTGAGGTATGTGTCACTACCTCACAATACATACAGCCATGCACCAATACTCCGATTTACATATTACTGAGTTGAACTGTTTACACTTTGATCATGTTGTGGTTAATTGTTACAGTGGCTTTACGCTATTACCATCAATATGTGTATATAATTACGTTTGGAAAAAATACATAACTCAAAATTCTATCCTCTAAAATACAATTCAACATGAAACAATAAATGTAAAAACTTACGCCAACCAGAGTAGAAGTCTCCCACAATATTAGTCCATGCCTTACATGACCATGCTGATTCTGGCTGACTGTCCAAATTATTACCCTGCCCCGCTATTTAAACTGACCCCAAAGCCCAAGCTACCCCTGACCTCCCTATTGTTACACCAATTAACTCCCCAGCTATCAGCCGTACCCAGTCACGCTTCCCTGAACCTAACCTGTTCCCATAGTATTACCTGACAATATCTAAAAACAACTCGCTAAGCTTAATATACTAATGTAACCATACCGTAATACATCTATCTGAAGTACTAACATATAATTAAAATATACAAGATTATCTGTGATCTTGACACTAATGACACATTTTAATCGCAATATCCCGCGTTTAGCACGTACATGTTATTGATGCGAAAGTCGCTGACGATGGTCCTTAAAAATGAAGTAGACACAAATTGTAAATTTTACAAATTGCATCCATGATGGGAATCGAACCGGGTTTTTGACGGTCGAGCGAAAACTTTACCCACTATGCCACCTCACCAGACTTCGAAGAATGAATTTCGGACATAACATACCAAAAATATATTTTAATTTATAATTACAGTAAAATACGTTTATAAGGAACACGCTTATAACGAACGGATATTACGAACTTAATTTTTGGTCCCGGCCAATTGCTGTATAGATGTTGTATATATGCTTATAACGAACTACGGTTATAACGAACTAAAATTAGTGGTCCATTTGAGTTCGTCATAACAGTAGTTTACTGTATTACGTTGATATGTGTTGATTTGTTGTTTAAAGCCAACTCAGCAATATTCCAGCTATATTAAGACGGCTTGTAATTATTCAAATTTATACCAGACAAACCAATGATTGATATCAGGAACAACGTTATCGATCCTGACAACCGATCTCTATAGCCGACTCGAGCGACAAGCACGGGTTGCTGAGGACCTAACCTAGCCCGGAATGCCTGAGGGTTTTTTACTTTGGTAGATGCAAAGACCGACGTCGCGGATAACTCCCACGTGGATGAACGTGTAATGATTTTGTGTCTTTCAGAAAAATTGGTCAACAGGAATCAGACGTCGACAGCGGCATCGCATCCATGTCTCGAGGTAAAGGGGGGAAGCGACGGGGCGGTAAGGGAGGGGGGATTGATGAAGAGGAGACGCCGCAGGAACGACACAGACGGAAACAGGGGAAGAGGGACGCTGATAGCGACAGCGACTACAGTTACAAAAGTCACCGTAGCGCCGGCGGCACACGTCACGTCAGACGACGACGGAAAAGGGCGGATGGCACTTACAGCGATGGTGAGTAAAAGTGACATTCCTGGGCCTTTGGTTCGAACATCTCATTTCCACGATCACAGAACTAAAATGGATGAGTTCATCGCAGGCTATCTGGTCAAGGTGAAGCTTGTGTGATGAAACGAAACGTTGACAAAGAAGCCAAAAAGATAAAGTTATCGAAATTATTCTGGGTGACTAATCTGATACGTCGTGAAATAACTGTAATTATGTTGGACCTGCCTCCCACACTAATCTAATACGTCGTGAAATAACTGTAATTATTTTGGACCTGCCTCCCACACTAATCTGATACGTCGTGAAATAACTGAAATAATGTTGGACCTACCTCCCACACTAATCTGATACGTCGTGAAATAACTATAATTATGTTGGACCTGCCTCCCACACTAATCTGATACGTCGTGAAATAACTATAATTATGTCAGAAGCGGCGTCAAACACAACTCATACATATAATACTCTCTTTCACAAGAACCCCAGTTCCCCTTGTAATGGACTGCACTCTGAATGTCTGTGTTGTCATATCTCTTCGATGGTGGAATAGAATAGGTCAGTGGTGCTAGTGATTGTACGAGGAGGTCAAATGGATCGATTGGTCAGGCTCGGTGACATATTTGTTGATTACACGACATCGAACTCCATCAGCTTCGGACGTTGCTCGTAATATCAATCACTGGTTTGTCTGATTCACACTCGACTATTTACACGCCGCTTTCATATAGCTCGACTATTGCTCAGTAAACATGTTGTTTTGAAAGACGTCAACACAAAACGTAAATCAAAACGTCAAATGTAACGTTAACGTCATCTTAACGAGAATCTTACCTGTCCTACAGCTGAATCGTATCACAGCAGCCAGGATGAAGATGGTCAAGCCCGGCGACGACGTCGACGACGAGAGAGGAAACACGGTTCAGACAGCGCTCATAGTTACTACAGTGTGGTCAGTGCTGGGGGTACACGTCACGTCAAACGACGACGAAAACGCGCCGACGGGACGTACAGTGCTAGTGAGTCCTACCACAGTTCTGACAGTGATAAACCCGGAGGAGGAAGAGCGAAGAACCGGAAGAAAAAGAAGAAGGAACGGCGTGAACATGGCAGCGACAGCGATCACAGCTATTACAGCGACGTGAGTGCCGGCGGCACGCATCATAGGAAGAGGAGACAGAGAATCCGAGACGAGCATGGAAACGTCATCGGCCATGGCAAAGTTGAGGACTACACCAGTCCTGGTACGTAGTATTTTAACTGGATGGTGTTGTGAATCTATATTATTGCAGACCGCCTCCCTGATGAAATAGATGGAGCATCTGTCTGGTGAGCTGAAGGTCAAGGGTTCGATTCCCTGGCCGCGTCATATCAAAAGACGTTAAAAGATGGCACTTGTTGTTACCCTGCCTTTCGCCATTAGGGAATAACACAAGGACTTGTCGGCTCGGAGTATGATGTGTCTGAGCTCTGTATAACCAACATAGGTCTGTGAAAGCTATATAAGTGCAATAATCTTGAACGCGACGTAAAAAACATTTTTTTACCTGACCTCACCTCTTTTATTGCATATGTGATATCAAGAATAACAAATTTTCCAAGAAAACTGTGAAGCATTAATTCATAATTGTTTTTTAGTTACTAATGTCTAAAAGAAAGTAGACCAACAGTTTAAAAGACTAAAGTATGAGAGAAAACCAACAGTATGTAGGAAGTGAATATGTATTTCATTAGAGTTGTGTTTAACATAATGTGTAAAACTGCTCATGTTTTCGAAACAAACGCTTTACAACTGACTGAGACACAGAATTGCGTTCCTTGAGCACGCCAGAAACCTATGATTGTGGGTTCGAATCCTTGTTCTCCCCGATTATGTTTCTAGATTTGTCAGCACCATCACTTCGGGCATTCCCCCCGCATCAAGCTGACACGCCGTGATATAACTAGAATACGGTTAAAAGCGGCGTTAAACCCAACTCACTCACTCACTCATATCAAGAGGGTATGCCACGCCAGGGTTAAAACGTTAATGAAAATAACGACGAGTCTTGCCGTATGCGGTCTGGCATTGTCTTACCGGAAGACAATTCCACGTGGCTGTGGTTGAATGGATGGTTCCAGAACGAGTCTCAAAACTTCTCGGGGCATGCGGGTTTCCCTAAATAATGACGCGCCTCATTTTGACATCACCGCAGGTATTTCCCCGGACTAGGGCCCCGGTCCACAAAGCGATCGTAGCGCTAAGTTGATCGTAACTCCCATACTTTAACATAGGCTTACGACAGTCGTAGCTCTACGTTCGCTTTGTGGAACGGGGCCCATGACGCTACCGCCTTCCAATAGCTGAACTTGTTGACCAAATTTGGCGCTAAACGTTCACCAACTCGTCTGTATACTCGCTGCCGACCATCATTTCTGTATAAGCAATATCAACTCTCATCGGAGGACATGACGCGTCCCCAGTCTCGCACTTGCCAACGTCGACCCCGCCTGGCCCATGTCGACCTGTGACGTCGTTGTTGACGTGTTAACGTCACTCCGCGGTAGGATCGACGTGCTCTGACACCACGTTCTCTTTATCTCCAATACACTGTCTGTCGACTGATCCTGTGTCCGAGTGCCGTCGCTGCCGTTGCCGTCTCTGTAATAAAGCGATTTCGGAAATGAATGGTCCGGATGTGGCAGTCTTCAATAGACGTGGTCATCCGTGATCACTCGCTTCTCCGTCTGTCTGATGTCCGTCCTGTCTGTTGCAAACGTTGCATCAATCTGGTAATGGTTACATGGCATATTTACTTGGTGCTTTTGCATCGAAACGTTCTTGCAGTGGCAGCGGGCGTGGCTCCTTGATGCGCCAAACCAACGGCTCTCTCCCTCTGTATAGCGGTAAAACATGGGACATTTACTTGGTGCTTTGTGTTGTTGTGTTCATATCGTGCCGTGTCGCCAGTTATATACAGTACTTTTTCACGTGCATTGCCCAAAGTCGTTTTCTCAAACATTGTCAAAGTTTCCTGCTTTTTGTCATCGAAGACATTTGGTTGCATTCGTGTGACATATTTAAGTCTTAATTAATAAACTCTTTTTTTTCAAGTAGTGGACTAAATAGTGGAAAACATTTGAGTTGGTATACTTTCTTTTGGACATAAGTATGTTTAAATATTCTTAAACCATTAACTACTCCAGAAATATATCGACTATCGTTGTGTTTTCTGTTGTTATTAAACATATTCTTCTTTGTAACGATTCTATATTAAACTATATTCTGACACCAAATAATATTTAACTTGTAGTTCCAATGTCGAATATGCAATGTACATGTATGTCATGGGTTTTTTCATTTATTGACATTTTACACTTTTTCAGAAAATTCCGACGATGAAAGGTAGGATTTAAAATACGAATTTAGTTTATATTTAGGTGTTGGAAATTACACTCCGTGTTTTAGTTTTATAAAATATTTCTTTAATTTTATCACTAACTCAAGATACTTACATTTATAATGTAAGTGAGGATTAATTTGTTAGATGTAACGGTTTCTAACAATATGGTTTACAGTAGATAACTATTTATTTACCTAAAAACTGAGGAGGAAAACAAAGCATTCCGAGTGTGTTTTTTATGTAATTGAAAGAGCAGCTGCTACATTTGATTTTGTCCATTTAATAATCAATAATTCCTGCAACAGTTGGTAAAAGTTATACATCCGAGGCTAGGTAACTTTGTGTAAAGATAAGTTGGTTAAATGAATACCAGGGTAAGAAATGAATTTTGAGACCCGTGGCCTCTCTCCTGTTTGAAATGTAAATTTGTGCCGAAAGAAAGCAAATGTATTGATTTTCAAAGACAAGATGTTTAAGATAACCATATCAGTTGTGTATTATGCCATTTTTCTGAATTTTCAAAAGTTTTTAATCTGGATATATTTTTAAAAATAAAACCATGTTTTCTTTGAGTGCTGACTATGCGCCAGTACAGTTCATGTTTTGGATATAATTTCGCTAACTTAAGATATTTTCAATTGAAAATCACACATATGAGGTATAGTTTCTTTTGCTCCTCAGCTTTTATAACAACGTTAAATCGGTTTGAGTTTTAAATTTAGAATGTTATCAGTCAACTTACAATGGTACTATCATCGACATAAATGTCTCTGGTATCTTTATGGTGTAGAGGTGCATTGTGTTGTAGTGAATAGAGGGTATATCAACATCATGCAAAGATGTCCATTCAATGCATTTTATTGTACATAACCTATATTATAATTTCTTAATTTAGGAAAGAATGTCATTTTTTACAACCAAACCTGTTATATAACCACGACTACAGTATCTTCATACGTATCTTTATGTAGCTGACATAGGAACATTAAATTATATCTAGCCATTTTTACGTAGCTGACATACACACCTTTAATTATATCTAGCCATTTTTACGTAGCTGACATACGAACCTTCAACTATATCTTGTCATTTTTACGTAGCTGACATACGAACCTTCAACTATATCTTGTCATTTTTACGTAGCTGACATACGAACCTTCAACTATATCTTGTCATTTTTACGTAGCTGACATACGAACCTTCAACTATATCTTGTCATTTTTACGTAGTTGACATACGAACCTTCAACTATATCTTGTCATTTTTACGTAGTTGACATACGAACCTTCAACTATATCTTGTCATTTTTACGTAGCTGACATACGAACCTTCAACTATATCTTGTCATTTTTACGTAGCTGACATACGAACCTTCAACTATATCTTGTCATTTTTACGTAGCTGACATACGAACCTTCAATGATATGTGGCCATTTTGACGTAAATGACATACTAACCTTAAATTTTATCTAGGCACTTTAGCGTACCTGGTGTACGAACCTTCAATTATAACCAGCCATTTTTTTACGAAGCGGACATACTAACCTTCAATTGTATCTAGCCATATGACAATGTCTAGCGATGACCTGTGTATGACAATCCCCCAGTGTGTACACCACGGTGTCGGATGGGAAAGGTGGGAAGGTCCGCGTGAAGAAGGAGAAACCAGGAAAAGCTGGTAAAGGTGGGAAGGCTGGGAAAAAGGGCACGAAGAAGGGCCGGAACTACACCGGCGTCTTCAGCGACGAATCAAGCGACGATGATGACGTTGATTTGGAGAATATGACAGAGGAAGAGAAGAAGAAATATTTCGCAGAGAAGGCTAAGAGGAAGGAGGCACGAGAGAAGAGAAGAAGGGAGAAATATGGCGACAAATATGACGAAATGGTCGCCAAACATGAAAAGTTCGTAAAGCCATATATCAGCCTGCATGGAATGTTTGATATATTTTTGATATAACATGCGTCCGGGTGCTGCTACACACAGTTTTCTCCAACTTGCACCTTTTCCTCTGCTACTTCTAACAAACAAACTTCTTTCCATATTGCATACACTCTGTTCCGTCCGTGTCACGGTTGGATGTTCTGACACTGTTTGCAAAGGGGTTTTTGACACCACAACTTAAGTCCTTGTTTCATGGTAAACTCTGGTTTGACAAGACATTCTAACACTCTATGAAGTTTGTCGTGTTATCTTGTCTTTATTCACAATCTTTGTGATACAAACTGATATATTCCTTCCTCATGCACGCTGTCCTACTTTTTATTGAATCCTCTTTTCGGAAATATTTTGCACAATTGACATTCTAAATTTTAGTAAACGACTGCCAGAAACGGCTACACTATCCGTTCCTTCTCTTTGTATTAACATCCCTTAAACATTGTTAATATAATTGTTACGTTCTAAAGATATTTGCATAATACCGCTGCACAAATGGGGTTTAGGTTTAACAGAAACTATTTTCATTTTGTTACTGTCTAACTGTTGGTATCGATGTATTTTGGTGAGGGGGTGAACATTGGATATAATTTCTTCAATATTTCTTACATTCTTGTACTGCTGCAATGTAGATAGATATATCTTGGTTGGGCACAATCGAAGTGTCTTACACACACGCCATCACTCATTCGACTCTGTCTATCAGACTGAAGAAAGAGTGGAGAAAACCGGTCTTCAGCGACGAATCAAGCGACGATGACGACGTTGATTTGGAGAATATGACAGAGGAAGAGAAGAAGAAATATTTCGCAGAGAAGGCTAAGAGGAAGGAGGCACGAGAGAAGAGAAGGAGGGAGAAATATGGCGACAAATATGACGAAATGATGGCAGAACATGAAAAGTTCGTAAAGTGTTACGCTATCGGCATGCGTTGTGCAGTGTTATGCTGGCCCATATATACTTCCCAACTCATATATATATATTATGATAACATCCATCTATAATATAAGCTTTATCCTACTATCTATCAACAGCCGTATGCATGATTGAACCAAGACTTCACTAATCTTGCTGTGGATTAAAATTAACCCTCGCACGACCTTCCCGCATATGACCTGCTATTGTCTTTCAGGGGTGATGGTTCATTGAAATGATTCTATACTCATATTCGTTGTATTCATTATCGTCTTTCTGGCCATATGCATGGTTGTGTGCTTTCTAATTGCTGCCAATATGTTCTAGGATAACCTGGTTTTGAATGATGTTCTTCGCAGCCACAGGTCGCTATTTAACATCTCTCGTGCAGATTTCAGAACTGGTGGTGTTTCGTCATAGTTCTACTAACTACAATCCTTGTTATATTGGTGATGGTGTCATCCATAACATGATTAAGTAAAATGTTCTGGTGCTTTTTAGACTATTTATTGATAACTGTATCGTATATGTATCACTGACGCGTGTCTTTATCGTATTTGTTACTGAAGGCGACAACAGTTGACCAGTCAACTCCTAAGCCTCCAAACTTCATTGACAGAGTTGCTGTCCTGAATGATCATAGTAGTGGGTTTGAATCCCAGATTCGTCCTGAATGTGATTTCTGTTTGTCAGCGGGGGCACGGGTGGCCCAGTCGTCTTAGGCGCCCCACTTCGTTGCACAGAGTTTCGTCCCTTTGGAGCGACAGAAACCTATGATTGTTGGTTCGAATCCCGGTTCACCCCGATTGTTTCTAGGTTTTTCAGCACCATACCCGTGCTTGTGGGTTTCACCGAAGTGGTAAACGTCTAAGACCTGACCACTTCGGGCTTTCCTCCCACATTAAAGCTGACACGCCGTGATTTAACTGGAATAATGTTAAAAGCGGCGTTAAACCCAACTCACTCACTCACTTTATTTGTCAACACCATACCCATGCTAGAGGGTTGCCCCAAAGTTGTATCTCTTTGGTCTTTCCTCATCATATTGCACCGTGATATAACTGAAAAAATGTTCAACGCGGCTCATTCTTGTAATTCTCCTGGTACTTTGAACAATATGTAGCCTCTATTCATCATGACTAGATATTGTTTTCTATTAGTTATTTTTATTATAAATATTCATTTCACACTT
Source organism: Haliotis cracherodii (assembly GCF_022045235.1). NCBI lineage: Eukaryota > Metazoa > Mollusca > Gastropoda > Lepetellida > Haliotidae > Haliotis > Haliotis cracherodii. Next base: position 8,565,324 of record NW_027266319.1, read on the forward strand.
TCATTGGAATTCTATTCACTGTCCAATAATGATATCCTGGAATGTCCATACGGTCTCTTTTGAAAAAAATCATTAATCTTGGCGCCCTTCTTAATCAACGGAATGAAAGATCCCTCTCAATACGACGTGTGTAATGGATTAGGCTTGATCAACATGGAGGCGTTTATCAGTATCACGTAACACTTTATCTTCCATCAATGGATATGTTCTGTCTCAGAAGGAATGCGTGGGATATGGGATCTTCTAATTATGGTAACCAATCACAATTTCCCTTCAGCAATTCTTTGCGACCTCCAGTAAGATCCTGTGACCCCAACACGAAACCCTTTATCCACCGACATCGATAACATGCCATACTTTCATAAATTTGTAACCAATGCCTTATTGGTTATCTCCCTTGATCTTCACCTCCACCCGTAATGGCGTCTCATCACGTGGCCAAGTTATATCTGCCCCACTTTGTCCGAAGCCTGTATGCTTATGGTTACCTGGTCACGCAAGCGGGCATGACATCTTGATGGACTGCTTTTTACACACAAATCTCTTATCTTTAGGAGCAGGAATGGAATCAGCCGTTGCCTGGCGGTTGTGCAGGAGTAAGCGTCTGCATGTTATATGGCGCTTACCCATTTCAGTCTTGAAGCCGCTTAAGTTTAATATCACGGTTACTTTAAAGAGGGTATTTTTTCCTTTAAGCCAAGCCTGGTTTTCACGTCTGAATATTGAATAACGCGAGTGGACTTTGATTCTTGATCGAACGGAGTGGTTCATATTCCAGTGATCGGATTGTTACATACTATCCCAGTGTACAAGTCTATAGGTTTGTCGAATTTATTTGAAATAGGCACGTCTCTTGGTCGAGTAAGTACAGTGTTAATTAATGATGAGTAAGAAAGCGAGTTTCTCAGTTCCTTTGTCCTCCAATCTTAGACGTAAGAAAGATAAGCGACGTGAGGAACGTCGTCGCCTTGGCCTCGACAGCGCCTCCTCGTCTGAGTACGACGAACTCGGCAACAAGAAACCCAAAACCAAAGGGGTTAGGAAGGATGGACTCCATGGTGAAGATTCTGGTCTTGGTCCAGATGGGTGAGTCCAGCGGTTGCTGTGACATGGGTTCGAACCCTGCTTGTGTGTTATCCCGATATGTGTGCTGTGCTAAGGGTTCGACCCTTATTTGCTGCCGTGGACATTGTGTTTTCAGATATTTGCTTTGCAGGAAATGTTTGGTTTTCGTTTTAGGACAGAGTTCCTGAATATGCTTTAAGCTACATGATGATTCATGTATTTAGTGATTAAGTAACACTTATACTACCTTAGATGCATGCTGAAACTTATTGTTCTTGTTTGCTGTAATTGTATACACTTCAATCGTTATGGCTTAACATGTTTCATTTCGATTAACTCCCTGGGGATCCAAGGGCATATTAGGCCCCAAGTTCCACCCAAGCTTGTCGTGAGAGTCGACTTACATCTCGTCGTCACAACGTGAGACTTGGTCGATAGTGTGTCATCTTACCCCAGTGACGTGGATCGTTGCTCATACTAATGACCACTGGTAATCCTGGTCGAATTTTGATTATTGTCAGATCGGCGGGATACAGCTGGAATTTGCTCACTACGGTCTAAAACAACATTCAGTCACTTATTGTTGAAAAATTAGATCTGGATGATTCACTGGAGAACACATCTATTTTAGCACTGTTTACTGGTGTGGGGTATAATTTAGGACGCTACTTGTTTTAGTACTAACTTTAATGTTAAGACTAATATTATTCTAACAAGACTATTACATGGCCTGTGTGCTTGTGTGTAATTCTTTAAGTGTAGTAAGGTCATTAGCTTATATACTGCTGAGAAGAAGTTAAAGAACACCCGATGTTTCCATTGGGCTATAGTTACTCTGTCATGTCTCCCAGTAAATTCCGATGTCAAATAACGACGTTATTTGGACAGAAAAACGATGGTTTGAAAACGTCCAAATAACGTCGTTTTTCCGTCCAAAAAAACTACGTGTTTGCAGTGTCACGCCATGACAGATTAACTATAGTCATATGCAACAATCGGGTGTTCTTTAACTTCTTAGTAGTATACATACCCAAAGCATGGCGATCATGTTTTAAATATTTAGCATAGTGCATAATATGATTGATTTCCGTTCTCTTTGTTTCAGCTGACCTGTTTTAAATGATTGAATTGAATGACTATATTTTTATTGTACTTTATTAATTTAACCTTTTAAATATTTCTTTATCAATTCTTAATATAATCGTAAAACTGTATCAAATTAAGTAAACAAATTATTTCTGTTGTTATCAACTGTTCTGTTTTGAACCTATTTCTGGTGTCCCCCGCCATGATATTGCTGGAATATCTCTAAAAGCGGCGTAAAATCAAACTCACTCACTCACTCTGTTTTGAACTGAAAGCAACTAACTTCTCTCTATTCGTTAGGAGGAAGAAAGGACGCAGGAATCGTGATGGCAACGAAGGTGATGACGAAAGTGATGACAGTAAGTACTGCGTGAATCACATGACACGATTGCCTAGCAACACACATAAACAACACATTTTTAACATACATCCAGTAGTTACATAATTAACACTGATTTCAAATTGTTTTATTATTTGTTTCAAAGATGACACACATGTACTTTGATGCAAAACCAACGTTTTGACTCAAACAATGGATTTTCATATCATGCAAGCAAAAACGCGACCATTTCAAAAGAAACAGTATTTCGCGTCGGACATTTTTGGGTCATCGTTGATTTGAATAATGAGTATACAACAGTTGCGAAGTCATTTTTGTTCCTACAATGCAAAGAGGAGAACTTGGTTCGTACCCCCCTAAATTATCATTCCTGCACTGGCATTTCCCACATGCATGATTCATAATAACGGTTAGAATTGTGTCATATTTTTATTACTTATATACACTTTCGCACGTTTGAAAAAAGCAAAGAATCATTTTAAACGGTTTAATGTAAAACATACCGAACACAAAAGTTATGGATCATGAAATGTTTTTGGATATTTGTATGAAAATGTTTACTCAGTCTTCACAAAAAAAATATTCATAAAAATATTCATAATTTCTAATTATTTTGTGCACTATAATATGCGAACAAAGTTTTTTTCACATAAAAGTTAAACATACTTTAAAATTAAGTTAAATGTGATTTTTTAAGTATCTGAAATTATATACACAGTGAATCTAACAATCACATACGTTCACCTTAATGCCTGAAGGTACAAACACTAACAATCGGAAAACGTACACATGGTTCTTCAAAACAGTTTACTCAGAGGCGCAATTGCTTAATTTCTTCAACACCATGAGGTTACTAGATAGTGTTGTACCTTTAGGAACTACTGGATGTGTTATGTAGTCACTGTTGCCCACGTATTGTGTCACCTGGTTTGATTGTCACTCTTCTAACAACGAACGCATGCATTTGAAGGACACCGTTTGTCTTGCTAATGTTTGACCACAATCTTATACAGATTATGACTTGACCGGCCGGAGGAAGAAGAAAGGAGGCCACAGACCAGGGTCTGGAGATGGTTATGAATATGTAAGTATATATGTTGCGGAGATGGTGAGGTGACACCGGGTTTAACGTCGCATCTGAGATTATTGCACGTATATACCGACGCGTGCGTGCGTGCGTGCGTGCGTGCGTGCGTGCGTGCGTGCGTGTGCGAGAGAGCCAACCAGCCAGGATTAATGCCGGTTTTATAATGATAGTCCTTATAGATACCATGCCATAGTTTAACATCCATACCCCCAATCGGACACAGTATACTGACTCCGAGCCGACCAGTCCTTGTTTTATCTCCTCAATGCCGAGCGCAAGGCAAGGTAACAACAAGTCCCATCCTTCAACGTATTTTGCTGTGACGCAGCCGGGGATCGAACCGCCGACAGCTCTCCGGGACAGACGTTCTATACGCGAAGTGTTGTATTTGTGTGTTTGGTTGAAACATTAGAAGTAATCTTGATTTACCGTTACAATACGATTGTCACGGGCTGTGCAGTTTAAACAAAAAAATATCTTGATTTAACGTTCCTCTCGTAACCTGGATTTACCTGGCAACTCCATTAGGTGCACTTAAAGCAGTGACGTATCCTTGTGATATTGCATGCTTTGAATTGCATATCCGGTAGTAACTCTGTCAGTGCAGTGCGATATCCGGGTGATATCACTGTCAGTCTAGTGGATGGGATATTGCAGGTGATATCACTGTCAGTCTAGTGGATCAGATATGCAGGTGATATCACTGTCAGTCTAGTGGATCAGATATGCAGGTGATATGACCGTCGGTCTATTGGATGAGATATGCAGGTGATATCACTGTCAGTCTAGTGGATCAGATATGCAGGTTATAGCACTGTCAGTCTAGTGGATAGGATATGCAGGTGATATCACTGTCAGTCTAGTAGATCAGATATGCAGGTGATAGCACTGCCCATCTAGTGGATGATTGTGCAGGTTAAAGCCCTGTCAGTCTAGTGGATCGGATATGCATGTTATAGCACTGTCCGACTAGTGGAAGATTATGCTGGTGATATCACTGTCAGTCTAGTGGATTATATACGCAGTTGATATCATGGTTAATGTAGTGGATAAGATATGTGGGTGATATCACTGTCAGTCTACTCGATGAGATATGCAGGTTATATCACTGTCAGTCTAGTGGATCAGATATGCAAGTGATAGCACTGTCCGACTAGTGGAAGATTATGCAGGTTATACCACTGTCAGTCTAGTGGATCAGATATGCATGTTAAAGCACTGTCCGACTAGTGGATGATTATGCAGGTAATATCACTGTCAGTCTAGTGGATCGGATATGCAGGTTTTAGCACTGTCCGACTAGTGGAAGATTATGGAGGTGATATCACTGTCAGTCTAGTGGATTATATATGCAGTTGATATCACGGTTAATGTAGTGGATAAGACATGTGGGTGATATCACTGTCAGTCTACTCGATGAGATATGCAGGTTATATCACTGTCAGTCTAGTGGATGAGATATCCATCTGATGTCATTATCCATGTAGTTGATGAGATATCCCGGTGATATCACTGTCAGTCTAGTGGATGATTATGCAGGTAATATCACTGTCAGTCTAGTGGATCAGATATGCATGTTATAGCACTGTCCGACTAGTGGAAGATTATGCAGGTTATACCACTGCCAGTCTAGTGGATCAGATATGCATGTTATAGCACTGTCCGACTAGTGGAAGATTATGCTGGTGATATCACTGTCAGTCTAGTGGATTATATACGCAGTTGATATCACGGTTAATGTAGTGGATAAGATATGTGGGTGATATCACTGTCAGTCTACTCGATGAGATATGCAGGTTATACCACTGCCAGTCTAGTGGATCAGATATGCATGTTATAGCACTGTCCGACTAGTGGAAGATTATGCTGGTGATATCACTGTCAGTCTAGTGGATCAGATATGAAGGTGATATCACTGTCAGTCTAGTAGTGGATCAGATATGCAGGTTTTAGCACTGTCCGACTAGTGGATGATTATGCAGGTGATATCACTGTCAGTCTAGTGGATCAGATATGAAGGTGATATCACTGTCAGTCTAGTAGTGGATCAGATAAGCAGGTTTTAGCACTGTCCGACTAGTGGATGATTATGCAGGTGATATCACTGTCGGTCTAGTGGATTATATACGCAGTTGATATCACGGTCAATGTAGTGGATGAGATATGTGGGTGATATCACCGTCGGTCTAGTCGATGAGATATGCAGGTTATGTCACTGTCAGTTCAGTGGATGAGATATCCATCTGATATCATTATCCGTGTAGTTGATGAGATATCCCGGTGATATCACTGGCAGTGTAGCGAATGAGATATGCGGGAGATATCACTGGCAGTGTCGTGTGTATGTGCTCTGGCGTTGGTGTGGGTGAAGTGGATGTATCACTGGACCATCACGTTAGATGTGATGCCCGGATGCGTCCTCGTGCATCTTTACTTTGTCACTTTGTTTGACCTATATTTCCCAGAATTAACCTCTGCACCACGAATGACATAGTCATAGAACGCCATTACTCCTCTATCCACTAGTTGTTTTTTAAAGCTTTACGATCTTTTTGGTTATAGAAATACGATGCCAAGGGAAGAATCATCTCCAAGAAACGAATTAAAAAGGTAAGAGAATGGCACTGCATTTGCTTTCCAACGAACACAAACTAAAACTTGTTAAACCTGTCAGGATTGTAAGCATGAAAACCTTTGTATAAATCACCTTGTCTGTTTCAGGATGGGGAGAGCAGCGGCTCCGAATATGAGTATGAATATGGTAAGATTTTATTTTATTTTATTGTAGTAGTGGTAGTAGTAGTTAGTAGTGGTGGTAGTAGTAGTTAGTAGTGGTAGTAGTAGTGGTAGTGGTAGTAGAAGTGGTAGTAGTAGTAGTGGAAGTAGTAGTAATAGTAGCGGTAGTAGTTAGTAGTGGTAGTAGTAGTAGTAGTAGTAGAAGTAGTAGTGGTGGTAGTAGTAGTAGAAGTTGTTGTAGTAGTAGTAGTAGTGGAAGTGGTAGTAGTAGTAGTAGTAGTAATTAGTAGTGGTAGTAGTAGTAGTGGTAGTAGTAGTAGTAGTTAGTAGTGGTAGTAGTAGTAGTGATAGTAGTTAGTAGTGGTAGTGGTAGTAGTAGTGGTAGTGGTAGTAGTAGTTGTAGTAGTAGAAGTAGTAGTAGTGGTAGTAGTAGTAGTAGTAGCGGTAGTAGTTAGTAGTCGTAGTAGTGGTAGTAGTAGTAGAAGTAGTAGTGGTTGTAGTAGTAGTAGTAGTTGTTGTTGTAGTAGTAGTAGTAGTAGTGGTAGCAGTAGTAGTAGCGGTAGTAGTTAGTAGTGGTAGTAGTAGTAGTAGCGGTAGTAGTTAGTAGTCTTGTAGGAGTAGTAGTAGTAGTAGCGGTACTAGTTAGTAGTCGTAGTAGTAGTGGTTATAGTGGTAGTAGTCGTAGTAGTGGTAGTAGTGGTAGTAGTAGTAGTAGTAGTAGAAGTTCAATGGCTATATATTGCATACGGGTATCATATTTGTATTTCCTACCTTGCGTCTACATAATGTGGGTAATGTTTTGGTCACATACAATTTCCAAGTGTACACAGTTTGTGCCCGGCAGCTCAGTTGTGAAGAAGAATATTACATAAATTATGTTATCTTTGGTTCACATCTATTACTGTATATAAGTGAGTGAGTGAGTATGGTTTTACGTCGCTTTTAGCAATATTCCAGCAATATCACGGCGAGGGACACCAGAAATGGGTTTCACACATTGTACCCATGTCGGGAATCGAACCCGGGTCCTCGGCGTGACGAGCGAGCGCTATAACCACTAGGCTACCCGACCGTCCCACTGTATATAAGTAAAATTAAGCGATTGAAGTTATTGCGAGAGAATACGGTTTGATGAACGATCCGGGGTAGAATAGGTCTTCAGCAACCCATGCATGCAAAAGGCGACTTGCTTGTTATGAGAGGCGACTTCGAGATCGGGTGGCCAGGCTCGCTGACTTGGTTAATTCCACTGGCCTAGATCGATGATCATGATGTCAATCACTGGATTGTCTGGTACAGACTCGATTATTTACAGATTGAATCCATATTGCTTGAGTATTGTTGAGAGCAAAAACAAACAAACAAACAAACCTTGTGTGACTCCGTGCACCTCGAGACGACAGGCGGGGCTCATCAAACGTATTCCGCGAAGCATAAGCCTAACACGAATTTATCTTACGCCATGTGTACCCTTTACCACAATATCAAAACAAACGGAAATTGATACGGAAGCGGTTTGTTTTGTCCCCATATGGCCAGGTAAGCTCCAGACGACATTTTGTGTATGTTTAGGCTCTGTGCACCACGTACATGTACATCTACAGTCAGTATTTATATACATACGCGACGCCGTGTCTCTGTAAGGAGATTAACTTGCAGAGATGAATGATATTAGCAAAGTGTGTATTGCCATGACGGCGGGGTCTACTTGTTCCAGTTGTGTACTGCTGGAAATCTATCAAAACGTCATTGTATTTTATCAAAGTGTTTTACATGTATGACACTTTTAACCTGCAGACGCCGACGGAAAGGTCAAAGCTGTCAAGAAGAAACGAAAAGGAAGTGAGTACTGTCAATAAATATATTCACATTAAATAAAAATGTCACAACAAAAATACAGACAACGTTAGGACAATTTCAATTTGTTCTGGATAAATACGCAATAATTTATAGAAACAGATGCTAATTTCCTCCAAGGAGACATAGAGTAATGTGTTGATTCAAAAACTAGGACTTATCGTTGAAGATACGGACCTGAATATGATAGTAAGTGAAGTTTAAAGCCGCTTTTCGCAGCAATATGCCAGAGTGCCCTTGTATGAAGCGATCTTATCGCTAAGGCGATCGTAACACCCATACCTGAACATAGACTTAAGACAGTCGTAGCGCTAAGATTGATTCATACAACGGTACCCAGCACTAGAACAGCGGTGGGGGGGGAGGGGGGGGTGCAGAAATGGACTTCACAGGTGGTAATATGAGTGAAATTAATCTTCATATCAATATATGTGTAAGCGTTCGTGAAAACCCTTACGGGCCCAGAGTTAAAATACACCCCAGCACTCTATTGCTTGGCCAGGCCAGGCTAGAGCTTGGCTTCACGTGTCCAAATGATGATAGATCGTTGGCCAGGTCGCGGATTTCCCTGGTCCAGATTCGACCTTTTTCAGACTGCCTTGACTTAGCATAAATGGCGTTGACTATGGAGTTGACCAACGTGAACACATCGCTACATCAAACAGTAACGCCATTTGAGAAGACCATTAAGAGCATGCGGAAGACCAATTGGTTGGTTGGTGTTGCAGGTGCGGAGTCGGACGGGGATTACTTCGAGGTGGACGAGAAGGGGCAGATTAAACTGAAGGAGGGAAAGAAGAAGATTGACCTCAGTAAACTGACCGCGGATGATCTCCGGAAACTCGGCATTGACCCCAACCTCTCCAAACATGAGATTGCCCGACTCCTGAAGGTAGTGTTCCTGAACCGATCAAAGAGCATGCGTATGAACGCAAGACGTATACGTACACATCATGCAGTATTGGGATGGCGGTTTGCGGGGTGCGTGTGTGTAATCTTGGGGTTAAGAAGTGCTATGTGTGTATTTAATGTGTGTGTGCGTGCGTGTGTGTGTGTGTAATGTGTGTGAAGAGCCGGGTGTGGTTAAGCAGTGGTTTTTGTGTGTAGCGTTGGGGTAAACAGATGGGTGCGACTGTGTGGTGTGGAGGGTAAGCAGTGTGCGTGCGTGCGCGGGTGTGTGTGGGAAGGACGGGGTGTGGTTAAGCAGTGGTTTTTGTGTGCAACGTTGGGGGTAAGCAGATGGGTGCGACTGTGTGGTGGTGTGTGTGTGTGGGGGGGGGGCGGTAAGCAGTGGTTTGTGTGTGTCTGGGGGGTTAAAGCGGTTGGAGGGGGGTTGGGGTTGAGGGGGGATAAGCTGTTGGGTGTGTGTGCGTACTGTTTGGATTAAGTATCTCTGTGGTGTGTATGTATCTGTGTGTGGTGTGTGAGTGTGTGTGGTGTGTGTGTATCTGTGTGCGGTGTGTAGTGTGTATGTATCTGTGTGTGGTGTGTATGTATCTGTGTTGGGTGTATGTGTGGCTGTGTATGTGGTGTGTGTATGTATTTGTGTGTATCTGTATGCGTGTGTATGATGTGTGTATCTGAGTGTGAAATGTGTGTCTGTGCATGTGTGTATGTGTATGTGTGTGTGTGTGTCTCTCTGTGTGTCTGTTTGTGTGTCTGTGTTTTTAGTGTTGGATATAATCAGTGGGGATGTATAGAGTGTCATCAACATATGAAACTTGATCTAATTAAAACTTTTCCACAAGCACAAAAGTTGAAATAAAATTTGCAGAACGTTTCATTTCCTTGTGTAGCTATTTCTGTTATTCATCATTATAGGTTGTTATTGTCTTCCAGTTTTAAAAGAAATGCTTACTTCTACTGATGATAAAACCTACGTGACGCCAGGATCGTCGTTAGAATGTCAATCATACCTGTTCTTAGTTTCGCAAGAGCTATAAACAAACAATAAGAAATACCCGCAGGAGAATAATCAATTTGCAAAGCCCGAGACACATAACGCTTCAGTTCCTCATAAAGGCTACATGTCACCCGTCTGTGACGTTAAAGTATACAACCCACGTATAATGGGTTTCCAGTAAAATGAAATGTATACGACAGCGAGCCACGCATTGCGCCAGTGCATAGTCACAGAAGTTGTTGAACCGCATTAACACCTTTTTGCGTGCCGAATGTGAAAACGTATTTTTTATAGACTTCATGATGACAATAAGGTGTTGGTAGCGTGTCCAGTTCCGACCGTATGTCCACACTGTCTCCAAGCTTGTTATCAAGTTAACACGCGCCATCCATCTACTTCATAGAAGAGGCGGCTAAGTTATGTAACCGCAGACTAGTATCCGACTATGCAAATATGGAATCAGTGTTGAAGGTGCTGCAGATTCCCATTTGCCTTTCAATGTATTGTTTGTTTGTTAGTTGTTTAACACCGCACTCAGCAAAAGTCCAGCTATATGACGGCGGTCTGTCAATAATCGAGCAATTGGGATACGATAAAATGCGTCAACCAAGTCAGCGAGCCTGACCAACCGATCCCGTTAGTCGCCTCTTACGACAAGCATAGTCGCCTTTTACGTTACGTATAAATAATACATTTATAACTATCCCAAGTTTGGTAATTTGTTTCTATTTTACAAAAGTGAAAGCAAATTTGGGAAATAACTATTGCATGGCTTCGACTATTACAATTAAATAATAGCTGGCTTGGAACGATTTGTCTTAAGTCCCAAAGATAAAACTTTGTTAGAATATGTATACCAAGTAGCAGTTAATGGCGACCCTAATTAAGCAGAGAATGCCTCAGATTGAGTCTGGTACTAAGCACACTGTCTAGTATGTGGCAGTAACTCTACACGGGAGCTTGCAGCATATGCTAGAATTAGCAGAGCACTAAGGCTATCGTAGCACTAAGATTGTTTTGTGAAAACGGTCCTTGCCTTTAAAACCTTAATGGTTTGCCTCTCACACTGAAAGTCGAGGTGAAGCGAGGTGAGGTAAGGTGAGGTGAAGTGAAATGGGTTTAACGTCGCGTTTAAGATTATTGCACTGATATAGCGACGAAATTGCGAAGTGAGATACCAGGCCGCAGTTTAACATGGATACCCTACTCAGACACGGTATACTGACTCCAAGCCGGCCAGTCCTTGTTTTATCACCGTGACGCCGAACGCAAGTCAGGTTAACAAGTCCCATATTCCAACGTCTTTTGGTATGACGCAGCCGGGTTCGAACCACTGACCTTCCGCTCTCTTGGCCACGGAGAACAGCTTAGAGACATATATGTCGCGTGGTTCGAGAATTCTTCGAGACATACTTATATCTACTGAGAAAACTGGGTTCGAGTTCCCTCGTCAGGTCGTTTTGTTTGTTTTGTTTATTTGTTTTTGTTGTTTTTTGGGGGGATGATCATTGATATTATTGCCTGTATAAAAAGGATACCTCGTAATTTGTAAATGGACACCCCATGACTACCATAGCCAACACGTTATCCCTGCCTTTAAGTCCTGGCCATATGCCTAAATTATCTACACGGATTGTATAAGACAGTAAACTACGGTTATAACGAACTCAAAAGGACCACTTATTGTAGTTCGTAATAACCGTAGATCGTTATAAGGATATATACAGCAAACGACCGAGACTAAACAATAAATTCGTTTCTTTGGTCTGATCGTTATAAGAGTTAAAAGATAAAAGATCCTACCACCTTGTCATCTCTGGGTCATACAAGCAGCTTATAATAAAAATGTTACTACTTTGTGTTATTGAATAAATATTTCTTGTAGGAGAAATTTGGCGGTGCGATCCAGATTGTGGACAAGAAGAAAACGATTGGCACAAAGAAGCTTGATGAATACGACAGTGACGTCAAAACTGACGACCTCGCCAACGACAGTGACTTGGATATTTCAACCTGTGAGTTTGTTTTGATACATATATTTTCTTCGCACACGATCCATCTTCACATGAAGCAAGAAATTACCTACTGTTAAGTGGAATTCATTTTCAATTAGTTGTACGATTCAAAACAACTGATGAAAACCTCGATCAAGGTAGGTTAAGAGGACATCTATAGCTAAAGACGGTCAATACTGCGAGAAGTTAACTTTCTCAAGCATACATGAACATAAATATTATAGTGTGTTTAACCCAGTGTGATATATTGCCTATACCCATCATTGTCCCCACAGTGCACGGGCCCCGGCGTGTGAACGTGTTGATGAGGAGAGGTGGACAGGCCATCCTTGACCACATCAAGAAGGTGATGGACCAGTCCAACCTCGGAGAGGACTACGCAAAAGACCTGGACGAGAAGGGTCAGTCTGCATCACAGAATAGCCTGAGATGACTCATTAGGGATATCTTGGTATAGGTGGCCCAGTAGCCTAAGGCGCCGCAAAAATTGTGGAAAGTTGCGTCCCTTGGGTGCGCCAGAAATCTGTGATCATGGGTTCAACTCGGATTGATTATGAATATCACGACCAAAACTGTAAAACTTTACCTCCTTCAATTTTGTCTTTTCTCTCACATTAATTTTACACGCCATGATATAACTGAAATATTGTTCAAAGTGGCGTTCAACCATAATGACTATTAGGGATACCTCTCTTTGAGTCGACGATATTATTATATGAGAGTAGTGGCTGATGAAAAAATGACAGCGAAAGAGGGGTACGTCAAAACGAATAATAACTATAGGAAGGTGCCTTGAAAGAATAACACACTTCTAGTTTTGCAAATAAAAATATAATAAATTGAGCGTTATTATGGAACTGGTAATTTATTATAGGGAGGGGGGTCATGGTCAAATGTCACATGTATTTCGAGGGTGTCGGCGAAGTATAATGCAGCACCACCCACCCCTCCCCACCCTCCCCACAACGCCATACCTAACACACACACACACATCCAAAGCCCCCAACCCAACTCAATGATAAATAGGGGGCACGGGTGGCCCAGTCGTCTAAGGCGCCGCGATTCGCTGTGCAGAGTTGCGTCCCTTGGGCACGCCAGAAACCACGTTCGAATCCTGGTTCGCCCCGATTATGTTTCTAGGTTTGTCAGCACCATATCATGCTCGTGGGCTTCACTCAATAATAAATGACAACTGGAAATGACCCTTGGAATGGCGAATGTTGCGATTAGGGAAAGACACTAAAGTTCTGTTTAAGCTCATGCAAAGACCTTTCTTGCTATGGGTCGAGATAATGAACGTCGCCTGTTAAGATTTCTGGTGCAGATTGTGTAATTAGTACCTCGTGCGATATCTCAATTTATAGTTCAACCAATTGTTCAGTCTCTGTTACAGATCCGATTCCACTCACACCCCCTTCACAGCTCTAGCAACCTATTTTCACCCCCTATCCTAGTTCCTGACATTAATAGTCATGAGCCTAGATACATCATGGGTTCCTCAATAGATTTTTGTTTTGTTTGACCTTATTTATATCTTTATATCGGGGACTATACGTATGTAAGTCTACCGATTATTTCACAGTCTGAGTTTAATTATTAAGTCTGCAGAAACGTGTAGTTCTTCCTAATCAAACAATACATGTGGCCTATGTGATTCCATCACTGACCCCACCAGCGTCGTAAATGTGCCAAAAACGTAAACCAATTCCAAACAAGAACCTTCTGACTTTGTGCCTTCATTGGAATGTTATGTTTGGTATGTGAACATATATAATTTGTGACCTTGACCTTGTAGGTGACATTGACTTCCTGTCCCACTACCGCCTGGTCGACCCCAAGAAGTTGGATGCGTACGCCAAATGTTTTGCGGTAGAGGACGAGGATTACGATACAGTCATTAACGCAGGGGTAAGTCTCTTTCAGTGTCATATCCAGACGGGGCCCGGGTGGCACATCTGCATAAGGCGCCGCAATTCGTTGTGCAGAGTTGCGTCCCTTGGGAACGCCAGAATCCCATGATTGTGGGTTCGAATCCCGGTTCGGTTGATTATGTTTCTAGTTTTGTCACCCGTGCTCAGCATAGTGGTGATGGTTAGACGTGCACCACTTCGGACTTTTCCCCTAGATCAAGCTGACATGATTATGTTTCTACGTTTGTCAGCTCCATACCCGTGCTCGTGTGTTCCACCAAAGTGGCTAGCTTCTAAGACCTGCATCACTTCGGGCTTTTCTCCTACATTAAGTGACAGGGAATGCTGGTAAAAGCGGCTTTAAACTATACTCATTCACTAATATCCCGAAGTGTTATAATCACATCAAAACGCTGTATCCACCTGGGGCAACGGGTATGTGTAAAAGATGAATCGGTTTTGGTCAGTTAGCCTGTTTGACGTTACGAGTTATGATCGATCAGTAATAACGACTAGACCTGGATGTTGAATCTACAGGGGTCAGTAATATATCCAGACGTTGAATACACATGACCTGGTGGGTATGAGCGATAGAAAGTAACAGTTTTAGTCCACTAGTCTTAATAACCATAACATATAGCAAAAACCCTTAAAAATTGCAAATTTCTATATCAGTATCCTAACTATCGGGCAGTTTTTCAAAGTCTCTCGGACGAGTGCCCATTTCTAACGCTGGGTATGTTTCACGTTTGGTCAGTGATAAAGTTTAGATGTCGAATTCACGTCGGTAAATGTCAATAACATCCATATACACTAACGCCCACGTCATGGTGTATTTATGGTACATTTGGTCTCAGGTGCTTCAGAGGTATTGGACATAAAATATCTCCTTTTGTTGCCAGGAGACACGGATCGCTCTGGATGGCGTCCCTACCATCCAGCAGATGACGGCAAAACAGATGGAATACGTCCTCAAGGTGAGCTTTACAGGCAGTGGTCTTTTAGGATGATCATAATGATAAAAAATAAAAGCGAAAAAATCCCTTTCCATATACATCACAAATCTTTGCCAAAAATTGTCGATTGTACGATTCTGACTATATCATGGCATGTGTTTATGAATCACTATCAAATAATGGTGATACCAGGTGTTCGCTAAAGGGTGAGTGTGTCAAGCAAGACCGGTGGCACCCGTCACAAACACATGCAAAGGCAAGTCAATTGTTCACCTAAAAAAACACGGGAACTTATGGTACAAGTCCAAATAGGGAAATGCATCGGGCATCATTTTATCATCGATGCTACAAATTTGGAAATGTCCTCCACATGTCGACTATAAAATGTTTTGAAAGCAGAGTTGCGTCCCTAAGTCCTGCCAGAAACCTACGACCGTGAAAGTTCCAGATTTATCCTGATTGTGTTTCTAGATTTGTCAGAATCATACCAGTGTTCGTGGTTCCACTAAACCGGTAAACCTAAACCAGTTGCCATCAGTTTAGGCTTGGGAATACTGTTATCAACGCAACGCACCAAGCTCATTCACTCACACTTCCACAATTAATTTTCACCTTACTGGAAACCAAACTGTACTTTCACATACATTGAACGACATCCATACGATGAACCAGCACTGTCAAGACTTTTATGTCTGTTTCGATCAGTTTAAGCCATCTGTCCACTTGACGCAGATCCGCTGTGAACCTCATGACTCACAACAGTAAAGATATAAGCGTAGCTGACTAATATCCTACCATACGTGTAAATAATGACTGCGAACTGGTATAAAATCTGTAAAAAATTGTTTGATAGGCGTTATAACATAATATTATATAAAAATGCTTATTTCATGATTGAATAAAAAATCGAGATTTTAAGAATCTTTTTCAACTGATTCAACCGATCAACAATGAAATTGCTTCCATAAAATACAACAAGGTGGTGAAAAAAAAGATATAATAGGTAGCCATCCCGATAG
Organism: Haliotis cracherodii; assembly: GCF_022045235.1. Lineage (NCBI taxonomy): Eukaryota > Metazoa > Mollusca > Gastropoda > Lepetellida > Haliotidae > Haliotis > Haliotis cracherodii. The sequence continues at coordinate 8,581,298 of NW_027266319.1, forward strand.
GCTTCTTGGTGGAGAGATCGCATCTGCGTAGACAATTCCTATATTTTCTCGATGTAATCACTATGGCGCCTCACTCACCTCCCAATGCTCTCATCTATATCTGTTTTCTATGTTAATCTTAACAAAACAACGCGACTGCGATCCCAAAGGGACTTCAACTCGCTGCGCGAGAATTAAGGAAATCACACACATCCGAGCCACACTGTAATCTGCAGGCGCACACCACTATTCTGCTTATATTTTATTCACATTTATAATCAAAATTGGTTGTTTTTACTTGAATTCACCAAAATACATTTCCATGATCGTCATTTGATTTATGAAATTGAATTTTAAGAGAAAAGTCGGGTCTATTCGTGCGTTTCACGTAATCGCGATTTAAATTTAAACCAATTTAAATTTCTTCCTTGGAACTTAGTTTTGCATGGCATTTACACATTGGCGTAATAATGAAATAATGCGGTGTTAATGGTATCGGTGACCTTGTAATTAATGGATTAAGTAGAACGCGGAGTGATACAGCGGGTAGCTGTGAGCAATCCATCACCGCGGCTCAACTTAGGATTCGGATTGAGTATTAGCGTGTCACAGTCCCATCTGGTTACTCCGATTAGCGAAAAACGGCCCAATGTCCGAGCCAACGACGATCGTATTATTTGCTTTAATGAAGGAAAGCCTCGCCCGCGTTGGTCATAAAAACGTCGTAGCAAGGACTACAGGCAACGTTCTGCTTTCTCCAACAAGATAGGTGGCCGAGACACATGCAACTTGACAAATGCTTCATTGAACTGGGGATCAACGGCGATCCTTGTCAGGAAATATGTCGGAATTTGTAGGCAGGCTTGTGCAGTGTGAGATGAAAGGATTGGGAGCAGGGAAGTCACGGTGCCCGCGACATCCAACCCGGTTGTCAACTCGTTAACATAACATTTGGAAAAATGGGTTTTAATATGGTTCGAAAGTTTGCAATTACATCTATATGTTTGCTCAGTGTAAGATTTGACTTGTAAACCAAATATTGATGTCGTGGAATTTCTTACTGAGGTTTTGTAACTTGTTTCTAGGTTAATTGATTTGAAAGAAGTGTGTGCTCTTAAAGAATACGTTATAAAGTATGTATGTTAAAGAGTATGTAAAGTTAAGTCGATCGGGGAGCTATAACACGAATACTACGTCCTGAACTCATGCACTGCTTTCGATATCTCAAAGAAGGTTGACTCCCGGTAATGTTGCAAGGTCATTTCCAAACTGAAATGTAAATGTTAACGAAGACATCATTACATACAGAACGAAATTGTGAAATCAGTAAACGGCCACACAAGATAAATGAATAATCAATACATTATATTGAATCGCACAGTTTTAGGTTTACAAATACAATGGTGTGTTTGTTTGTTGTTTAACGCCGCACTCAACAGTATTCCAGCTATATGACGGCGGTCTGTAAATAATCGAGTCTGGACCAGACAATCCAGTGATTAATATCACGAGCATCGATCTACACATTTGGGATACGATGACATACATCAACTAAGTCAGCAAGTCTGACCTCCCGATCCCGTTTGTTGCCTCTTATTACAAGCATAGTCGCCTTTTACGACAAGCATGGGTTGCTGAAGACCTATTCTACCCCAGATCTTCACGGGTCCAATTACAATGGTAATACAAGGGGTCAAATAAGGAAAGATGCCTGTCTCCGTGCTTGAATACAGAATAGAATCAAGAATAAGCTGGCAGAAAATCGGTGTTCAATCAGGACTTGCCAAGTAGATGAGACACTACTTAGGTTGAAAAGGGCCTTGAATGGCCCTCTTTTCGCTCTTATGTAGGTATAGTCAGCCTTCTGCCCCATGCAGAAACTTCTCAAACGATGAAGCCTTTCATGTTCATGCATACAAGGGCGAGAACTCTCAATTTCACTCATTGCCGTTGTTTAAATCTGGCCACGAAGTCCCTTCATACTTTTTACTTGTAGTTCATTCATTTATTGCCACTGATAATTACTACAAATATTGTTAAAAGTTTCTACAGTCATTAATATTACTTACACGTCGAATGTTTTCTCAACTCGAATATGATCACATCTCGATACGACAGATTGAGTGTTTTGTCCGTCACTTCAATCATTGGCATTAACCAGAAAAATGAGAGAGAAATGGTAATAGTTAATTTTCTGACAACGAATGTCTCCTTTTCTGGCGTCATCTCAAAACTGGCATTTCCATTATTACTAATAGCAGTTCAACCTTGAACTCAGCTAATGAGTGAGTGAGTGAGTTGTAGTTGTATCACGGCGTGTCAGTTTGATATAGGAGAAAAGTCCGAAGTGAGGCACGTCTAATGTTCACCACTATGCTGAGCACGGGTGACAAAACTAGAAACATATTCAACCGAACCGGAATTCGAACCCACAATCATAGGATTCTGGCGTTCCTAGAGACGCAACTCTACACAGCGAATTGCGGCGCCTTCGACGACTGGACCACTTTACCACTCCACCTCAACTCAGATGATGAAAATAAATTTAGTTCAATGATGCTAGGCTTTGCAACCGACGTAACAACGAGCGATAAATACTGCTAATGTTTAGCATTATGTTTTATCACTGGAAGTAACGTGTTTACAACACATATATAATATACTGTAATCTACGGTTATAACGAACTTAAAGGAACAACTAAATTTAGTTCGTAATAACCTAGTTCGTTATAAGCACATATACAACATAATTACACCAAATGGGACCTAAAAACAGTTCGTTATATCCGCCAACTCGTTATAAGCTGTATATTGACTGTACTGTATAGGGGGGGGGAGATATATAACACGATGTTAAGTGTCAAGGTTCCTTGTCCAGTTAGAGAACTAAAGCATTTGGAGATAATTAAATTGTCGAAAAGAAGAAAAATCCTTATACAATTACAACAATACACACCACGTACATGAATGTCTTACTCAAGACTGCCTTTATCGCTGGAAATCTGTGTCTTATTTAGATTGGTAAAATCGATCTAGCTTTTTTATTACCCTGAAGATGATCGCTCTTCTGATGCCAGTCTGTATGCTGTGTGTATTGGAAGCACGCTGTCCGTGAACGATGGGTCATAGCTATATGTAAGACACGGGAACACGGTTAGACTAACGCTTTGTCTCTAAAAAAATATGATTTTGATAGAAACAAACAACTCCATTTAAATTGAAAAGGAGCTCCAGTGAGATGGGAGAGTCAAAACCTGTGGAAAATCTAGACTTCATTTAGGGCAGTAATTACAGGACTGGGCGGAAGGGAACATTACTAGTATATGGTTCGGGGACTGTGAGATAGACTTTGACACGGTTGGCCTTGTCGTCAAAGTCACCGTTCAGAGTTGCGACATATGGTTGCATGCCAGAAACCTATGGTCGTGGGTTCGAATCCCGGTTTATTCTGATTATGTTTCTTGGTTTGTCAGTACTGTACTTTGGCTTGTGCGGTTCACAAAAGTCTAAACATCTGCGACCTTCATCACTTCGGGCTTTCCTCCAACACCAAGCTCACAAGTATAACTGAAATACTTCAAAATGGCGTTAAACAAACCTCATTCACTTATGGTTAGCGGACGTATATCTGCCCCGGTGACGGTTTGAGACAACAGTAGACCGGTTAACTACTGGAAGTGTTAAATTAGTTCCTAAGAGCTCATTTTAAAAGTGATTTTCTGCATATATGCTAAGTGATTACCATCGATACACTAGTAATCACTGTTGTCTATTTGCCCAGGTGCTGAAGATCGATGACGCCAGCCAGATCACCTTCAGGATGTTTGCCGTCATCTCAGCTCTGTCGGAAAGGGTCACACAGATGGAGTGAGTTTTAAAGTTGATTTTAACGAATAAAAAATAAATATCTTTGGCCAGCTGAACGGCAGCTTTGAGCTAGTCATTCCACTGATAGGACTAATTGATCCGTAGGTCTAATTGATCCGTAGCGTGCTTGAGGCGCTCACCTACATACAAGACATCTTTCTGTTTTAAATTTGGTTTTAATAGTAATAGATACGATCTGTGAAAAAATAGCTGAATAATATAAAATAATAATGACAAATCTCATATTGCGACACATCGACTCCAACCAACAAGCCAATCCTCATCCCGCAGCAGTTGAAATTGACGTCATATGAACCACGAATGGTTTAACAGTTGTCTAAGGAATCCCCGGAGTTCATGACGCCAGGAGTGGACTGTATTTGTGTGCATATCACTTCTGATTTAACGAAAATCAAACAATTAGGTCTGTGGTGCTTGTTACGCCCTTTTCACCATGAGAGTACGCTTGTGGTTACCGTGTCGTCTCGTCACGTCAATGACCCGAGTTCGATTCCCACATGAGTACAATATGTGGAGTCCAAACTGAGCGTCCCCCCCTTTGTCTAGAACAATGCTGAAAAAAACGTAAACCTTCCAAATACCCCTTCATTTGTCAGCACCATATACGAGCTCGTTCGTTTCACCAAATTGGTAAACTTCTAAATATACTGGTATGCGACAAGACCAATTCCCTTATCATGTAGAATCTATGCTAAAGGAGAATCCTTTGTACGATTCCGCCTAAGCATGTGACGATACCAGGTGATAAATGTTACAAACACCTGCAAAGGCAAGTCAATTGTTCACCTGCTAAACACGGAAACATCCTGCAACACATTGGGATTTCTACTCCCGCTGAGCGTATGCCGTGAAATTACTTGCACTGTTCTAAACGGCAAACTAACTCACTCATTTCAGCGTGTCTGAAAATAGGTAAAACCCCACTGACTCACTGACTCAGCAACTCAAACATTCATTCTGTCCCTCCAGCCCCGTGTCAAAGCATCTGATTGAGATCTGTGACCTCCTGGACATTCAGCGTAAGATGAACCTTTACAAAGCCATGTTCTACTGCAACGTCAACTCCGACAGAGACTCTAACTTCATCAAGGCAGACTCGCTGCGTATAGAACTCATCGCCGGCGGCCTGAACTGGAAACAACAACAGTACATCATGGAGAGACTACAACCCAACTACTTCAACGAGGTTAGTCTGTTGTTTGTTTGTTTGTTTGTTTGTTTGTTTGTTTGTTTAACACGGCGCTCAGTTATTTTCCAGGTATATGACGGCGGTCTGTAAACAATTTACTCTGTACTGGTATCCACGCTTTAGGGATAAGATAACAAAGGCATGTGTAGATGGGAATCAGTCAAGTCCATCTTCGGTTATCCAGGGTATTTTATCTCAATTCTGTTGATATAAATACCCTGGACCCTTCGCCACCATATCTTTGCTTCCATTCTGATTCGAAATAGTAGACGCTCAAAATCGCCGTTGACCAAAACTACACCAATGAGTGGGAGACATTATGTGCGAGGTTGGAGATGGTGAGGTCAGGTTCCTGAACAAGGCTGCATGTTTTGGGGCGAACGGATCAAGGGTTTTTATCACAATACGCTTGAGATATTATACCCTGGGTAATCGAGGATGATCACGCCTCGTTACAACGGTGGTCAATGAGCCTATATTTTCCTTGCAGAGTTGCGTCCCTTAGTTGTGCCAGGGAGCGGTGATTGTGGGTTGGGTTTAGTTTGCAAACGTCACATTCGTGATTGTGGGTATTACCAAGGTGTATAATGACTGTAAGATATACCACTTTAGACTTTCCTCCTACATTTGTGAGTGAGTTGGGTTTCTAACGCCCCTTTCAACAGTATTCCAGTTATATCACGGCGTGTCAGCTTTATGTGGGGGGAAAGCCCGAAGTGAGGTCTCGTTTACCACTTTGGCGAAGTAAACAAGTATGATGCTAACAAACTTACAAACATAACGGGGGCAAACCGGGATTCGAACCCACCCCACATTTGAGAGTGAGTTGGTATATTTGTGCCTTGTTGTGCCATCCCAGCAATATCACCTGGACAGTTAATGGCATCCAGTATGTTCCTCAGCAAATTTACATTTTCGATAAAAGAAGCCATTTCGATTTTAACCGCCAAAATAATTGAGTTCCCTCCACTGTTCAGACAATCTAATGGTAGAAAGATTATGGAAGTCCCAGGGAGTTAGTATCAGTGTGGTCTTGTTAACGCGCATCAGATAAAAAGGAGAATACGGTCGGGATAATTTGAACGCTGATCCATTCCAAAATTACACAAAACAAGGGCAACATAGACTACAGAATGTGTTAACATATCCCACACCAACCAGGCAACAAACCTCAACAAGATCTTTGTTGTCACATCTGAATTGATTTTTCAGCCTTCTATTTCACACAGACAATGCAGTGGTCTGAACATCGAAGCTCGTTTCTGCAGATGTCCATTGTCTCAGTGCCATTAGCAGAAATGATTGCAATGGTACATTTGCAGCGTTTGGTGTAATGCAATCCCCGCATTCACACTCTCACTGGACTCTCTGTAATGTTCTTTAGAAATACGATTCCTGGAATCAGACAGACCACTTTACCATAGGAACTTCCAGACACCATATTATTGGTTTTGCGAGCGAGCATCCTTTCTGTTCTGCCATCGTGTTGGCGTCGTCTATAGAAAAGTGTTATTGTGTTGCAATACATACAATACCTCCCTCCTAAATATCGCCCTAATTGATCGAAATTTCCCGTCCAAAAAATGAAATCTTTTGATCTCTTAATTGCCCATTTGTTCAATCCGTGATCCCAGAAACATATTTCCTAAACACATTTAACTAGAAAATGTCAGGGCGGTTACCGGGAATCTTCTGTTCGTCTTTCCCAGCAACTAACTACAGTGAGACGGCAGAACGCATCCGTCAGCCGTGCCTCAGTGAAAAGCCCGCTCAGTCTATTCCTACTAGAGAGGATTGTCTCCACAAAGTGCTCTTTTAACACAGATGAGTCTAGACTCTAATAGTGTTTTGATGAAATCATATCCATAAATAAGTGGATTTCCCGAGTTAATGACAAGAGGCAAGTAGTCTTTCTGTCACTTACGGCCAGTTTAGAACACATACAAGCGTAATATTGGCATTGCAAAGAGTATCACCCTTTAGAACTCACTATTAAGAGTTCACTCTGAGTGATTTACATTTAGTCCAAGTGGCTTTTCAAGGAATGCCTGGCGTGAACGGCCCATTAAGTCTTCTTTCGACATTCCAGATAACGATACTGTCATATTTTATAATTTACTCCTATCACAAAAGAACATACGTTTTAAATCGATAAAGTGCCGTCGTGCTGGTTTATTCAATCAGTTTATCTGATACCCTGCTAGGTATCATACGTACTGCTAATACCAGTTTTATGAAAAGGGATCAAAATAAAACTGCTACATCTTTTAGAGATTAGCCAGCCTTACAGCATGTTCTATGACATGTTCTTTCATCAAAAAGCCAACTGAATTAAAAGTTTTGATAATAAATAAGTTAAAATAATTAGTTAAATAAGTCTTAAGTGGGGTATCGTGATTACCTATATGGTATACTTTAAGTTTGCCTGTACGTGTGTTATTGTGAAGGACAGCACAAGACCAACTCCGTCTTGCCACGAATATCACAAACCTAATCCATTAACGTGGCACACTCTGAACCAGGAACGGGGATATTAACAGAAAAACATGAACATGTATCATTGGCTATGCGTTTCATTTTGCCTTTAATTAATTACCAGTGTGCCATGAAAGTAATTTGTTGACATGTGAAGTCTCTCTTGTTGGTCTGGATTTTTGTTCCAGGAAATATGTCAATAAAACAGGTATACTGAAGCTATAAGCAAAATAGTTTCGTGTTCCCTTGTAAACAAAGTGCATGCAGTCTTTTCAACACGTATCACGTACGGGCAAAGCGGCAGTTTTCAACACTTTGTGGGTACCGTTTGTTATTGCGATGAACCTTTCTGTACAACTTTAGAAACTTTCATTTCTAAAATTATCACTCCAGATCTCTGTGTGTCAAGCTTGGAGTTAAGCTTGATTCCTTCTTGAAAGTTTATTTCTTTGTATATTAGCCATGATGTTACGGGTGATTTTAAGCACATTCTGTCCCGGATCCCTACACGATACAACTGATATAAACGTGGCTCTGTTATTTCTCTTTATGATAAGCGTGGCTCTCTTTATGTTCATGGCTCTCTTTAGGTTGAGCATGGCTCTCTTTAGGTTAAGCATGGCTCTCTTTATGTTGAGCATGGCTTTCTTTATGTTTAGCATGGCTCTCTTTATGTTAAGCATGGCTCTCTTGATGTTAAACATGGCTCTCTTTATGTTAGGCATGGCTCTCTTTATGTTAAGCGTGGCTTTCTTTGTGTTAAGCATGGCTCTCTTTATGTTAAGCATGGCTTTCTTTATGTTAAACATGGTTCTCTTTATGTTAAGCATGGCTCTCTTAATGTTAAACATGGCTCTCTTTATGTTAAGCATGGCTCTCTTAATGTTAAACATGGCTCTCTTTATGTTAAGCATGGCTCTCTTTATGTTGAGCATGGCTTTCTTTATGTTTAGCATGGCTCTCTTTATGTTAAGCATGGCTCTCTTGATGTTGAGCATAGCTCTCTTTATGTTAGGCATGGCTCTCTTTATGTTAAGCGTGGCTTTCTTTGTGTTAAGCATGGCTCTCTTTATGTTAAGCATGGCTTTCTTTATGTTAAACATGGTTCTCTTTATGTTAAGCATGACTCTCTTAATGTTAAACATGGCTATCTTTATGTTAAGCATGGCTCTCTTAATGTTAAACATGGCTCTCTTTATGTTAAGCATGGCTCTCTTAATGTTAAACATGGCTCTCTTTATGTTAAGCATGGCTCTCTTTATGTTAAACATGGCTCTCGTTATGTTAAGCATGGCTCTTTTTATGTTATGCATGGCTTTCTTTGTGTTAGGCATGGCCCTCCTTATCTGTTCAAGGCTCTCCTTTTGTTAAGCATGGCTCTCTTTATGTTAAGCATGGCTCTCTTTATGCTAAGCATGGCTCTTTTTATGTTGAGGATGGCTCTCTTTATGTTAGGCATGGCTCTCTTTATGTTAAGCATGGCTTCCTTTAAGTTAAACATGGTTCTCTTTATGTTAAGCATGCCTCTCTTTATGTTATGCATGGCTTTCTTTGTGTTAGGCATGGTTCTCTTTATTTTAAGCATGGCTCTCTTTATGTTAAGCATAGCCCTCCTTATGTTCAAAACTCTCTTTATGTTAAGCATGGCTCTCTTTATGTTAAACATGGCTCTCTTTATGTTAAGCATGGCTCTCTTGATGTTAAGCATGGCCCTCTTTATTATGTTAAGCATGGCTTTCTTTGTGTTAGACATGGCTCTCTTTATGTTAAGCATGGCATTTTTGTATATGAGGCATGGCTCTCTTTATGTTCAAGGCTCTCTTAATGTTAAGTACGGCTCACTTTATGTAAAGCATGGCTCTCTTTATGTTAAACATGGCTATCTTTATGTAAAGCATGGCTATCTTTATGTTAAACATGGCTATCTTTATGTTAAGCATGGCTATCTTTATGTTAAGTATGGCTCTCTTAATGTTAAGCGTTTCTTTCTTTGTTTTAGGCATGGCCCTCCTTATGTTCAAGGCTCTCTTTTTGTTAAGCATGGCTCTCTTTATGTTTAGCGTGGCTTTTTTTGTGTAAGGGATGTCTCTCGTTATGTTAAGCATGGCATTCTGTATATAAGGCATGGCTCTCTTTCATGGCTTTCTTTGTGTTAGGCACGGCCCTATTTATGTTAAGCATGGCTCTCTTTATGTTAAGCGTGACTTTCTTTGTGTTAGGCATGGCTCTCTTTATGTTAATCGTGGCTATCTTCATGTTAAGCATGGCTCTCTTTATGTTAAACATGGCTCTCTTTATGCTAAGCATGTCTCTCTTTATGTTGATCATGGCTCTCTTTATGTTAAACATGTCTCTCTTTATGCTAAACATGGCTCTCTTTATGTTAAGCATGTCTCTCTTAATGTTAAGCATTTCTTTCTTTGTGTAAGGCATGGCCCTCCTTATCTGTTCAAGGCTCTCTTTTTGTTAAGCATGACTCTCTTTATGTTAAGCGTGGCTTTCTTTGTGTTAAGCATGGCTCTCTTTATGTTAGGCATTGCCCTCTTTATGTTAAACATGGCTCTTTGTATGTTAAACATGGCTCTCTTTATGTTAAGCATGGCTCTCTTTATGTTAAGCATGGCTTTCCTTGTGTGAGGCATGGCCCTCCTTATCTGTTCAAGGCTCTCTTTTTGTTAACGAGGCTCTTTTTATGTTAGGCATGGCTTTCTTTGTGTTAGGCATGGCTCTCTTTATGTTAAGCATGGCTCTCTTTATGTTAAGCATGGCTCTCTTTATGTTGAGCATGGCTCTCTTTATGTTAGGCATGGCTCTCTTTATGTTAAGCATGGCTCTCTTTATGTTAAACATGGCTCTCTTTATGTTAAGCATGGCTCTCTTAATGTTAAGCGTTTCTTTCTTTGTGTAAGGCATGGCCCTCCTTATCTGATCAAGGCTCTCTTTTTGTTAAGCTTGACTCTCTTTGTGTTAAGCGTGGCTTTCTTTGTGTTAAGCATGGCTCTCTTTATGTTAGGCATTGCTCTCTTCATGTTAGGCATGGCTCTCTTTATGTTGAGCATGGCTTTCTTTATGTTAGGCATTGCCCTCTTTATGTTAAACATGGCTCTTTGTATGTTAAACATGGCTCTCTTTATGTTAAGCATGGCTCTCTTTATGTTAAGTATGGCTTTCTTTGTGTTAGGCATGGCCCTCCTTATCTGTTCAAGGCTCTCTTTTTGTTAACGAGGCTCTCTTTATGTTAGGCATGGCTTTCTTTGTGTTAGGCATGGCTCTCTTTATGTTAAGCATGGCTCTCTTTATGTTAAGCATGGCTTGCTTTATGTTGAGCATGGCTCTCTTTATGTTAGGCATGGCTCTCTTTATGTTGAGCATGGCTCTCTTTATGTTAAACATGGCTCTCTTTAAGTTAAGCATGGCTCTCTTAATGTTAAGCATGGCTCTCTTAATGTTAAGCGTTTCTTTCTTTGTGTAAGGCATGGCCCTCCTTATGTTCAAAGCTCTCTTTATGTTAAGCATGGCTCTCTTCATGTTAAGCATGGCTCTCTTTATGTTAGGCATGGCTTTCTTTGTGTTAAGCATGGCTCTCTTTATGTTAGGCATGGCTCTCTTTATGTTAAACATGGCTCTCTTTATGTTAAGCATGGCTTTCTTTGTGTTAGGCATGGCCCTGCTTATCTGTTCAAGGCTCTCTTTTTGTTAAGCATGGCTCTCTTTATGTTATGCATGGCTTTCTTTGTGTTAGGCATGGCTCTCTTTATGTTAAGCATGGCATTTTTATATAAGGCATGGTTCTCTTTATGTTAAGCGTTTCTTTCTCTGTGTTAGGCATGGCCCTCCTTATGTTCAAGGCTCTCTTTTATGTTAAGCATGGCTCTCTTAATGTTAAGCATTTCTTTCTTTATGTAAGACATGGCTCTATATGGTTCTGTTTCAGATATCCTTCCTCGACTATATATGCTACATCCCGCTCTTCCTCTCCATGCACGACAACATCGTCGACAATCCCTTGGACATGTCCGACAATAAGTACGACTCCATGCTCCGCAAGCCATCAGGAGGTCACCGCCAGAGGGACATCAACCCTCTTGGTCAGCCACTGGACAAGAAGTCTTCCTATCAGATGCGACAGCAGGCGCTGGATCTACTTGAAGGTCGCATCAACATCGACGACGTAAAGAAGGAAGATAGAGAGCTGCTGCAGAAATACACCACGTGAGATTTCATAGAGTTTAACCTTCAGTGTTATTGTATAGGTACTGTAATGAAACAAAGTAGGTGCATAACGGACAGGATCTGTTTTGTAATGTTCATCATGGCAATAATAATGAATAATAATATGCATATTTATATGGCACCCTAAAGCATACTCAAAGCGCTACCTTATAACCCTGGTCATTGGATCGGTGTAACTCGAATTTCACTCTCGCCTCCCTGGGGGGTATTCAACCCATACTGCCTGTGAGGCGCTAAGTTAAAAGTCATATTCACATCACACCCTACATGGTACCAATTCACTGCCGGATGTTGAGGTTTTCAGACACGAATGATATGATTTGGCAAGATACGTTCAGTTTAGAAACAATTGCCCCAAAATGGTTTAATTCATGTGTTGTTAGTCCAACAGATTTGTATCAATAAATGTTCATATACCTCATAATGTCACTGTTACGGGAATATTTGGAAAACGATATTGCCTTATGTGCGCGGTCAGGTCATATCTGGATCTTTAGAATGTGTCCTCCATGTTTAAGCACAGATTTGTAAAGATTTAAAATACGTATGTAGACATTATTATACGCACATGTTTGTCATACTGATTTTACGAAACGAGTGTCAGCAATCATGTATTTCCCGAGCGAGAGCAAGGGTAATACATGAATTCTTAAAACGAGTTTCGTAAAATCAGTATGACACACATGCGAGTGTAATAGTTTCTTTATTATCCATTATTTTTAAGCCTTTTGGGTTACCCTTTACAAAAATGCGTTGATCACGACCACCATCTTTGAAAACCACGATTGTCAGAAGTGACGTCATTTAAATGTGACGTCATCCGACATGACGTCACAATAAGATTATCATGACATCATCGATGCTGTCCAGAGTGCGTAAAAATATACATTGTTTCGCATGAAGTGATATTTGCACTAGTGCACCTTTTATGAACTCGGTTATTTCTAACTCTAGCAATTAACATCATAATTCAACACTTGTATGATTCTTGGGGATAACTCTCATCCTCGAATTTAATCCATTACGTTTATTGCCCAGCTTAAATGTTAATCCTTTCAATCTTTGTGTTAATGAAGACAATCATTGTCATGCTGGTTGAAATATATTTGGCAGACCCGTCCTGTTAGTGGTTGTGTTCATAAATATGTCATTTAACAATAGAAATTACACGACGACCCCAGGATGCGTTTGTGTGAATGGGACACAGACACGAAACAAGGGCCCGTGAATTATTCGCTGTCTCCCTCGCCGACCACAGTAAATTATTTAGTATTTGACTGTCTTTAATTTTGGTTTGGATCATCTTGAAAATGTTGGATCATACCCATTATGATATTAGTTCCTATTTGAACATTCGTTAGCGAACACCTGGTTTCATCGCTAGATTTCAGTGATTCATTCATATAATTTTCACCGCTTTTACGTCCAATGGAATCTGTTTCGGTTGATAATCGGGATTGGTTATTCTCTGGCTTTGGCGTTTGACTTTGACATTTATGAGGTTAAATTTGTGAAGCCATTGTGCTTACAAGCAGCTTAGAATGATGTATGCCATTTTTAAACGACATCTTTCATAGAGCTAAAGGTCCATTTGAAACCGAACGTATGTTTAACGTACTTCGTACAGCTACCAATTCATTTATTTTTTAATTTAAAAGTACTGGATAAATAATCAGCCGTTGGCAGACCGTATATCTGCAAGGCGACCCTCCTGTCAGATATCCGTATGCTTTATTTGACAAACGTTGTGAAGCTGTTTCAAAGACGGTTCAGGTTAATATATAGATAAAGGTGTTATGATAAAGATAAAGGTGTTATGTGCTGCGTTCACGCATTTGTTTGCAAAAGGTTTAATACAGGCTCTGAATTAATGATAGACATAAAAGGTATATATTCTGCCAACGACAAACTTTAGAAGGAACTATTTTCTAGAGTAGTTGTGTGATGGGTACGATATTTTGGTAAAGGGTAGAATAAGGGGTAGAAAGTGTTATTCGCCAAATCATATCATCAACAGAACAAACGAAAACAATCGTTATCAATTCAGATGTATCATTTATGGATTCCAGATAATTTATTTTTCCATGACTGTTATTTTCAATTGTCCCTACCATAGTGAGGGTGCCCCTTTAAGTAGTGTTGCGTCAGATGAGACCAAGGGTCTGTGTTGTTTGATCAGAAACGGGTCTGTGTTGATTGAGCAGATAATGGGGCCGTGGTGTATGATCACACACGGGATTTGTGTTGTGTTACGAGGCGATTTCCAAAATTGAAACGCCGAGGTTAACCTCGAAAATCAGTTCTCATAGAACTGAATTATGAGTGAGTGAGTTGCGTTTAACGCCGATTTTAACAGTATTCCAGTTTTATCGCTGCGTGTCAGCTTGATGTGGGAGGAAAGCCCGAAGAGATGCAGGACTCAGATGTTTACCACTACGGTGAAACCCGCGAGCACGAGTATGGTGCTGACAAACCTAGAAACATAATCGGGGCGAACCGGGATTCGAACCCACAATCATAGGTTTCTGGCGTGCCCAAGGGACGCAACTCTGCACAGCGAACTGCGGCGCCTTAGACGACTGGGCCACCCGTGCCCCCAACTGAATTATGAAATCAGTAAATGACCTCACAAGATGAATGAATGATCAATTAATTATAGTAAGTCATACATACAGAGTTTTAGGTGTACTTTACAAAAGACAATACAGTGGGTCCAATGAGTGGCAGCGGCAATTAGTAGCAGGTCCTAGAATCAATGTTAGTGCACTCACGAATGTCCTAAATGTTGGCACTGTAGAGTGGCCTGCAACACGACTGTCTCCGTTTTCTTGAATCCAGAATTGTGATGGAAGCGGGTAGGCGTTTTCAATCAGGTATCTACACTCCACATGGCAATTAGAAAAGGCACAAGTCAGGTCGAAAAGGATTCGATCGCTCTATTGTCGCCTTTATTTAGGAGGAGACAAGCCCAGAGGGGAGTGGTGTTTTGGGGCTGAAACAGGTTGATTTGGTTATTAAAGCATAATCATTAATAATGGTTCACATTTAAATTTTGTGATTTTTAATAAAAAAAATTGAACCCCATGATATTTCGTTCAAGTAGCTGAGACTAACAATTACTACCATCTTCACGGGGAAATGGAGTTAACTGTAAAAGCCCAGTGTAAACTCTTGCCGAACTAGGCTGGAATTGCGTGGCTCGATCGTAGCGCCACCAGTGTCTATCACGAGTTATGTCCCTTCTATGTCCCTCCTATTGTCCAGTTAGATTCCACCTCTCATATCACTGGCATTTACTTCAAAATGGCGGCTCCAAGTCAAAACGATCTAATCGATAATCATATGTATTGTGATAATGGATCTCACCTCGCAAAATGCATCAAACCTCTTGAGCACTTTGATTAAAAACATGAAGAGTTAGGAAATATCTGTCGAAGCCCAGTTGATGGTACACACGCTCTGCAAATTCTGCAATCCTCTGGAATCTGGTCTGAACATAACGATATTACGTGATTTTGATTGGACTATACATAGACTCGTTAGTCCAGCCAAAATGTTACTCCATAATTCCAGCCTAGTTCGGCAAGGGTGGAAACTAGACTTTTATGGTCAGCTCCTTTGCCTCAGGAAGAAGAATTTCTACATTATATTATATATACCTACACACTTGTTTGATCGGACCAAGGGCCCATGGGTCTTTGTTGTTTGACATCAAAGACTTTGTTAATGTCTGTGGACTGTGGACTGTGGACTGTGGACTTTAACCAGGGCCGCGACTCAACCTCGGTTCAGGCCAATAGACAGTCCGATCAATTGTTGTGTTTCTGGGAAGACAAAGGTTACATTGTACGTAATGTGATTAGGTCCTAAATACAAAACCTAACACGTGACATGTCAAGTTTAACACACGTAGAGGCCAAAATATGCTCATGTTTTAAAAATATTTCGAATTGTGTTTATAATATATTTAAGATCTAAACGTCCTCGTGAACATGTTCATCTTTCAGTGGACAGTGCGCGAAGTAAGACGACAACGCCCAATTGTTGCAATACGAACATTTATGATATAATAATTTTTCAATCTATTTAGTCAAAAATGTACATTTTTAAATTATCACACGAGGCTTTAACGTCAACGGATTTGTGATCATGATGACCTTGACCTTTGTCATTTCAGATTACCCAAGATACTGGAGTCCGCTCCTTCAACGCCTAGGTCGACATCAAGTCTCGGATGACGCGCGCCATTGATTCAATTAGACCGATAAAACCAACACGTGAATGTTAAAAAACCTGAAGAAAAAAAGAAGCAAGATAATCGAAAATGATAAATAGGCATTTTTAATCATCGGCATTTGAAGATTAAGGTTGCCAAAAAACAATCTCTAATTTCCCGAGAGCAGATTCATTTGAAATTAACAATCTACATTGTTACACAGAGAACCCTCAAAATTTCGGACACGGTTAGTCCGGAAACCTCACAATTTCGGACATTCTACGAATTCCTAACAATTAATATTGGGAAATTCTACGTATAGAGAATCTCACCAGAGTGTCGTTTGATATCAAATATATCAACACGAGACGATAAAATGTTAAAACTCCGAAGCTTGCCAAACCATTCTTCCAACCTTTTCAGTTTGTAAACAGTAATAACCAGTGTCTTGAGTGTAAAAAGTAAAGTCAACCATCTTGGCAGAGGTGAATGATGCTACTTGATAGTGACATCATGGTAACCCATGACGTCACAATAGTATGCAAAGCAGTGTGATGCAATTTATTGTAAGCATATCTCCTAATAACTATCGCTTGATCCCACTAAAACGATATCTCCCGTGGACGCCAGTTTGGGGTGATATGATATGGCATTGCTACCAACGATTCAGTTATTCTGATTATCATCATTCCTGGGGATTTCACTAAGAACGATACTGTCCTGATAAACGGGGTTTCTCTTTACTCCCTTTGATTTTGACCTCTCACGAATATATTCAGTAAGGGCTGTTTACGTACGTGTATTTCGTTTCCTAACAGTTATTAGTTTTGTACATACAATCTAAAATGTCTAATTTATTTTACTATTATCAAGTGCGTGAAACTGTATAAAATGGTGCTAATACTTTGCCACTAGACAACATAAACGTGTTGATTCTGAATTCTATATATTCGTGTGTGAGTAAGATATTGTCATATCATATAGTGAACTTCGGTTTCAGACCTGTGTGGAATAACTGATTTAAAACCTGTAGTTTGCTATGCATATTAAAGTGCTCCTTCGTATCTCTGAAAACATTATTCGTGTTTAAATGGACAAAAATATCAATGCGTGTAGAAGTTATTAGTGTAAAGATCTTAAGCAAAATGAGAGCAAGGACGTCTTCATACTTCTCTTTAAGAAATTAATCACTGAATACAATCTATGCACTTTCTTGTTATTACGCTGTTAAAGGCTGTATAGGTCAATCTTCTCTGTTTTTATTACGTTCGCAGTCTACCATATACATATAATGTATACACATTGTGGCTGAATGTCTGCTTTGACCTTTCTGATCAATTGGTTTCAGAATTGTTCTCATAAAGCCAAAGTTATGAAACTATCACGTTCTTCCAAAGAGCTTTCCTAACGCCAAGCGGTAATGTGAATTTTACCGATCAATTGATAAACGAATGTATGTTTTTCGTTGTGGTTCTTTGAACAGGAATACAAACGGTACTTCGCTGTTGTTTTATTTTTCCTATTAAACGTGTTAAACACCCCACAGGAAGAAAATAAAAACATATTTTATTGATGGGTATGTGATTCCATATACCAGGTGATATAAAATACCTCGGTTGTGTTTGTTAATTGGCAGCAGATAGATCTGTTGTGTGTTTGTTTTAAATACTGTGACCCTTCATATATCCATTCAACTAATGCACTGAGATGGCAGCGTCGTCACGTATAGTAACTAATCCCCAAGCTACAGCTGTGATAGCAAGTTAACAACACCCAGTTAGATAGTTATCCGTCCAGTTCCAATGTGCCAATATTTGTTTTTGTTTTTTCATAATGTTTGAAAGCGTGATTTGAATAAACATCAGTAACTCAATGGAGTTATTTGTATTTGTCAGTCATGTTTGTTGCAATTGATCTCACAAACATTCACAAAACACCTGCTTGACCTGATGGTACTTAGTTGTCACCACACGACCTGGTGTTACTAAGCTGTTGTCGCACGACCTGATGTTACTGAGTTGATATCGCACCTGATGTTACTCAGCTGTTGTCGCACCAAGCACCAGTACGACCTGAAGTTACTCAGCTGTTATCGCATGACCTGATGTTACTCAGCTGTTACAGCACCAAGCACCCGCACGACCTGATGTTTCTGAGCTGTTATCGCATGACCTGATGTTACTCAGCTGTAATTGCTAGACTTAATGTTACTGAGCTGTTATCGCACGTGATGTTTCTGAGCTGTTATCGAACGACCTGATGTTACTGAGCTGTTATCCCACGAACTGATGTTTCTGAGCTGTTATCCCATGACCTGATGTTACTCAGCTGTTATCGCACCATGCACCCGCACGACCTGATGTTTCTGAGCTGTTATCGCACGTCATGATGTTACTGAGCTGTAGTCGCAAGACTTAATGTTACTGAGCTGTTATTGCACGTGATGTTAGTGAACTGTTATCCCACGACCTGATGTTACTGAGCTGTTATCCTATGACTTGATGTTACTAAGCTGTTATCCCACGACTTGATGTTACTAAGCTGTTATCCCACGACATGATGTTATTAAGCTGTTATCCCACGACTTGATGTTACTGAGCTGTTATCCCACGACTTGATGTTACTGAGCTGTTATCCCACGACTTGATGTTAATAAGCTGTTATCCCACGACATGATGTTATTAAGCTGTTATCCCACGACTTGATGTTACTGAGCTGTTATCCCACGACTTGATGTTACTAAGCTGTTATCCCACGACTTGATGTTACTAAGCTGTTATCCCACGACTTGATGTCACTAAGCTGTTATCCCACGACTTGATGTTACTGAGCTGTTATCCCACGACTTGATGTTAATAAGCTGTTATCCCACGACATGGTGTTACTAAGCTGTTATCCCACGACTTGATGTTACTGAGCTGTTATCCCACGACCAATGAGCAACTTAACACGTCATCGCCACATGGTCACCTTTTCAATCAGAATTTGACGCACATTTTTGAAGTTAGCATTACAGTCCACGCTGGGCAAACACTAACCTGCAATGAACGTACAGAGAGTAAACAGCGACCGTGACCACGACAACATCCTCAGCACCACCGCGTGCTCTGTAGCAAGCCTTCACGGGTACACACTTTCTTACACATTCAAACACACTGTGCATAACGTCAGATGATGATCGAACTCAGTTAACTGAAACACCATCGGCAGATTATCGTATAACTCTGGACAACTGACGCCAGGAAACATATCTTTTTCACAGAATGTGTGGAACTGGATTGGTAAACAAGAAAAGACATGTCAATACTGCTCCAGTTGTCATACAAATGTCATCAATTATAATGTACAGTCAAGGGTACGTAATAAGTTAATAATAATAATATATGTTTAACGCACAAATATCAAACAGACATATACATGCAGCTAATATGTCTCGTATTGTTTACACCGTAGCCTTGACCTCCACGTTTATGCAATTATTAATATGATTTTCACGATGAAACACGTCTTATCAAGAAACATAAAATTTATATTATTTGACAACATTCATATTGTCATGAATGGCGCAAATATCATCTATTTCTTCACTTTCGGCTCAATACAATTTAAATATTAAACTTCAATTTTCTAAAACTTTATGAAGTGACTTTTGTCTGTATTAGTGAGACTGGTTTTCAACTATGATCAGCAACAATATATATAACAAAGATAAAACTTATGTCTATTCTTGTCAAATTCATGCTTATCTAATCCCATGACCTGATAAAATTGATATTTTCATGAAAAGCGCAGATACCATCCATATGTTCTTTTTCGTCTCAATAAAATGGGAATATCATAAATATAAAATTTGAAAATTAACAATTGTTCCTCATATCATAGAACACTATACTAAACATGAGATGTCCTCTTTACATCGAGTAAGTATATCCTTTATAATTAAAAATCCATCGGGGATTTGTATCTGACCGCACACCTAATGATATTACAAGTACGTCTTATGCATGCACACTCTATTCCGAATCGGTAAGAATAATACAATTAGACATCTGTCACCCTCGTTCATTAGCGGGCGATAGAAACAAAACGTAGAGTTATCCCCCCTAGATCTATTTCATTCGGAATACATCGTAAATGCCCCGAGAATGGCGTCTTACATCGTTAATTCGAGAAACGAAATTGCTCTTGGTATGTCGCAAATGTAATGCCAACACTGGATTTTCTAGCGGGGAACATTGTACATCACTCGTTAGCTAGGTACGTTGAAAATAATAGAATGGGTCTCAGCCAATCAGAATCCAACGTTCAGGATAGATAGGTTTGTCTACAACAGAACAATAGTTGCCCTATAACATTATGCAAAATTATTTGTGTTTAATTATCTCAGTTGAATTGTTATGAAGGTATGAAAAATGTAACACGAGCTTCATACAAACCGAATCGGAGATTTAAGTCAAGTTGTGGCTCACTGTTACCATGGCAACGCTCACGTGCATGACATATATATTATATAAGGCACACTGAACAGTTTCGTCAAAGACCTCAGATCAATACACATCAACGACCATTCAAAATATCATTGTGTCAACTAACAACCCTCATATGGACAAATATTCTTGTGGTAAGGTTATTTATTAAAGAAATAGTAGATTTATTAAAGAAATAGTAGGTAATTTCAAACTTCGCGATGTTTATCACTCTCATTTTATTCTCACGACTGGTTTAGTAATAACATCAATCGAAAGCAACGCTGTTTAGCATCGCGGTTTTGTTTTGAATGTACGAAACGAGGAAAAGTGCTTTATTCTCTAATAGTTTCAAGGCGAGTGCGTTGAGTCGATGAAACTGTTATCACTCCAAACACCCAGCCCTCTGTCGATGTTAGCCTCAGAGACCAGCGAGTTTAAATAAAGAAATAAAATCATCGTACTGAATGTTATCAGTTCCAATTGGGAAAACAGAGAGCTAGAGACGAGGCAATGTTTAGACTGAACTCTCCATTAGTGTCAAGAGCTCATTTGGATGCATGCTGCTGCAATATTTGTTCAAATCATGCGTTTTTGTTTTAACTAGGCTTTTTTCCAACCCACGAATGTTTTTATTTTCTCAACATGAGAGTCATTAACGTATGTGATGACAATCTTATCATGAGCTCAATCAATCAGTTTAATGGCTGCAGAAACCATCGGCCTATGCAACGTGTTGTAAGAGTTATTCCCCTTAGACCGCCTAGATGGCGCTGAGTCCGATTAGCGCAGACGCATTAACGCATTATTGTCCCGCTTAGGTAGAGATTTACAACGAGAAGACACAGCGCGGAGGCGATGACTTCGATTAGACGAGAATTTATTGCCTGTTATCGATTACTTACCATTTGATTGGCCGATTAAAGATGTAATTAAATCCAGGCACTCCGAAGTGGTTCCATTACAAGCTGCCATTTTCACTGTATATCATAGTGGTTGTACTAGCTCGGCGGAGATTAATGGCAATCAATTCAATAGTCCCCCACACATTTCTAAATTACAGGAAAAGGAGTCGCAAGTTTATGAGTCTCGATGCGTTCAAATAGGAGCTCTAGACATCACTATTACTCTGACGCGCAAGAATATTACATTGATAAGAAACGCGCCGTCCGCAGTTGTATTATCTTCTATTGTGTGATATAACCGCTGGTATCTCAACGTTAATACAAGCCGGACAATCGCACCTTGCAGATGAGCGCTTTAATGTAATCAGCTTTTTGAAGCTGTTCATAAGAGAACATTTCAGATTATTTTCTGTCCATAATTGAATAAAAAGCACTTGACGGTGTGAATCAGAATTAAATGTTTTAGAGGAAGAGGTTGTTGAATGCATGATCAATCAAGCGATAAGTTACAATCGGGGAACTGATTAAATTTGATTGATCTCGTATCGGAGACATACCCACAAGAGCAGTGTTATCGGCCCATCAGCACACACAAGAACGTTCACGCACATGATGAAAAATATGTATGAAGCATACAGACTGTTGCAATATTTACATAAAAAAACTATTATGCATTTTTCTTGTGAAGTAATGTCCCTCTATTCGTTTTATTTGATATTACATCTTGTGAATAGGCACTATAAAGGATTTTACGACAATGTCTGCGTGTAGACGTGCGATGCCCAAAAGACGGTGTTTTTTATACTTTTTGACTGGTTGTGTGCTTTTGATATGTAGATGATATAGTTTGTGTAAAATTAAGTGTTTTCGACGTACCCTTCACATCAGTATAACCTGTGTAATCAGCCACCGAGGGATGGAGAGATGCAGCACACCTCAGCATCTCCTTGACATAAAGGGAACGACCCAGCTCATCCGTCTTATGGGACGTCTTTTTATGACTTCCAATTCACAACAAATCTAAACGAGTAAGCCTGTAAATAAAATATCGTCGACTGTTTTTTTCATTTACAAAAATGATAGTTTATTTTCGACTCAGATTGTACTTCACATTTTGCGGGCGGTTTTACCTTATTTTGTCAAAGCTTTTAACGTGTAGATGAAATATTGTAGATTCCTTTACATTACGTTTGTAATGCTTTTCAGAGTTCAAAGGATTAATTTTCTATGGTATCATGATGGATTATTTTCATCAGAGAAGCTGTCATTCCAAACCTAACAAATTGATAACCTTGACGGTATCAGCTGGCTTTCTTTATTTGAAGCCAGATCTATTTGATGGAAACGAACTCCGCTTTTATAACAACCCACAACCAACACGAGCTTTGAGCTACAGGGGTTATATCAAAATACTCTTAAAAGCTTTGATATGACAATGATGGCTAAGGTGTCATTGTTGGTGTACCCTCCTCCGCCCCAAGGAAAAAGAAAGAAATAATTACGGTTTTCTGTTTTTTTCACAGTGGAGGACAATGAGCGCCGAAACCTGAAGAAGGAGAAGTTGCTTAAAACGTACGTTTCGTATACAGTGTAACCTCGTTAATCCGGAGACTCTCCTCACGGAGGGCTTTTAGAAAACGCCCGATACAATTACTGACATTTCTCCAAACTGCGATTCGCTAATCCTGACATTTGATTATCCGGACGATTTTCCTCGATAAAGGGCCGTCCGGAGTAATTGGGTTTCATTGTAGACAATATTTGCATATAGGATTGTTTTCAAACGTTTCAGTTTTGTGTCATAAACGTTCGACGTTTTTTTATTCAACCTGAGACACCAGCATGATGATCACAAAATGTAACCATGGAATCGAACACGTTTTAAGTTCGACAAACGATAACGGTACCCATGTGCCTACGCCAAAATAGTTTTTGAAGTCTTTATTTTCCCTTTCAACACTTTTAACACCAACAAATAAAACGTGAAAGATCCGCGTCGTATAAATAGGGCTTTCCTTCCACATCAGGGTCGATAGTCATGATGTCAATCACTGGATTGTCTGGTCCAGACTCGATTATTTACAGACCGCCGTCATATAGCTGTGATATATTTGAAATGCAGTTCAAAGCAGCGTTAAACTAAACTCATCCACTTGCTCTTCCAGTAAAGGAGCCAGGCGAGACAGCAAGGCTAGGCGCGACAGCAGGGACGTTAAGGTAGGAAAGAAGAACACCGCTGGAGTTTCCAAGAACGTCCGTGGTTTAAGAACGCCGGAAGGTCGGAACATGACTAAAGAACAGTTGGCAAAGTACAAGTCAGGGGGACGCAACTCCGGCAGCGATAGCGCGTACAGTTATCGCAGTATCTACACTCCAGGTGGGACTCGTCATGTACGACGACGTCGACGACGATCTGATGGAAACTATAGCGACAGTGAATCCTATGACAGCGAGAAGGTAAGATTCGTGATTTACATCGCAGATGCAATTAATGAAAGAGTGAGTGAGTTGGGTTTAAAGCCCCTTTTAACAGTATTCCAGTTATAACACGGTGTGTCAGCTTAATTTGGGAGGAAAGCCCCAAGCCTTAGACGTTTACCACTTCGGTGAAACCCACGAACACTGGTATGGTGCTGACAAACCTAGAAACATAATCGGGGCGAACCGGGATTCGAACCCACAATCATAGGTTTCTGGCGTGCCTAAGGGACGCAACCGTACACAGCGAATCGCGGCGCCTTAGACGACTTGGCACCCGTGCCCACCATTAATGAAAGAGGAAATGGACGTGTGATTGGTTCTTTTGAAAACAAAATGTTCCAGGGAAAAGTTTTTGTCCTCATGTAATACATTGTCCGTTTGAAATGCCTGAGATGTCGCGAACAAAATGAGCTGTACAAAACAAGTAATTGCCCATCCTTTCACAAAATGTAATTTTGTGTTTTGAAGCAGTGAGGGATAATTCCACTATAAGTTTGCATTATGACCTATAATTGCGCCATTTTTATTTCTTAAAATGCACATATAGAAAAGACGATGAATGTCTCAGTATCAACTGCATCAACAATGGTGGTTCACTTACTTGGTGAAAGTCCTGGGGATCGTAATGGTTCTTCAGTATTAAACACATTACCGGTCCTGTATTGTCAAGTAGGAAATATGGGCGCTAATGGGACATCTCCTGATAAGCCTACAGCCTGTTAGCTTCTACCACAATTCTATGTTGGACCATGATACAGTTGTATCTTAACTATAGCATAGAGTCCTGTGTTTGTTTGTGTGGTTGTTAAATGACGGTGGTGTGTACAAAATGGAGTCTGGACCAGACAATCCAGTGATTGACATCATCATATCCATCCATTGGGATCGATGACATGCATCAACCAGGTCTGCGAGTCTGACCACCCGATCCCGTTAGTCGCCTCTTACGACAAGCATAGTCACCTTTTACGACAAGCATGTGTTGCTGGAGAAATTGTAGACCGGATCTTCACGTGTCTGGAGTCACAAACCACAACCATGTAGGCTTGATCCAGGGAGGGAGATGTCTGTGTATGTGTCCCCCGTCCAATAGCTAGGCATAGGATAGTCTCTGGATGCTGTCGGATGAGTTTCTAGAATGAGCGAGTGAATGTCGTTTTATGCAACTGTAAGCCAAGTTTGAGAAGCATTACGACCGCTTGTAAATAATATGGGTCAGGATGGTTGACATCATCAGCAAAGACCTTCGACATCCGGGTACAATCAGCGATGTTATGTATTGATGCCATCCGATCCTCAGTTTTGTTTGTTTGTTTGTTTATTTGTTGTTAACGCCGCACTCAGCAATATTCAAGCTATATGACGACGGTGTGTAAATAATTGAGTCTGGACCAGACAATCCAGTGGTTGATATCATGAGCATCGATCTACGCAATCGGGATACAATGACATGCATCAACCAATTCAGCGAGCCTGACCACCCGACCCCGTTAGTCGCCTCTTACGACAAGCATAGTCTCCCTTTACGGCATGCATGGGTTGCTGAAGACCTATTCTACCCCGGATCTTCACGGGTCGATCCTCAGTAGTATAGGGTCCATTCCTGTCTTGGCATAATCTCTGAAAAATATCGACATAGCGTGCAAAATGTTTATTTGGTTGGATATCGCCGCGGTCAACGATATCTCAGCTGTATATCATTATGGTGGCGCTTTGTTAACAATCTTGCCTGGATCAGAGAAACCAGAGACTAATATTATGAACGCCGTTGGGGTACGATGAACGCAACTGACCACTGAAACTGACCACCCGATGACCATATATTAAGTCAGCCAGTCTGACCATCCGACCCCGTTAGTCGCCTCTTACGACAATCATAGTCGCCTTTTACGGCAGGCATGGGATCTTCAGGGGCCAGACCCCAATTATAACCCGGAATTCCCAAGGGATCTCTACGATTATTGATGCATCATATACTAATTTCATGACACGATATTGGCATGTAGATGTTGAGAAAAATCTGTTTTTTATTAATTCCAGGATTTGAAAGGTAAAGAACGACGAATGCAACGACGAGTACTAAGAGAGGAGCAAGAACAAAGAATGGAAGAGGAAACTGAACGAGCGCGGGAAATATTAAATAGTGCTCACAGTTACTACTCTTTTGTGAGTGATGGCGGGACACGTCACGTGAAACGCCGGAAACGTCACGAGGACGGCACTTACAGCGACAGTGAGTCATGTGACGAGGACATGTTAGAACATTACGAGGACGTTAAGAAAGCAAAGGAAATGCTCGGCGAGGACATTGAAGGGAGTAAAAAGAGGCACTGGAAGAAGAAACGGAAAGACATCGCAGATGACCTCGAGACCGAGCAACGTGCGGGATCTTCCCCTGACTTCCAAAATATGAAGCTCCAGGCGGAAGGAAACATATCTCCTGTGTATTCCGTTCACAGTGACGTCAGTGAAGGGGGAACGCGGAGACGTTACAGGCGGAAGGTTTTACGTGACGATGACGGTAACGTCATCGGCTTCGGCTCCCCTGAACTCTACATGTCCCCTGGGGAAAGCGACGAGGAGTCAGTCAGAATAAGGCGAGGTGAGAGGGTTACCACAGTTGACCAAATTTATGTCCTCAATTTGTTAAAACATCTATGGCGGTGCGAAGTGGAATAAACAGAATTTGTTTGAAAATATATAGCATAAATGATTACCGTAAATCATCATCATGAACTATTATTATTATTATCATTATTATTATGTTGTTGTTGTTTGGTGGTGGTAGTAGTTGTTGTTGTAGTAACAGTATCATCATCGTCCTTATCATTAATATTATTATTATTAATATTATTATCAAGGACTGACAGTTTTACCTTCATGTATGTTAAAAAACATCCTGAAATGGAATACAATCAGGAGAAAAGGTACAAACTAAATTGGCGAATCGAAATGGAAAAAATAACCCACAAAGAAATCTAGCCAGTCGTGTAATTGTGTGTCATTCGATGTGTTTCAGGTTCTATATCGGAGGACGAGTAAGTATACGTGTTAGTCATTCCCAGATGTACGTGCCTGACGCAACAACCGTGTTAAATGCGGAGTCGAGAAGTCTGGTGTGAGACAATGTGATTCGGAAACGGCGACCTTTAAGAACCTAGGTTATCGATAAAATCCCACTGAAACAAAAGTACACTAATGCGATGTTAGTAAAATCAAATTACAATGCTAATTCAATAACCAGCATGATTCGTTTTCCTAAAAGTGTATCTATTCCAGGAAACGATGGTAAATCACGAATTTTTAACACATGCGCGGTAAGTGTTTAAATATTGTCATTGTCGCATGGTTCTTTTTCAGAATTGCATTTGCTATAACATCTAAATGACCACGCGGAATTTGAAGCATATATAACATGTAAACCTAAAGAGCACATATAACTTAATATTGACAGTAGCGGGTGACCTCGCCGAGATGAACACTACCAAGCTGACTGTTGTTCATTTCCGGATGAACGTCAGTATGTCACGTGATTACGTTGTCAACCGAGCGGAGACATACAGAACTACTTTAGGGAAATTCCTCAATGTCTAAACATAACGTCAAATAGGGACGGTATCGTCACACGAATGAGGCTATCATGGGGGCTTTGAAGACAGACAAATCATTATACGTCGGGTCACCAAACAGAAGCGTACGTTCGATGTTACAACAGAAAATGCTCTACTTACCAAAAGAAATCACTAAGTTACACTCTGTCCTGTAGGCCAGTGTATCAGGAATTCTCTCCGCGTCTCCCCAAGCCGTAGTATGACTCATCTAGCCTTAGTGTGACTGAAACATAAACCCAAAGTTCACAGAACGTTTATATAAATCCATTTTCAGAATCAACCAGGTCTGCATTTTTTTGTCAATTCTACGTTTACTTGTCATGTTTGTTGCAACTTCTATTTCTAATGAATGACATTTTTGAAGCCGCCATTTTATGACTTTTGTAAAACAAAGGGAGAGAACTCCCATGGAATGTTTGGCACGGATGACGTCACGACATAAACAACTCTCCTCATTAATATAGTTCGCTTAAAATAATTAAAATTGGGGTTAACATAGATTGTTTTGTACTGATTTATGTATCGGTCAATATAAGTATTGAAGTTGTAATTGTAGACGTTCATCAGCTGATGAAGACAGTGCCTCGCGTGAATAGATTTTCCGTGAAGCGTTTCGCGTATCAAGACAGTGCCTCACGTGATTAATTTACCATGAAGCGCTACGTGTATCATGGAATTTCCTCACGTGCGGCATTGTCTGCATCAGCTGATGAGCGTCAACAAATACAACTTCAATCCTCATATTGACCGATGCATTAAATGATGAGGTAAAGTTGAGTTTAACGTTGCGTTCAAGATTATTGCACTAACATGGCGAGGTGCATGTACGTGTGTGTGTGTGTGTGTGTGTGTGTGTGTTTGTGTGTGTGTGTGTGTGTGTGTGTGTGTGTGTGTGTGTGTGTGTGTGATACCGGTTATGGCGGTTTAATAGTGACAGCCAACTGAGATACGATACCCCACTCAGATACAGTATACTGACTCCGAGCCGACCAGTCCTCGTTTCAGTTCCTTTATGACGACGTAAGGCTGATACTGTGTATGCTGTGAATTTGTGAGATATACATGATAAACTGCGGCATGGTATCTCAGAGAGCAAGCACTTAATAACCGGCGCTAGTCCGGACTAGTGCAAGCAGACACACACACGCACAACACGCACAACACACACGCACGCACACACACATGTACGTCGCTATGTACGGCTTTAAACAAACAAAACTTCACCTGATCGAGACTAGGCAAACCCCGCCGTGATTCGGCTCAAATAGTAATCAAACTGGCGTGAAAATACTCACTCATGTTATTCCAGCTATCTGACAGAGACCGCTCGTGGAAAGAAGGATCTCCGTCGTCTTCAGAGAATGATAGAGAGGCCCCTCCGTCGTCCGGGGCTGCAAAAACAAGGCGACGTCCCGGGCAAGCGAGGGGCCTTGATTGAGGAGGCCATGGAAGGCCTTCCGTTAAAGCAGAGGCAATTTCAGAAGACGTCAGAACAAGCGGAGAGTAACGGCCTTGACGTGCATGGACTGGACATGCCCACCGCTGGTCCACGGTCACGGAGGAGGTCGTCCCTGGCTGGGATCGAGGAGGATGATTATTTCAGCGACTCCTCGGAAGAAGAGCCGGACCTGTCGGCCATGACGGAGGAAGAGAGGAAGGAGTACTTGGAGGCGAGGGAGAAGAGGCGACAGGAGAGAGAGAAGAGGATGAGGGAGAAGTTCGGAGACAAATATGACGAGATGAAAAGAAAGAAGAGAGAGTAGGAATCTTTGTCTTGTCATTTATTAGCTTCAATAAGTTGTTATTTAATGACAGAACGACAATCAACGACTTGAACACTAACATAAAATATAAAACATGTTGGGGGTGTTTTACACCTCAATCATCAATATTCTAGCTGTATGATGGCGACCTGTGAATTACGGAGGCCAGACAATCCAGTGATTAATATTATGAGCAACGATCAACGCCAAAGGAGTACTTTGACACTCCATCAACCAAGGCACCAAGTCTTACTGATTAAATCGCCTCTTTCGACCAGTACAGGTAGCTAGGGGCCAATTCTAACCCAGAATCCCCACGCGTAGGTAGCATAAGAAGGATTTGTGACGAATATACGTCTGTACGTCAATTTCAAATACACGTTCCCAATAGAAATGGCTGTTCAAACGTGAGGCCTTATAATCTGATGATCTCAGGTGCCATAATTCGATGTGCCTTAGTGATCCCATGATATGCTGGTCGTGTGTTCGAATCCCACAATCGCAACGTTTTTTTATCCCTGATCTGCTAGCGGCGTGCCCATGCGCAAACA
This sequence comes from Haliotis cracherodii, assembly GCF_022045235.1. Classification (NCBI taxonomy): domain Eukaryota; kingdom Metazoa; phylum Mollusca; class Gastropoda; order Lepetellida; family Haliotidae; genus Haliotis; species Haliotis cracherodii. The sequence goes on from NW_027266319.1 coordinate 8,611,055, forward strand.
CGACAACGATCTTCGTCACTTCGCCTTATATCTGACTGACTGATTGTTTTAACATGTCAATACCATAACACCAATATACCAATGTAACACTGTAATGGCATTACATGAAATGGTGATTCCCAATTAGAATAGGTCCAAAGCGACCTATCCTTGTCGTGAAAGGATCGGGTGGTCAGGCTTGATGGGACTTTGTTCATGACATTAGTCACTGGTTTGTCGTCATTTACAGGCAGCCATCATACAGCTGTTGCTGTACGCCACGCAAACTTACACCAAAATGTTTTGACATATCTGCTTAAAACGTAGGATCATGTTTTCATAATTTGAGACTGAAATACAAAATACCAACATGTTGCCACACGATAAACATTTCATTATCAGACAAAGAGAGGCTGAAACTAGAGCCAAAGCAGAAGCCGCTGCAGTAGCAGCAGCGGCAGCGGCGGCTGAAGCAGCAGCAGAAGACGGATCTGAGACTGCAAAAGGAAGAGGTACCAGCGGGCCTATCAGAGACCTATCAACACTCCAGTCCAAGGCCAGGCAAAAACCGAAGAGTATGGTGTCTTATGAGCGAGGACCTGCCAGGGAAGTTGGCGGCACCATCGAGAAGACCGATGCCAGAGACATTGGACCTTCCCATTCAAAGTGAGTTCGAGAACATTATGACGGCTGCTGATACATGTTGTGTTTTTCAGATTATGGAGTGTTTAATTTTATTTGAAACCGTCTGTGTTAGCAAAAAAAAAAATATTTAAGTAAAATACAAAAGTTATCAATTTGATTGGTAAGCATTATCTCTCTTCGTGAACGTTCACAATTTTGAGACAGACATGGCGTCACTCAGGAAGGCTATGACATCGGGCTGGATTGTTTAGACGCCATGCATACTCCTATGTATCAAACCCGTCTCGTCAGCTTATGGACAATAAACCAACAACAAAATTGTTGTTGTTCAAATAAATGGTGATCGAATTAAATATTCAATGAATGTCAGATACATTTCACGAAGTCAAATGACGAGAGATTTTTCAAATGTGATATCAGCGAAAAGAAGCTCTTATCAAGCAAAACGTTCACACGCAGTGAAAGGTACGAAAGATTTCTGGGATCCCATCCCATAACACTCCTGTTTCTACCATCGGATTGCAGAACACAGTCCCAATAGTGGTTTAAGTGTTCGCGCCGTGATATTGCTGGAATATTGCCAAAAGCGGCATAAAAAGATACTCACTCCCCATAAACGCTTTGATCGAATTGGTCTCCTAGCTAGCTATTGGTAATTTGTGGATCGACTACTAGTAGGATGTGTTTAATATCACCTTTCATCATTTCATATGGTACTTACATGTTAAACACGCAACTGTATGTTCCAGTTGGACAAAAAAGACGCCGAGAGCCCGAGACATGCCGAGGAAAAGCCGAGGTGAGATATATGATCCCACACCATGTTGCTCTATCAAATGATACATTTTTTAAAGTTTAAACGTTTTCAGCTGAAAGTTTGCAAACCTAGGGAACAATAATAGACGGTAATATTTGATTATGCGCGTGCAGATGTGTGTGCATTAAAGCCAAAATCTATTTTCCTGTGTTAGATGCGTACATACAGACACAGGCTTACCAGACATAGGGGAGCTACCAACGAATTTGTAATACCATCTGAATGAAATAATTGTGCTTCTGTTTCTTGTCACTATATGGTAAATGGTTGAAGGTGATAATAATAACATTACATATTTTCTCTGCAGATGAGGGGTTTAATTTCGAGTTCAAACCTTCGAAGATGCCTTCTATAAAGTTGAATATAGGCGATGACAAAGGTAAAATCTATACAGTTAGCAACACTGTTAGATACCACGTAAACACTTGGTCGATTTTCAGTGCATTACCCCTAAGTTGGAGCGATGGTGCGGCCGAGAAGTTAATGGTTTCGCTCGTCAGGCGAAAACCTGGGTTTGATTCTTTACCGGCCACAACACCCCGTGAAGATTCGGGGTAGTCTTATGCAACCCATGCTTGTCGAAAGAGGCGATTAACAGGATCGGGTGGTTAGACTCGCTGATTTAGTTGATACATGTCACCGTATCCCAATTGCGTAGATCGATGGTCATTATGTCAATCACTGGGTTGTTGTTATTCACAGACCGCCTTCATATAGCCGTAATATTGCTGAGTGCGGCGTTAAACAACAAACATGAAGACAGTATGTCTTCCGTCAAGATTTGGGAATGTTCAAACGGCATTCTGACATGACACCTGCACTGGGGTCTCCCGATATGAATAGATTAATTCACAAGGAGAAACTGTTTGTTAAGGAGGCACCAAACTCCACCAAGTTGTATCTTGAAAAATCAATATTTTGTACTGTTCTCTCATTTCAGATGTGAGACGACAGAGTCGAGCAGCACAAGGGGTAACTAACGGCTAGCTTCTTGCTATACACACCATCTGTACAGCCCTAAATCTCACAGTACCAACAACCACACAACTATCACAATAGCCACATTGCAAATGTCGGTAACTAGGTGATTAAAGCGTTAACTCGTCAGGCTGACGATCGGGTTCGATTCCCATTGGCTACAATGTGTGGTAGCCAATTCTTCTGCCCTCGCTATTATATGCCAGAGAGTCTGCGTATTTGCGAAAACAATACGCAAATTAAATCGCTATGGCCGAAATAATTTTGAGTTTCTTGCGTTCAAATACGCATGAAAAATGTCACAATCCCAATAGTAAACCAACACTCTTCGTAACTACCCAAAGTAGCCTTTTCGGTTGTCTATATGTTCTTTTTGTTTGCTGATCGAATACATCACATCACGTCTACAATGAAGCACAGAGTGTCACCTCTACCAGTATTTTGAGCAAAATGATTATTAAAAATGATTATTATTGGTTAGAATTACCCATTATATTCGATCAAAGGAAAATAAACATATTGAATACCCTAAGGAAACTATGACGCCCATGATAACATGTGAATAAGTACCCAATGGCACAGAAAATGGATTTTTTCTGATGGACATTTATGATACATGAAATCCAGTCACTGGTGCATGCGCACATCGCTACATTATCAGTCAGTGGATCAGTGTGCGCGCGAATTTCATTCTCAACTCCCCTGGGAATACACAACCCAGGCAGCCTCATGAGGTAATAGGCTACAGTCACCCTGCTACCTTTTCCTACCGGGTTCCCGTTCACTGCTGGGTGAACAGAGGCATATTTCGAAGTAACTTGTCCAAGGGTATTTGGCAGACTTTGTTGCTAACTTCGTAAACCAGCTACTTCCGCATTTATGTTTATAAAACATATGAAGACAACAATGAATACACAACTATCATCTTTTTTAACGTAACCATGGAAATCAAAAGTTTCATCATCCGTTTGTATTACTCCTTCCAAGCAATTTATCCTTTGACTCTCTAGAATGTAATAAGCCTAATGTTTTCCACGGCAACACGCCGCACTGAATTTAGTCTTCATAGCTCTGGCTGTTTTTATCCAGTCTGTAAATGTCATTTTGTAATTTGGCAGGATCTATTTAGATTTGTAAGAAACCCTCTCTTTCTAGTGCAGCGGCCCATTACAAAAACATTCTTTTTGAGGACATTTGTACTATTTAAACTCAACCCACACCGTGGAAATTGAATTTAACGAAATGAGTTTTTCTTATGCGTTATTAACAATATCAGAACACTGAACTTAGGAATAATTTGCCAAGTAAAAAGACAGATAAGAGAAGAAAGGGAACTCAACCGTATTTAAGATCAATATTTTCCTCGTAATATCACAACTAGTCGTTTAATGCGTCCAGCATCTCTCAGCTCCAAGCGAAAGGATGATGTAGAGTAAAACCAAATAATCATCTGTCTGTTCCAGCACCGCGTCAGTTTCCTCGAGAACCCGGATGAAGGTAAGATCAAAGACCTTCACACCTCTGTTCCTTACCAGTGCCTTCGCCGATCAGAAAACATCAAACCAACGACTGTCCCGCATAATACAAGTTTTAAAACACGCATTCCTATTTATCAAAGCCTAGTAATGAGTTGTTGATGTGCGGCGATTTTATCAATAGAGTGGCGATGCGCCTGGAGCGAATTGGAAAAACTTAAATGACTAATATTGATCTCACGACAACGCAGTGATGAACTTTCACCAGACAACGCTCTGGTCTGATCCACTGATATTATTCATCGTGTTTTTCTTCTTATGAGGTAATTAATTTTCTGTTTGCGGCTCGACACTCGGTACCAAAACTAAATGGGAGAAGGCGTTAAGAAACGACCACGTTTGCCTCATGGCATTCAGGCATGGCCGATACTGTTATTCCGTGGTGTATAGAAATATTGGTTTCACTCCTTCTGAAACTTCTTGGGATCGGACAATGGGTTTTTAACCACATCGTAGTGATATTACCGCGTACCAGGAACATGAAACAGACTACTTCGTGTTATTAGCTTCAAAGAAACACTATCACATTTTATGAGGTTTACTTTACACTTTTTGCCTCTTTTCAATATCTTGTTGCCTTATTGTGTTTTTAATCATGATGGTGATGCGTTCTACGACTAGATTTATCATTCCAGTTGAGCCTGAAGAGGACCAAGGTCGCGACAGTCAACTGGGTAAGGAGAAACGGTGGTCATTAACAAACCACACATCTTAAAGAAATGTCAAATATCGTTGTGTTGATTAGCAATATATGACCGTTAACAAGTTATCACCAAATAAATGGGGAAAAAACACAAAACTAAGTATGTAATTTTCACGATACTAATTTACAGATTGGTGGTACAAGTTGGATTATTGGGGTAAAGAAATATATAAATCTGTCAGTGAGGAATAGTGTTACTAGTGAGTCACCTACGGCGGTTGTTTCGTGTTTCGCAAATGCTTAGACGGCTTTCTAACAAGGCGCAGGTTTGGGAATTTTCAAGTATAAATAGGTAAATCAGAAGGAACAAGTTTTTATAAAGGAGGCACAAACTCACCCATTTTATATTTTGAATAGGTGAATCAGAAGGAACAACTTTTTGTAAGGGAGGCGGGAACTCACCCAAGTTATATTTTGAATAGGTAAATCAGAGGCAGCAACTATTTGTAAAGGAGGCGCGAACTCACCCAAGTTATATTTTGAATAGGTGAATCAGAAGGAACAATTTTTGTAAGGGAGGCGGGAACTCACCCAAGTTATATTTTGAATAGGTAAATCAGAAGGAACAACTTTTTGTAAGGGAGGCGCGAACTCACCCATTTTATATTTTGAATAGGTAAATCAGAAGGAACAACTATTTGTAAGGGAGGCGGGAACTCACCCAAGTTATATTTTGAATAGGTAAATCAGAAGGAACAACTTTCTGTAAGGGAGGCGGGAACTCACCCAAGTTATATTTTGAATAGGTAAATCAGAGGTAGCAACTATTTGTAAAGGAGGCGCGAACTCACCCAAGTTATATTTTGAATAGGTAAATCAGAGGCAGCAACTATTTGTAAAGGAGGCCCGAACTAACCCAAGTTATATTTTGAATAGGTAAATCAGAGGTAGCAACTATTTGTAAAGGAGGCACGAACTCACCCAAAGTATATTTTGAATAGGTAAATCAGAAGGAACAGCTATTATATGATAATGTTTATATGAGCTAGCAAGCTTCGCGATTGAATGACCATCAACACTCGTTTCTTCCAGATGATCTTGGCGTTTTTGAAATGGGGGAAGATGGGAAACTGAGGGTCAAGGACGGTGAAGAAATTGACCTGAAAAGAATTTCCAGTGCAGTTTTGCGCCGGCTAGGAATTGATCCGAAACTTTCAACGGACGAGATAGTCAAACAGTTGAAGGTGAAATTAAGAAATTAATTCACAGGATATAAAATATTTGCACTGTTCGTGTCAATGTGTTTATTTGGCAGCGTATGCCAAATCCATTATTTGGATAATTTAGCTTTAGATTTCTCCTGGATATTGTGAATGTATTGCTGATATTTTGTTATTGGACGACAAGAGGTGAAGGTCGGTAATTCGTTTGAGCTTCGATTACGGAAAGAATTATCTGTGGTTGTTAGCATCATCAATCAATGTTTAGCCTCGTTATCATGTTAAAGCAAACACTAATTTTTATCTGGTTGGGTTGTGTTTCCAAACTATTTGGGAATTGCTGCCTCGTTGTACTACCGACAGTGCTGCAATGTTCCTTAAAGCGGCGTAAAATTATGCTCACTCACTCACTCACTCACTCACTCACTCACTCACTCACTCACTCACTCACTCACTCGCCGACCCTGCGTGAAAAGGTGAGGTAGCGTAGTGGCTTAAGGGTTCGCTCGTCACGTCAAAGACCTGGGTTCGATTCCTAAATGGGTACAATGTTTGAAGCCCATATCTGGTGCCTCCTGCGGCGATTTTTTTGGAAGCGGCGTAAAACCGTATTCACTCACTCACTCACCGCATGTACATGAGCTTTTTAAAAAATGTTCGTCCCGAATGAAATCTTGTTTCGAACATTTTCTTTTGTCGAGCATATATCACATGACGCCTATGTCTCGATGTGAAAAGTGGGTGAGTGCTATTTAGCACCAAAATCAACACTGCTTTATGATAACGAAACAGAAATAAAACCAGTGGTTGATAGTGTGAGCAACTTTCCACATTCGGGGTACAATTGCACGTAACCATGATCCAGGACCCACTTCCCGCGTCGAGGTGAGGTGAGGTGAAATAGTGTTAACGTTGCGTTTAAGAACATTGCACTTATCTATCTAAAACGACGTGCGTGTGGATATCGATGTGCGTGCGTGCTTGCGTGTGTACATACGTGCGTGTGTCTGTTTATACTAGTCCGAACTTATGCCTGTAGTATACTGCTGGCCCACTGAGATACCATACTGCAGTTTAACATGGGTATCCGACTCAGACACAGTATACTGACTCTCAGCCAACCAGTCATGTTTAATCCCCTTACAAACATGGGCGTATACTTTCTTTTGTCCAGCAGTGTATCCCAACAAGCCAAACGATTGCAGTGTAGCTGAATAACTCTTGACATGATCAATACAAATATAACGGTTACCCTTTTGCGTGTTGGTATTTGCGTAAGGTCTTATCTATTGTCCTTTTTTCGTAGTTATATATCATCTATCTAATGCAAAAAACACCATTGTATGATGTAAACATATTTGCTAAATCCTTCGTATGAGAGAGCATACAACCCAAAACCCACCAAAACCGGATTCCATTTCCAAATCCCAAAACAATGCAAACGGATCGCCCGTCTCAAGTATTTAGTCAATGGTATGTTAACACAATCAGTTTGGGAATAAATACGGAATTAAACATGATGTTATGGCGTCTGGAACCTACCCAAACCTGTTTTCTAAATTCTTAGCATCCCCAGACTGGCAGGTTGCTTGTCCAGCACCGACATCCAGCTGATGAAGACCACGAAATCCTCCGCGACTTCGAACGCCAACGCTAACTAAATGACATTTATTCGATTACCTCCCTTAAGTTGGAAGGTTGTTTGACTTTGGTTGAATCTCAAGTGATCTCTTCCTTCCCTGGGGTCATCACCCATCTTAATTCACCATCAATATTGACCAGCGGATTGTATAAAGATTACAGCACTCTGTCGAACGGACGCTCAGATGCCAAATCCTATCATATATATGAATACCAACTACTTTGTAGAGCGCAGGAGATGGCTTTGTACAACAGGCATTTTAGTTGAATATATGTGAAACAGCGTTTGATGATTATTCAGTGTCAATTTCTCTGTGACCTTGTTTACCCTTGAAACGTGCCTAGAGATCTGAAGCCGGCTCCATATATGAAGCAAGTCTCCTGGTACCTATGTTTGTATTGCTCCAAGATAATTATACTCAGCTGCAAAACCTATACGGAGAAGTAATCTAATAAAATGTGGTGAAATGAATGAAACAATGCCGTGTGTTTGACAACGTTGTGTTTAAAAGTGTCTTTCGCCAGTTGTCGACTGTTTGAAACTAAAAACCGACTCTCTTGTGGAACCATGATTTATTTCCCAAAGTTATTGCTTGGCTGAAATTGTAAAACATCAAACGACACATTTCAAAAACACATTCCAATTACCTACACATTTGCATCACCTGGTGTACCTAAAAAGGTCATCTGTGACGTCACGTTACAAGTTTTTACATTGTTAGAATGTACGCCACGCACACAGCCAGAGCCTCTCATATTGTAATAGAGGGCACGGGTGGCCTAGTCGTCTAAGGCGCCGCGATTCTCTGTGCAGAGTTACGTCCCTTGGGCACGCCAGAAACCTATGATTGTGGGTTCGAATTCTGGTTCGCCCCGATTATGTTTCTAGGTTTGTCAGCACCATACCCGTGCTCGTGGGTTTCACCGAAGTGGTAACTGTCTGAGACCTGCATCAGTTCGGGCTTTCCTCCCACATTATGCTGACGCGCCGCGATATAACTGGAATACTGTTAAAAACGACGTTAAACCCAACTCACTCACTCATATTAAAATATGTAACTAGATATACACCAATATAGCTAGATATACGTGATCGCATGTCATGGTGTGGATCGATGCTCATAATATCAATCACTAGAATGAGCTGGAATGTTGCTGAGTGCTGCTTTTAACAACAAGCAAACAACACAATGTGAAGTTGTTCAATATCACAGTCGGGGATGTTTCTGTTTGCAGGAGAAGCTGGGTCGTGACGTGGTTGTCAAAGACGGCGTCTTCGCCATTGGAACGAAACCTATCACCGCCTATGATCTGAGCAAGGTGACAGACGAGATGCTGGCAGAGGACCCCGAGTTGGACATCAACACACGTAAGGTTATCAAGTTGGCCACACCAGAGACACCTGATTGGCACGCATGCTTGCCTTCATTATACCAGAGTCGTGTTACTGCCGCTGTATGTATTTCAGATGGAATTGGTTGTGGATTCCCATGATGTATATGCATGGATACATGTCTGCAGAACAATGTTTGATAACGCTGTGTGTCCCGCTTCGCATTAAGACATCGACGGACCTTATACCTTGTATATGAAAGTCTGGGCGTTAGATTAAAGATTACGACCGCAGCTGATGGTCAAGTCTGGGCGTTAGATTAAAGATTACGACCGCGTCTTATAGTAAAGTCTGTGTGTTAAAGTGAAGATCGCCTGACCTTATAACTTGTATATGAGAGTTTGGGCGTTAGTTTAAGATTACGACCGCGTCTTATAGTAAGGTCTGTGTGTTAAAGTGAAGATCTCCTGACCTTATAACTTGTATATGAGAGTTTGGGCGTTAGTTTAAGATTACGACCGCGTCTTATAGTAAAGTCTGTGTGTTAAAGTGAAGATCGCCTGACCTTATACCTTGTATATGAAAGTTTGGGCGTTAGATTGAAGATTACGACCGCACCATAAGGTAAAGTATGGGTGTTGGAGTAAAGATTACGACCTCACCTTACAGTAAAGTCTGGACGTTAGAGAGAAGATTACGACCGCACTTTGTGGTAAAGTTTGGGTGTTGGAGAAAAGATTACGACCTCACCTTAAGTATGGATTTAGTAAAATATTACTTACAGTAAAGTCTGGACGTTGGAGAGAAGATTACGATCGCACTTTTACTAAAATCTAATGGGGAGACCACGATGAAGCATTATTTGAAGGACGTAAATATGTAAAAATTTCAAGATACTAAGTTGAAATTTCAAGATATATACAAGGTTGAAATTAGAAGGTAATGATCTTGAAATTTCAAAATAATAAGTTGAAATTTTAAGATATTCTCTTGAAATTTCAACTTATGTACCTCAAAATTTCGATTTACTATCTTGAAATTTAAGAAAAAAACAAACAAAACAAGTTTCCCTAAAACGCTTCCGTACAAAGGTCAATACAGGTCAATATAAATATGCTCTGTGTCAAACACAACTCATGGACACAGTTCATTAGATTAATGATAAAAGAGTAACTTTGTCTCGATGAACACAAGGATTTCCTACCTATGAGTTTCATTTTGTATTACTTCCTGTACCGAGTGGCCAAACCCAAAGTCAGGCCTGAGGATAAAAATAAGTGAATTCTCAATTTAAATCTATTAACGCCTAGTCTGATAACCACGTCTCCGAATAACAAATCATCCATAGTTTCCTGCATTTTCTCACACAAGTCGTACATGAATCCACGATGACTCGTAATCGTTCGCTCAGGGGTACGGGTGGCAACAGAGAGCTTGAAATTTATAACTGCATTATCCCCAACTGTGACATCACCTCCAGTGCTTCATGACTCATTGTGACATCATGATAATGGTGTACAGTAACGAGCTCCACTTTCTTTTGTTTTTGGGTACGAAAGGCACGGTCGTCTAAGGCGCCGCAATTCGCTGGTCAGAGTTGCGTCCCTTGGGCACGCCAGAAACCTATGGTTATGGGTTGGAATCCCTGTTCGCCCAATTATGTTGTTTCTAGGTTTGTCAGCACCATACCGTGTTTGTGGTTTCACCAAAGTGGTAAGCAGGCTTTCCTTCCACATTAAAAGGACACGATATAACTGGAATACTGTTAAAAACTCACTCATTCACTCACTTACTCACTCACTCACTAATTGTTCTCTTAAATAATATTCATAGCTTCACCGGTACACCAATCAATTGCAACAGTTCACATTTCACAAAAAATGAAATTGTATTGGGAAGTTCTCATACTACCGAACCAATGTTTTTACACCAAAGTAATTAAAGGGACCAATTTCGTTTTTATTACAACCACCTACCCAGAAGAAAGAAATCTGTAGATCAACCAATAAAAAGACGACCATATTGAGTATGTCACCTCCGCTGCAGGAAATCGACGCATCCTACAAAAGCACACTGGCTCAGATACTGCATCACCCAATACCCTCGTGGTCACATTAACCTCCGATGTAGATCTCAATCTATAGATTCACTCATATATTATAGATGGCATTCTTTATCCTACATCCTCAGATAAATCAGCACAAAAAAACAGGATTTCGAACTGGCATCGAGCAGGATATGTGGAAGATAAAATTGCTTTTGTATTGATTTTCGGGTATATAATAATTACTCACGTTATTGCAAAATTGCAATATTTCATGGCTTCCTTGGCATACAACTCTTCATTGGCCGGACATTGCTTAGACTGATGGATAGTAGCATCATATGCAGAATATGTAACAGTTGTGAAGTAACGACAGGAGCTTCTGACTGACGTTTCGATTCTCCGTCCACAACACATGTTACCCATCAACAGATTAGGAAAACCTATGAAGTATCACTGAGTATGGGAAAGTGGAACATAAAAACATGAACCATTATTCTTCCGAAACGGAGATTCCTTTGAAAATATTTTTAACATAATGGTTCATCGGTCTCCTTCGTGTATTTCTTGGATGGATGTGTTGCTTAATGTAAGAGACAAAGTTCTTAGACATGTTATGGAACTATTTTTGGTTTAGAGACCCAGTCCACGTAGCGTGTGTCCTCCTCGCACCTAAACACTCGAGGTATTAATGACCCCTGTCTTACCTGGCCGTGTTCATCTAGGCAAGAACACAGTACGACTTCCGTAAAATTAAAAGCAAAACAGTCGGTAATGTCCCTCGGAGAATACTGTTTCGGCGTCTGTCGTGTTCAGCATCCTCATCAAACGGAATCAATAGATATAGACGGGTTCCAGTCTTTGGGAGGGAAGCAGTTGGATGTAATTGCTTCCAAGTATGTCATTGGCATTGACACGGGCGTGGACAGCACTTGTGTGACAGGGTGCCGTTGAACAAAGCGATCTTAAGACTAAGGTGGTCGTAACTCCCATACCTTCACACAGACTAACGACAGTCGTAGCGCTAAGGTTGTTTTGTACAACGGCACCCTGGTTCTTTGCGTGAGTGAGTGAGTGAGGGGGTTTTATTCTGATCTTGAGCTGATAAAGCCCCGGTGAGATTCTGAGAATAGTTCAAAGCTGACACTAAAGTAGTTTTTATGTGAGAAATGGGACTTTGCATACCGCGATCTTAGCGTAAGTTACATGATTTAACATAGACTTGCGATCTCTGTGTGGGACGAGACCCTGGACTTCCGGGGCACTCGCACGCCCATTAGAGTGAGTGAGTTGAATTTCACGTATGAAGCATAAAGTGGCGCCGGTCGTACACGTGTCTTTTTTATGAAACCAAAGAGCACGAGTTTGGTGCTAAGAAACCAGGGATCGGGATAGGGGTAACTCTAGGAATCGAACCTACGACCATCAAATCCTGACACCTAAGATAGCATTAGAGGTGTTACGTTGTGTAAGGTTAGAACAGGTTCTACCTCAAATCTCAAAGGGTAATGTGTTGAACAGGTTTAGCTGAAATGCATATGCTATATAAATAACGTTCCTGTTTATGTCTTACACATGTCTTTGGGCTAGCATCTGAGCGGAATTTATAAACCATAATACAGTCTGCAGGAATTAATATCAAAATTCATTATACGTGTTAAATCGTAATATTTTTTATGAATGTCACTTCATTTTTTTTGTGAATTTCTCCACAGATTCATAATATTGTTGTACCCCTCTCAGATTATCGTTGACGTGAGGCGCCGCAATTCGCGGTGTCCGCACCATACCCGTGCTCGTGGGTTTCACCACGAGGTTTGTGGTAAACGTCTGAGACATGCATCACTTCGGGCTTTCCCCCCACAGTAAGCTGACACGCCTTGATATAACTGGAATACTGTTAAAAGCGGCGTCTAACCCAACTCACTCAGTCACTCATGCTAGAACGTGTTTTACCTCAAATCTCAACGGGTTATGTGTTGAACGTGTTAAGTTGAAATACATAACCATATAACCTGTATGTATACCTTACCTATATCATTGGTCTGATATTTAGCGAATTCTATAATCTGTAGGAATTATCAAACTTCGTTATGCGTATTGAGATTTATGATTTCTCTACAGAATCCTATTATTGATGTGTCAGAGTCTTCAATCCAACGATAGGAGTCGCGTCGCACAGCGAGAATAGCACCGAACACAAGTCAAACCAGTCGAAATTATAAAAATAAATCCATAATAAGCGGAATATAAATACGGGAAGAAAAAGCCGATCCATATTTTAATACTTGGAATGATGTTTTCTCTATAAGTGTAACGCGTTTCGATAAACGAATTAAACACAACAAGAGCAAGAGGCCGGTGCAAAGACTTCGGTTACTTTCTGTTGAACACTGTAGACGGTTATTTCAGCCGTCTTATCGTTGTTCAAAATCACGATGGTGTAGTTAATAGTTAAGACTGGCATACATGAAGTGCGTGGGTATTGTTTTATGCCGCTTATATCCATCTCCAGCAAAATCACGACTTGGAACACCTGAAATAGGCTTCAAACATTGTACCGATGTGTGAAATCGAACCCGGACATTCGGCATGACGAGAGAACGCTTTACCCAATCGGCAATATACCGCCCCCAGAACGTTCATAGGTATTGAAGTAGAAAAGACGTTATCTTATCAAAGCCGAATTTTAAAGCATATCACTGGGGTGTTTATTGTTCGGTACCATTTTACTTTGAAAAACATCATGTGGGGTTGCCTAAAAAAAGCAACTTTGGAATGGAAAATATCTGCAGTAATGCGGAACTGAAATTGACACGCAAAGAATATTCTAAAAACTTAAACTTACGGGCTAATTTTGTGGGTTTATGTTTTTATTGGGAAACAGATTATTGGATGAAACTGTGAATTATTTCCGATGATCAATTACTTATATCTTAAAGATCTTAACGTGGCTAAATTCAATTTCGACATTTAATCAATTACTTGAAGAAAGCAATAAATGATCAGAATACAATCAGGAGTAAAATGTTCACTTCAATCAACCCAATCAAGATTTCTTGTTCAAACAATTCCATCTGCTAACGCTGGGCATACAACTATTCTCGAGCGAGTTCATCAAAATGACAAATTCCTTTATCACATGGTTTCAACATTGAATTCCAGTAGAGAAACCAATTCACAGAGCGTATATAGCGTGCTTAGACCCCGGATCGAATTGTTCATTAATACAAACGATATCATCACTCTGCTTATGACTACACGTCTATATTCAATCACTTCCATGTCAGCTGTCTGGTGTTTCTAGCAAATAGTCAATTCTAGCAATCAGGAATATCTAATGACTTGTGATTACAATCGCTGCTTGTCGGCGAGGTTCTTGTTGCGTGGAATTAACGGAAAACCGACCTCCACCTCGTCACATACCGAATAGTCCATTGAAAGAGGGATGTAGGCAGCCAACTAGACACAGTGCGCGTGTAAATCATGCGCCAAATACCTGCTCCATTGAAAGAGGGATGTAGGCAGTCAACTGGGTATATAGTGCACGTGTAGTTCATGCGTCACATACCGAATAGTCCATTCAAAGAGGGATGTAGGGAGTCAACTAGACATAGTATGCAGTCAACTAGACATAGTGCGCGTGTAAATCACGCGTCACATACCGACTAGTCCATTCAAAGAGAGTGAGTGAGTGAGTGAGTTGGGTTTAACGCCGCTTTTAACAGTATTCCAGTTATATCGCGGCGTGTCAGCTTAATGTGGGAGGAAAGCCCGAAGTGATGCAGGTCTTAGACGTTTACCACTTCGTTGAAACCCACGAGCACGGGTATGGTGCTGACAAACCTAGAAACATAATCGGGGCGAACCGGGATTCGAACCCACAATCATAGGTTTCTGGCGTGCCCAAGGGACGCAACTCTGCACAGCGAATCGCGGCGCCTTACACGACTGGGCCACCCGTGCCCCCCCATTCAAAGAGAGATGTAGGCAGTCAACTAGACATAGTGCGTGTGTAAATCATGCGTCACACATCGAATAGTCCATTCAAAGGGGATTGTTGGCAGTCAACTAGACATAGTGCACGTGTGAATCAAGCGTCACATACGGAATAGTCCATTTAAAGAGGGATGTAGGCAGTCAACTAGACATAGTGCGCGTGTAAATCATGCGTCACGTACCGAATAGTCCATTCAAAGGGGGGTGTAGGCAGTCAACTTGAAATAGTTCGCGTGTAAATCAAGCGTCACATACCGACTAGTCCATTCAAAGAGGGATGTAGGGAGTCAACTAGACATAGTACGTGTGTACATCATGCGTCACATACCGAATAGTCCATTCAAAGGGGGGTGTTGGCAGTCAACTTGACATAGTGCGTGTGTAAATCATGCGTCATATACAGAATAGTCCACTCAAAGAGGGATGTAGGCAGTCAACTAAACATGTGGTGCACGCTTACACCATGCGTCACATCCCGAATAGTCCATTCAAGGAGGGATGTAGGCTGTTAACCCATTAAAGCTCACGTGTAAATCATGCATCACATACAGAATAGCCCATCCAAAGATACGTGAATGTGTCCAAGAGAAAATGTTCATACTTCTGTTTATACATGTCCCTCGACTACTCCATTGTAATGTATTTAATATGATCAATTCCTCACCGCCAAATATAAAGAAGAGTTGTGTCAAAGCCAAGAGTGACACAGTATTCATGTTCTTTAGACTTTATTTCCGAATAATAATCACATTATGTTTCACTTTCTGATCTAAGAATGGTAAAAACGATCACACAATAAAACCATGACTCGGTGTCCAACGATGGAGACCACGTTTCACTCGGTTGGTTGGTTGTTTTACGCCGCACTCAGCAATATTCCAGCTATATGACGGCGGTCCGTAAATAATCGAGTCTGGACCAGACAATCCAGTGATTAATATCATGAGCATCGATCCACGCAATTGGGATCGATGACATGTATCAACCAAGTCAGCGAGCCTGACCACCCGATCCCGTTAGTATAGTCACCTTTTACGGCAAGCATGGGTTGCTGAAGATCTATTCTACTCCGGAATCTTCACGGGTCTCGTTTCACTCGGACACTGACCTGACATCAAGGTACACTGAAAAACGAGGACTAGAAATACGTGGTCATTATGCTGGTGAGCAAAATGTAAAATTAATGTAATGTTTAATCGTGGACCCTTCTTTTCTAATCTTATCCAAATACTCCAATACTCTACAAAGATGCCTCTCTTAACCTCCTTATGAGGATATGCTCTTGCTTGTCAGCCGGAATCACATTATCAGTAGCTTGGCTCTGCCAGAACTATACCCGTTCTTGAGGGTTACCTTGACCTTGACAAACGTGTTAATCTTTGACTTAACCGAAACGTCGTTTAAAGTGACGTTAACGTCATTCACAAATCGAACTCATTATGACCTTCAAGTTTCGAATAATATTCGATTTCCCTATTCACACGTATATCAACGTTGAAAACGGAGTTAGGTTCGCTTTGGGTTCGATATATCCAGCTTCATTTCGCCAAGAGTTTATCTATAGTGTGGCAATCCGATACATGCTTAACAATCTACACAAATTCGCACGAACACTTTAATATCCCTTGCACTATACACGGCTCCCGTTGAACGCTGTGAATCCCCATACTTACTGTAAGCTGATGCCAAGCCATAAATCGCCAATCTAAAAAGTTCAGCCCAAACCGTACAACATTTAATTCGCAATAATTCTCGTCAACTGGAACAACGTTAGAAAGCAACGAACCGAAATAGCCCCGTAATCCAAACACCCTTAAAAGAACAAACCTAAAACGTTTTACGTGTTTGCCTTCTAATTTAGAACTAACGTAAGCTAACTATGGGAAATTAGTGCACTTTATCGGACGCCATCCATATTTCTTTGAAACGGTAATCATGCAATATTGGGTCCTAATCTTGTCAGATTTGCGCGCAGTTTAGAAAACAACCAATGGAAAGATTAACCTTTGGCAGGACAGGGCCCCGCTGATGATTAACATGATTAGAGTTCCTGGCATGACACGTTCAGAAAGGAAATGTCATATTTTGGTTGACACGACAGTTATTGACTTTCGTTAAACCTAGTTACAGCCTGGCTGGTATTGATGGAATCTCAAACCTGCCAAGGCAGCCGGTAAAAATGTGTCATTAGATTTGTTAATCTACTCAAAAAGATAGGCATGTTTTTTCTGGTATTGACTCTCTTGGTCGAAATCAATTTACGAATGTTTTACGATAGAATAATTCGTAATTTCCATTTGAAAATGCACGGCTGGTTAAGAGTTTGGGTAAAAATTTATGGAACTTTTGTCTTTGGTCGAGTAAAATCATTTGGATTATTTGGCAAACTGGCGGTTTCCTCTTGTGGTAGTGGTTATGGTCTGTGTGTAACACTTCGAAACTTCACACTTTATCAATCTTTTTTTTTCAAATCACCCATTTGTATTTGTTGGAGCGTTTGATAAAGTACTGGGTTCACCACTCTTAAAAATACATTATAGTGGTTTCGGATTAGAAACAGTTGATGGTGTGTAATAATCATAGACAATTAGGTATCGTCGATTTCATCACGCCGTAAAGCTCCCATCAACGATTAGACTATATGTTTTATTATCGTTCATGTTACATTTATTTGAACATGGTAATGTAAAAAGGGAACAATTTGTTGTCTTACAAGTCCGCGTTATTCTGCTTGGAGTCGTGTAAATGACGTTAGCGCTTAATATGACGTTACCGCTTTAAATGACGTTAAACGTGCATCGACTTTCTGCGGCCTGTCGCTGTCAAAGGTGACAATTAACTTTCCGAACCACTTATCAATGCCAATATACTCGTCATACAGCTTTTGCGGATCTCCCCAGTGGTTGGTACTGTCGTGCTTAACGTTATAATGTATGTTCCAGTGAGGGATCTGCGGCTGAAGGACGATGCTTGAATTTATTGTCATGTCCCTTGTTGCTTCTACTGAAATGTTTAACGTTATAACGTTTATTACATTGGGGGTCCGCGGCGGGTTGACGTTGTTTGTGGTCGCTGTGGTGCTTCTAATATTGTGTTTAACGTCATAACGTCTGTTATATTGGAGGCCCGCGACGCGTAAACGTTGCTTATATTCACTGTGATGCTGCTACTGTAGTGTTTAACGTCATAACGTCTGTTATATTGGAGGCCCGCGACGCGTGAACGTTGTTTATATTCACTGTGATGCTGCTACTGTTGTGTTTAACCTCATAACATCTGTTATATTGGACGTCCACGACGCGTGAACGTTGCTATAATTCACCGGGTGCCGTTACTGTTGTCCTTAACGTCATAACGTCTTTTACAGTGAAGGGTCCACGGCGAGTGAACGTGTTGATGCAAAGAGGAGGGAACGAGTTGCGCGAGCACCTCCACAGGGTAATGAATCAGTGTCGCATGCAAGGCAAAGTCGGGTACGCCAAGGACTTGGATGAAACCGGTGAGTACAGTTGGAAGTTTTTTTGTATTCATGTATTATTTTTTTCATCTGTACATATTTAGTTCTCATTGTGCTTGGAGAGAACCCCGTTGGCGCTTTCACAGCACCTGCGTGTGTAGCGAGACACACAAAACTATAAGTACTTCTTCTACTGTGCTTTAAAACAGTATATATCATTATTTTGTTGGTTGTTTAACGCCGCAATATTACAGCTCTATGCCGGCGGTCTTTAATTTATCGAGTCTGGACTAGACAATCCAGTGATTGACATCATGCCAAGTCAACGAGCCTGACCACCCGATCCCGTCAATCGCTTCTTACGACAAGCTGGGCTGCTGAAGAATTCTAAGCCGGATATTTACATAGGGTGTTCTTCTTTAAAACTAAAGCTAAGACATATGTATTCAATGAATCCGGCATCTGTAACATGTCATGTTTCGTTTAGAGAGTATTTTGTAATAATACAAAAAGTAATAATGATGCCACATCGATCTCAAACTGTTCTTTTTTTTAACCGTAGATTCGTCCATTGATTTTTTGTCTCACTACCGACTGGTTGATCCTGGAAAACTGGAGGGATATGCGCGCGCATTTGTGGTGGAAGATCGTGACCTTGACACTGTCATCAACTTCCTGGAGACTCAAACGGCACTTGATGGCGTGACGAGCATCCAACACATGACCTCCAAACAGATACAATATGTTCTCAAGGTCGGTGGTATATATGATGTCATCATGAGGCTTAATAAGTCCAGATTGTAATTCTAGAACAAAAGTGAAGTGGGTAGCCTTGCTACAAGGCTGTACTGAAACAAAAGTTCATGGATGTGTAGTAATCCTATTCCCAATAGGCAAGTCTGTATGTGTGGACTCTAAGGACTCCAATCTCTTATAGTGACAACTTGTTCTTGTTATGTACTTAATCTAAAACTTATACTTTAAACTTAAAAATATTTTCTTAGAGATTTGTGCAAGTCGGAGTTGGCTCAAACAACAGATTCTCCATGATTATGTGTTTTGGTTTGTTAGAACCATACCCGTCCTCATGGATTTTGCCAAAGTAGTAAATGTCAGGATTTTCTCAAAGTTGAAATGCCGTAATCAAATCGGAAGATCTTTCCAAGTGGCGTTAAACAAAACTCACTCGCTTACTTCAGCTGAAAAAAACCAATTCAGAGTATGAGTGAGTGAGTGAGTATGGTTTTACGCTGCTTTTATCAATATTTCAGCAATATCACGAAGGGGTACACCCGAAATGACCCATGTGGGGAATCGAACCCGTGTCTTCGGCGTGACGAGCGAACACTTTAACAACAACCCCAAAAGTTTAGTCCAAGCTGCATATTAATACATCGGATCCAAATTCATATAAGAAAATGAGTGTTTTCTTTAATAAGTTGTGTTTTCAAAAGTGGGCCCCGTTTCACAAGGAGATCGCAGCGTTAAATTCTCGAACTTGAACTTTGATGTACTCAGTGGCAGCCCTGCAAGGGGTCAGTGTTTGGCCACTCTTGTGTCCATACCAGTTATGGAACAGACCTGCCCTGTTAACCTACTTGAAGTGAAAATGTAAATCGACTTCCGATTAACAGGCACTGGGATCACTTTTTACCATTTCCTCTGGGTTGGGGAGGGATGTCCTGGTGAAAGAACAACACCGTCTGAGGTTTGAATACCATGTTTGTTTGTGTCATGATACTGTAAAACAAATCGCCCACCCCTCCAGTCTATCACTCCTCTGCATGGAAGGCTCCGCAATTGTCCGTAGACTAGAACAATGACATCACGACCACAGAAATAAAAAAACTATTTTTTTGTTTTATTCAGGTGTTGGACATAGATGATGCTAGTCAGGTGACATTCCGTATGTTCGCTGTGATAACAGCTCTGTGCGAGCGGGTTACACAGATGGAGTAAGTACTTCAACTATACGCCACATCTGTGGCATTTAGCACAGCAGCGATATCGATTGTGCATTTAGAATGACAAGTTCACCTGAAAAGCTCTTTTCGTTTCTTTTTCTCACTGAGATGTATTAACGCAGCAACGCTCCTGAGTAAAGTGCTTACGCTGGTGCAGCAATACTCCTGGGTAGAGTGCATACGCTGGTGCAGCAGCTCTCCTAAGTAGAGTGCATACGCTGGTCCAGCAACTTTCCTGAGTAGAGTGCTTACGCTGGTGCAGCAACACTCCTGAGTAGAGTGCATACGCTGTGCAGCAACATTCCTGAGTAGAGTGCATACGCTGGTGCAGCAACTCGCCTGAGTAGAGAGTATACGCTGGTGCAGCAACGCTCCTGAGTAGAGTGCATACGCTGTGCAGCAACATTCCTGAGTAGAGTGCATACGCTGTGCAGCAACGATCCTAGGTAGAGTGCATACGCTGGTGCAGCAACACTCCTGAGTAGAGTGCATATGCTGTGCAGCAACTCTCCTGAGTAGAGTGCATACGCTGTGCAGCAACTCTCCTAGGTAGAGTGCTTACGCTGGTGCAGCAACACTCCTGAGTAGAGTGCATATGCTGTGCAGCAACTCTCCTGAGTAGAGTGCATACGCTGTGCAGCAACTCTCCTAGGTAGAGTGCTTACGCTGGTGCAGCAACGCTCCTGAGTAGAGTGCATACGCTGTGCAGCAACATTCCTGAGTAGAGTGCATACGCTGTGCAGCAACGATCCTAGGTAGAGTGCATACGCTGGTGCAGCAACACTCCTGAGTAGAGTGCATATGCTGTGCAGCAACTCTCCTGAGTAGAGTGCATACGCTGTGCAGCAACTCTCCTAGGTAGAGTGCTTACGCTGGTGCAGCAACACTCCTGAGTAGAGTGCATATGCTGTGCAGCAACTCTCCTGAGTAGAGTGCATACGCTGTGCAGCAACTCTCCTAGGTAGAGTGCTTACGCTGGTGCAGCAACACTCCTGAGTAGAGTGCATACGCTGTGCAGCAACTCTCCTAAGTAGAGTGCATACGCTGTGCAGCAACTCTCCTAAGTAGAGTGCATACGCTGATGCAGCAACACTCCCGAGTAGAGTGCTTACGCTGGTGCAGCAACACTCCTGAGTAGAGTGCATACGCTGGTGCAGCAACTCTCCTAAGTAGAGTGCATACGCTGGTGCAGCAACTCTCCTGAGTAGAGAGTATACGCTGTGCAGCAACATTCCTGAGTAGAGTGCATACGCTGTGCAGCAACTCTCCTAAGTAGAGTGCATCCGCTGTGCAGCAAGGTCATCCGTTTATGAAGGGGCTGTTTTATGAAATACATTTTTGTTGTGTCCCGGGTGTTTTTAATTAAGCTGAATTCTGTCTCAAAATATAAAACAATGCATAATGGACATCCTGTTAGTTATAGTCGGGTCGCCATTAACATGCTAATCGTTCCTGGAATAATTTGAAAACCTTTTTCTCCCCAGCTCCATCAGCAAGCATTATCTCGAGATCTGCAACCTGGCTGACATTGAGCGGAAGTTGGACTTGTACAAGGCAATGTTCTACCACAACGTGGGTTCCGACAGACAGACGAACTTCATCACATCGGAGTCGCTGAAGATCGAGCTGATCGCAGGAGGACTCAACTGGAAGCAGCAGGAGTACATCATGGAGAAGATGGAGCCGAACTCCTGGGGGGAGGTGAGTGTCGGCAACGTCATCTACGCGCACCTCATACCACGAGAATTATGTTTCTTAAGGCCATGGGGCGAGGTTGGTAAGGTGAAATGGAGTTTAAGGTTGCGTTCAAGATTGTTGATGCACGTGTGTGTGTGTGTGTGAGTCTGTCTGTCTTGTTCTAGTCTAGATTTGTGCCGGCTGTATAGTCCCAGCCTACAGAGATACCATGCCGCAGTTTAGTGAGCGTGAGTAGGGTTTAACCCTGCTTTGAACAGTATTGAAGTCTATCACGGCGTATGAGCTTGATATTAGAAGAAAGCCCAAAGTGATGCAAGTCTTATACGTTTACCACTTTGGTGAAACCTTGCGAACACGGGTATGGTGCTGATAAACCTAGAAACATAATCGGTGCGAACCGGGATCGAACCCACGATCATAGATTTCTGGCATGCTCAAGTGACCCAACTCTGCACAGTGAATTTGCGGGGCTTTTGACGACTGGGCCACCCGTGCCCCCAACTCAGATATTAATTTCTGTTTGTCCATATGTGTCCTTGCAACATTCCAGATCTCCTTCCTCGACTACATGTGCTACATCCCGCTATTCATGTCGATGCACGACAACATCTGCGACAACCCGCTGGACATGTCAGATCAGAAATACGTCATGCCCCCGCGACAGCGTCCCCCGTCCCCCCAGAGAGACATGAACCCCCTGGGCAACGCCCTCAGCAAGTTCTCCAGCTTCCTGATGAAGAAGCAGGCTCGGGACCTGAAGGATGGGAAGCTGGACCCAAAGGTCGTCAGGGAGGAACAGCTGACCGTTCTTAAGTCATATGCAAAGTAGGTTAAAACAATGAATGAGTGAGTATGGTTTTATGCCGCTTTTAGCAATATTCCAGCAATACTATGGCGGGACAACAATTCTACGGGGGGACAACAGAAATGGGCTTCACAATGTACCCATGAGAGGAATCGAACCAGGGCCTTTAGCTTGACGAGAGAACGCTTTAACCACAAGGCTACCCACCGCGCCAGCTTCATAAACGGAATATTGGGTATTTATTGAGTAGTGATGAATTAGGTTTTACGCCGCTTTAGCAATATTCCAGCAATACCATTGCGGAGGACACAAGAAAGGGGCTTCACGGTGTACCCAAATGGGGAATCGAACCTGGCCCTTCGTAGAGACGAATAAACACTAAGCTAACCCACCGCGCCCATTTGTTTAGTAATAGCATTGTAAGTTATTCCTAACTCACTGGTTGTCCTTTTAAACTGATCTCTAGCAACAAATGTTATATTTGGGATAACACATTCTAAGTAAAGTACAGATTCTCGTACTTTTTTGGGTTGAGTCCAGTCTGGGATTCGAACGTACACTGCAAGAGTGAAGCACCTAATCGCCAGCACATAAAGTCCGACAACTGGTAGTCTAGATGACGTACTTTGTGTACCCCTCTGACAAGTGTAAAATTGGCACGGCTCCCGTTGCCGAAAGCTATGAACACGCAATGAATACACAATGTCATTTAGAACGTGGTCAAAAGTAACAAATGTTATATTTGGGATAACACATCTTTAGTAAGTACAGATTCTCGTACTTAATTAGGTTCAGTCCTGTCCGGGATTCGAGCCCACACTGCCAGAGTGAGGCACCTTATTGCCAGCACACAAAGTCAGCTTCCTAATCTACTCAGCCACCGAGGCTTCCACAAAAATGAAAGTACGATAACTGATCTCTAGGAGGAGGATAGGCTAGTGGCAAAGACGTTTGCTTGTCATGTCCAGGTTCGAATCCCTTCTAGGTCCTTTGATATGGCTGGAATAACGTCAAAGTGGGGCAGTGAGTGAGTGAGTATGGATTTACGCCGCTTTTAGCAATATGCCAGCAATATCACGGCGGGGGACACCAGGAATGGGCTTCACACATTGTACCAATGTCGGGAATCGAACCCGGGTCTTCGACTTCACGAGCGAACGCTTACCCGCTAGGCTACCCGATCGCCCCTTAAAGTGGTGTAAAATCCAGCCTACTCACAGACACCACGTAGTAATTTCGGTCAGAATTTGTCCCATGTTATCAGTGTTTGCGGTAAGAGGTGGCTAAATGGATTAAGTGGTCAGGCTCGATTGCCTGGCATCGTACCCTGACAGCGTGGACGTTGCTCATAATATCAACCACTGGTTTATGTGCTCCAGTCTCGTTTGTTCACAGGTTGCCGTGATAGAGCTGTCTGATCGCAGACTGTGGAGTAAAACTACAACTAGGGGTGATTGGGTAGCCTAGTGGTTAAAGTGTTCGCTAATCACGTTGAAGGCCCGGGTTCGATTTTCCATGTGGGTTCAATGTGTGAAGCCCATTTCTGGTTACCCCCGCTGTGATATTAATGAATGATAGCTAAAGCGGCGTAAAACCATACCTACTCACATGCCAACTTAAAAAACATGCCTTTGTTTTGGTAAACACACTCATTGACATCTGGAAGTGTTTATGTCACATTTTGGCTCTGTCTTAGGGTACAATGTACTTCTTATATCTTTTCAATGGGATATGCACAGCGCGAGACAATAGAATTACATCCACTTTCTACCGGGTACCCATTCACAGTATTTAAATGACAATGCCGTGATTAACCTTAACAAGAGTTAAATCCACTAAGGACAGTGGAACTCAATATATTTCAATACATGCAGTTAAATCCTTCGAAAGTTTGAACTCGATATGTTTCCTCTGAAACGGAAGAGCGTGAGAAATAAATCGGTTTTACTTGCCTGGAAAACATATAGCCGGATAACAGCCCGACAAATATCCGGAAGGTTTCCGATAATTATATGTAAAGTTCCAAGAACGGCATCGTTCCTCTGACCTATACCTCGAAGACGTCTTTTCGATTCCTGTAATTTTCAATAATGATTTATCATGTGTTACGAAATCATAAAAAAATATGTCTGTAGTTTGTCGAAGTGTGAACACTGGCCTCTGAGATAGAATTACTTTGTTTTTTTGTTTGTTGTTTAACGCTGCACTCAGCAATATTCCAGCTATATGACGGCGGCCTGTAAGTAATCGAGTCTGGACCAGACAATCCAGTGACTGACATCATGAGCACGCAGTTGGGATACGATGACATGCATCAACCAAAACAGCGAGCCTGACCACCCGATCCCGTTAGTCGCCTCTTACGACAAGCATAGTCGCCTTTTACGGCAAGCATTGGTTGCTGAAGACATATTCTACCCCGGATCTTCACGTGTCTGGACTTACTAAACTGCCGGGAAAAGAGAGTATACATCCATGTTTGAATGTTTTTTCAATGTCGATGTATTTGGTAATAGCATCTTTCCCGAGGCAGGAGCATCCACTAACCTTTCTATCAAAGTCTTGTTTCCACCCTTGCTTACATCAAGCCCGCTTTCCTGTACTAAATATGATTGGACTATCGCACAAAATCAACGTCAACGTCTGGTATACCTTCGTTTGAAAGTGATTTACCGCTGCCTGTCTTTGTTGACACGAATAAGTCTTTTTCATGTTTAAACCCCCCAACGATTGCCTATGTTTTTTGTGACGGGGATGAAATCGAATGTTTTCGTTATCTCATCGACGAGGTCATCGCCTAGGGTAGTCAGCTATACGAGATAAGTACAGCGATCTGATTGGATCTCGTGGATTGACTCATGATCTACGCGAGGTGGCACCAGGGTCGAGCCAAAAAAAGTGGCCTTGATGTGGCAAGGGTAGAAACTAGGCTTTGATATAGGCTAGTGGACACGCTTGATTCGGGAAGATGGTATAATACGCCATATCATCTACGTCATATCAATTTCACAACATGTGGCATTTACTTGACGTCTCAGGGAACATGGGGGTCGAATTTTACAGGAAAGTATTTTCAAGTGCATACTTTCTTTTGCCCGGCAGTGTTTAGAACCTTCTGGCAATTATTCGGGCCGTATTCACAAACCTTAAGTTTGACTGATTGGAATTGTTTGATATGATATTAGTTTGTTTGTTGTTTAACACCGCACTCAGCAATATTCCACCTATATCGACGGCGATCTGTAAATAATCGAGTCTCATCGAGTAGATCAGATAATCCAGTAATTGACAACATAAGCATCGATCTACGCAACTGGGAAACCGAACTAAATCAGCGAACCGAACCACCCGATTCCGTTAGTCGCCTTCTACGACAAGAATTGGTTGCTGAAGATCAATTCTAACCGGATAATCACGGGTAACCCAACTCGGTCGCCCCTTACGACCATCAATGGGGTTCTGGGGTCACCTTTACATAACCTTTTAGTAGACACTTTTTGTCATTATGGAGGCGTGGGAACACAGGTCATTATGAAGACATTATAAGACAATACATAGGAATTCATCTTTCTGATATAAGGTTCTCACGCGAGTCTGTTTGTATTTAGCGACTCTTGACGATCAAGTGGAGTCCTTTTCCGAATGTTGCAAGACATTGTCACGTATGAGCTGATATCCACTTCATTGGAAGCAGCCAAGAGAACCGCGTGTCCGTTAATGGCGTCCACTTCTTAATGCGCCAGAACGGCTTATAGACTTACACTCGGATTTACTGTGTTGTTCTGTAGAGTTAATCAAAGGAAATAAGTTCAAAGTGTGTTGAGCGTTAAGGGTCCATTGCGACTCTACCCCAGTCAGGAAACATTACAGTGGCGTGTACGTCTGAGAAAAGCTTTAGATGGTGTAACTGACGCCTATGATGTCGCCGTTTCAAAGACGCTCAATTGCCGGTTAATAAGCTGTCGCGATGATCGCCCTTTTGAGAGCTCTTCAGCCAGGGAGATCAGATTGATTTATCTGCGTCCAACCTGACAGTGTCTTACAGGAAGGTGTGAACTGGCACTATCTCTGGTTTGTTGTAATATGTTTAGTAGAAGGCTGGACAGATAACGACAGTCACTTCTAAGGACATCCCGATCCCAACCGTTAGGCTAATAACACGAGACTTTTGATGCGAGCCATCAGTGCTTAATGGTGTAGTTTGTACTGATGAAGTGCTTAATCTCTCACTTTACAGCCGGTCCACATGAACGTTTAAAAAGGATCTTATGTCCTTATCTTATTTTTACCATTGTCAAGTATTTTAAGGGCGAGTAAATGTTTGGCGCAATATCCTCTGCTCAAAGCAAAGGCCATTGTGCGGTGATTCGGACTATTCCGTAAGCTGGTTTATGAGTCTTTATATAATACTGATCACACAAGGTGTTCGCGAAAAGGTTATGTCTAGTTATGTCTTAATGCTACGACATTTGCAGCAGTTTAAAAGCGGCGTTAATACCCACTCGGTTTAAAGTTCCTTGCTCTGTTTTTTCATTAAAGAGCCAATGGCGAGGGAGGCAACTCCTTATAATCCGGAAACTGTCTTGAGTGCGACAACACGGTCCCAAACCAAATCAGCAACCACCTCGCCGCCCCCTCTGGAAGGGGGACCAAAGTTGATAAAATGTCCAAGCATCACCAATCGGATTTCGTTAAAAATTGTGTTCACTTAAAAAAGCACGGGAACATATTGGAACAGGTTATTATAAGGAATTGCACCATTGTGGTCACTGATGCGTCAGACTTGGAAATGTCCTCCTCATGTTTACCATAAATCCTTTTTAAAGTCGCATTAAGGAATTGAATCTTGTAACCCTGATCGGGCGGTCAGGTAGCCCAGTGGTTAAAGCGTTCAATCGTCACGCCGATGACCCGGGTTCGATTCCCGACACGCTACTCACTCACTCACTGTAATCCTGATCAAAGAACTTTAGAGGAAAAGTGGTATGACGCTCTTTGAAATCTTCTTAAAAGGACTATGGTCGATTGTACCTAGAACTGCTGGAATATTGCTCGACATAAAGAGAAAGTTGACTGTTGGAAAGCGTACCGACAGCTTGAGTCGTTGCTCATATCTACCACTGGTTTGTCTATCCGAGATTCCATTTTTTACCGGCTTCCATCATATAGCTGGAACATGTCTGAATGGAGCATTAAGCAACGAACAAACAAATTAACAACAACATATGAATTCCCCTGTTTGTGTCAGAGATAGCGCTGCATTAAAACAAAACGGAGGAAACACATCCACGCTATGACCCTTCACTCAGAGAGTAATTTGTTGTAAATGCTTTCAATATCTGTTTCAGACTTCCCGACATCGATACGTTCGACAAGCCCAAATACAATGAGGACGAAGAGTATGAAACGATCGATCTGATTTACTGATATCAAGTTCCGCACAACCTTGATCGGTGCAAATCAATAAACAGGCACAAGCGTCAATTACACGGGCACCGTGCGCGTGCATCTGACAATGGCCATGTTGTCGGAAAGCCAATAGCTGTGCTCTTTTAGCAAAGAACGAACGAAAACGCCTTGAAACGTGTAACGCACCCGCACCTGCACGTGGAAAACATGTTGTTTGGCACGTGCGTAAAGTGTCAGCGCGGCACAGCGTGGGTTGGCGCGCATGCTCAGAACGATGGACACGTGGAAAGGACGTAAATCAAAATCCAGATCTTGAAACGAAACATGAGTGTGATTTAATGTCTCCGGGCAGCAAATCGCTGCAAAACCAGACATATTTAATTGCCATTTTACTGCTTCTGTTATTTCATCTGGTGACCATGTTTGGCTTGTTTGAGATTTATGTGAAGCATGCACCGGTGAAATGATGCAGTTAGTTGAATGCACAGTTTTTTTCTGACGCGACGTTAAAGATTCCACGCGCCATGTTGTCGCATTAACATGTATAGTACCGACTTATGATGTCGATTATGAATTAATAATGTATTGTAATCGGTCATGGTACGATTTTCAAATGAAGATATTTCTGTTTGGTCGTTAATGAAATGCCCTGGCGAGAAGCTCTATGCAATACGGAAATTTAACTTCGAAGTGTTGCAGTCGTATAGCCCATGATGCATAAAGCTTACGTGAGCGTCGGCGATGCGGCGACAGCTAACTTAGTGCTTTCCAAATGAACATTCCCAGGCTATTCATTGTTAAAGGGTTCGCTGGGGCCATTAATACGTAAAGTTTTGTCTTGTGGTGAATACATTATGTTGTCAGGAATACGTGATTGTATTGCAAATTGAATGGAAATTAAATGTCACTTTATCACTGTTTGAGAGTCATATCATTTTTATCTTCACGAAGTTGCAGACACAAACATATCGAGTGGGATATCCAGATTGATGTCGGAACCTAAAAAGGTTAATCAATTTACATACAGTGGAACCCCGATAATCCGGACAGTAACATTCTCTAGAGCAAAACCCTGTTAATCTGGACATTAACTTGATATACAATAAAACCCCGTTAATCCGGACAAGCCGTTTGAACCCCCATTGGAAAATCACAAATGGACCTCAAACTGATCACCTTAAAATGTGGTCCCACACAGACCGAAGATTTGAAACTACTCCTTTATAAAACCCTGGACCCGCTTCTGAAGATATATGAACGGCACATCTTCTAATTCAGCTCAGAGCCTTGTAACGCATAGACAATGCCTTCGTACTCATATCACTTTTGAAAAGGCGAGGTCTGGGACATGAACTGCCCTAGAACGTTTTCCGTAGAGCTGAATAATGCCACTGATGTTCCCTGTGAGGAGGGACTGACACATGTCACATAGTGTTACAAGTGGTATTACAATGCTTCACGAGGGACGGTAGGGTAGCCGAGTGGTTAGAGCGTTCGTTCGTCATGCCAGGGTTTGATTCCCCACATGGGGGTCTATGTGCGAAGCCCCTCGCTGTGATATAGATGGTATATTGCTAAAGGCGACGTGAAACCATACTTACACACTCACTTTAAGAATAGTGTTGCTTGATATTTGTCTGTACCATCTGTGTTATTTCTTTCTTGTGACTTCGGGAATCAAAACATCGCGACCGGGAACTTGAAATCACTAAAGAGACGGCGGTAGAAGAATGTTTGTAACAGGTATCTCAAGAATCAAAACGAGGTCGGGGGGGGGGGGGGGGGGGGGGGGGGGGGTTTGCAAGTCTTTATCATGTTAGAGTCGCTTGAACTGTAGTATTATTATATCTCGGTGTGCCATGAATCAGATTGATGGAGGAAAGCTGAAATCATGCAGATCGTAGACGTTTACAACTTTGATGTAACCCACGAGCACGATTTGTATGTTGAATGTTAAACGAGATCTCGCGAGAGCGAGACTTAATTCAAGATGGCGCCTCCCACAAAGTGATCGCGTTCGATGTCTGGTAAGTAATGTTCTGTGCGATTGTACATGTGACGTATGTAGGTTACTAGGAAACGGGACGTTGCGGTTGCGAGTGTCGGTGCTGTCGCTGTGTGAGCGTACATTTCTGTAATTGAATGTAACCGAAAACAGGACATTGACGCAAGACATTGTTGTGTCACTACAGCATTATTCCGATTTAGGGTTGTATTGGGGATGAATCTTGAATTCGTATCAACGAACATCGCACCCTGGCACGTTGAAGGCGCGTTACCCTACAGAAAGCATAACAAGTCCTTCCTGTCCCGTCTACTTACTTTACAGGCGACTGTCTCTCTGGTCTAGTGGATAGAAACGTCTGCCCGGCGAGCGGAAGGTCGGGGTTCAATCCTCTTGTCCCGTCGTACCAAAAGACGTTACTTGTTGTGACCCTACCTGACGCTCGGCATTTAAGGACTAAAACAAGTACTGGTCGGCACCGAGTCAGTATAATGTGCCTGAATGGCCTATCCACATTAAACTGCTGCATGATCTGAGTGTGCTGGCACTATAAAACCGACATTAGTCCGGACTAGTACAAGCCGTCATACACCCACGTGCATGCACTATATACTTGAAATAATCTTTAACGCGACATTAAACCTCATTTCACCTCATCTACTATAGGCAATAACGACACTACGTTCAATATTACAATAAAACACATACAATACAGTACAATACAGGACATTTATACCATAGCCAAGATATATTGACGTTATTATAGAAAGTGTAACTTCAAAAATGTCTCCATTACTCACTTATTTTTTTACACATTGGACATAAATCAAGAAAATGCTTTTACGAAAGGTTTACAGACAAATAAATCACCGAACTAGTCATAAATATAATGTAACCATTGCTGTTTTATTAGGCAAATGCATTATCAACGAAGCTATAAAACAGACAAACAGACAATTGGCGAGTTCCTATGTTGAGACATGTAAACCTGTTAAAAGAGGCCTGGAATAATGGGTCGTGGCATTTAAATCCAGACTGTGGATGACCGGATGGCGACCGTCCGAAACCCCAAAGGTCAGAGACATCGTCTGTCCCCGGCACTACTCTACTTCCGGTTACTGGTGGATGATAATAGAAGATGCTGATGTTTAGCAGGACGTTAAGAGCTCTTCATGGGGCAAACATAAAATATTTGCGCAAAATTGATTAGAACGGGAATCGTAAATGTGATAGGGTGATTTCTTCTTTGTGATCTTTTAATAGGTTTGTCAACTCACGTGATTCTCTGGCATGTATTGCTCGGAGTCGACTCATATTCCGAGTCACTGGTTTGTACATTATTTCAATAATCTCCACGATTTTTTTAAATGTGAGGTAGACTGCAATTGTGTTCTCAGTTGACGGGCAGAGTCCAATGCGGATAATCTATGATCATAATCCATCTACCAACGGCTTCTACAAGCTCCTTACAGATGTACTTCGTTCCCGGAACTTTCTATGAGATGACGCCGGATGGTAACGATGGTGTCATGCTCTTGAATGACCCTTGGTCTTATAGAAGACAAGGGGGCGGTCGGGTAGTCTAGTGGTTAAAGACCCGGGTTCGATTACCGACATGGGTACAATGTGTGAAGCCTATCTCTGGTGTCCCCCGCCGTGATATTGCTGGAATATTGGTGAAAGCGGCGTAAAACCACACTCACTCACTCACTCACTTATAGAACACAAGGGACCCACCAATCCCATTAAAATCCGATCTTTTACTCAGATACGATACCTCTCTGGTCTGAGGACACCTCCAGAGCCGGTCGCGGCAGGTGACCTTTCAAATCAACCAATCAGCGTCGAGGCTTCTAAATTTTCGGCACGAGTGACTCTGTACCTTGAAAACGAACTGATTAACTTCCGAAAATAGAATTTATGGCACCGCCATTATAACGTTGTGGATATATCTTGACGTTTCTGAACGTCATGGCAACTACATTAGATGGTAGTGCCATCGAAGGAATATTTTTGTTCTGTGGGTTTTCATTTCTATAATTCGAAATTTCCGAATCAAGGCGGTAAATCTATTAAGACTTATAGTTTTAGAAAGCTGACAGCTGATTGGCTGAAGAACCCGCCTTCTTTTTGACTAGGCGGTCATATATCGATCAGGGTTCACCAACGGAGGTGTCCTGGTATCTTACAGGGTCTACGACAACAAATCAGAATCAGCCTTCAGTGCCGATTGAATAATCTGGCAGCTGAGATTGGATGCTTTTGTGTAAGATCTTTTTATGTTTTTGAAATGTACATCCATCGAGTAATTAAAACTGACCATTTTTGTGTCACAGTGTATATTTCGTGCTGTCATTTTCAACATGATGAATGCTGAATGTGACCACAGATATTTTCAAGTGCATTTGGTGCGGAACTGGGGTTAGTGTGTTTAGCTTAGTGTACCCGGAAAAGGAGTTAGCTATGTTAGTAAACAATTTTATTGCTGATCTGATTCAAAACTGCGCACACATATGCAGGTGATAGCTGTTAAATGCTTAGTTATTCTAAATAAATATAACATTAATACAAAAGTCTATAGGAAGTACATGTGGTTGTGGGTATCGCATCGGAGTAAAAGAAGTGATTTTAATTTGATTGGGGAATCAACCCTTGCACCAAAGACAATCCCTGGGCACACGCCACCTATTCCCACCATTGTCATTGTATTTGATAACAGAGTGAGTGAATTTTGTTGACATCCCACAATTATATCAGTTTCACGATTGGGGACCAAACAGTGAGTCACTGAGTTTGGTTTAACCCTGCTTTCAACAGTTTCACTTCAACTGTCATGTTTTCGTTAGTCTGCAATTTCGTACCAATCTGATTAAACAAACAACTTGTAAATTCATCAGGGTAATAGTACGTCAGTCGTAAACCGTTTCAACATTCAAATACACAAACATATAAATGTCACTACACTTGGGATTAGAAGGCCAAATTTCAAGATTCTTGTATTTGTGAGTTGGGTTTAACGCCGCTGTTTAACAGTATCACAGTTATATCACGGCGTGTCAGCTTAATGTGGGAGGAAAGCCCGAAGTGATGCAGGTCTCAGATGTTTACCACTTCGGTAAAACCCACGAGCAAAGGTATGGTGCTGACAAACCTAGAAACATCATCGGGGCGAACCTGGATTCGAACCCGCAATCAAACGTTTCTGGCGTGACCAAGGGCCAAATTTCAAAATTCTTGTAATGTTCCCGTCCACACCTGTGGTAGCGATGTTGCAGTGAGTGAGTGAGAGAGAGTGAGTGTTGTTGTATGCCGTTTTGAAAAATACTTCAGCTGTATCACAGCGTGCCCGTTTAATGTTGGACTGATTGATCCCATGAGAACGGGTATATGGTCTTGATTGATTGATTGTTCGATTGATCGACTGCTTATTTGCTGTTTAACGCCGCACTCAGCAATATTCCAGCTGTATGACGGCTGTCTGGAAATAATTTAGTCCGGAGTAGACAATCCAGTGATTGACAGCATGAGCATCGACATATGCACTTCGGATACGATGACATGCCAAGTCAACGAGCCAGACCACCCGATCTTACGACAAGCATTGGTTGCTGAAGACCAATTCTAACCTGGATCATAACGGGATGGTATGGTGTTGACACGCCAAAATGCAGAATATTATTATAATGGTGAATCTGGGGAATTGGTTTTATTGGTATTGTTAATAGCGTAATTTCCGTCCATCCACTCACTCACCCCGAAGTTCCCTTCGATGCAGTTAAAAACTTCAGCGCACTTTTTGCCCCGAAACCAATGTTACATTTACGTTCAAAAGATTTAAAAGTTTAACGATTTAAATTCACACCCGTTTCAACATAAAACCAAATTGTTCACGAACAAACGCCTTTAAAGAACACTGATTTCCGACAATATGTCAACCGGAAACAGACCGGCAAGGCGTTGAGATAAAAGTTGTTACAAGTCGTACATCTGAGCTAAAAAAGACAATTCTTTTTCAATCAATCACAGAAAAAATCTGTCGTCAAATCAGCGAGATCAGTTCTCCTGCAGCCCAACACCCGAATGCCCAACCATGCAAAGAGCAATGCACCGAATCTGTCCCGGCGAGGAGCTCTGAGCGCGGAGTAATCCCTGTGGCGACATGATCGTCGAGTTGAGCGGGACCTCGGTCCTTCAGAAGTGACGTTGGTCTGCTTGGGGTTCGTGCTGCCAATGCTGGGACGATCCCGCGGAGGTCGACAAGCTAAGTAGGTGGTAAGTAGGCGACTAGGGCCATACGGGCGTAATCATCTTGTCAGCTCCTAGACTTACGTGCTCAGACAAGTAATCCGTCTTCTTCCGCTACATTAAATAGTTCTCGATATAAATGCGCTCGGATCAGGTCGTATCACAACGTGAGGATCGCCCTGACTCCTATCACCCAATGCCAACACTTATATGAAGAAGTGCGCAATCTAACGTAAGATTGGCTACATTCAACGCCTAAGTAAATCGCCACAGCTCCCAACTGCGGATGAATTCGTAGATATACTATATAGATCCGGTCATATCATTCAATTATTTCATAGTCACTTATGTATATGATGAATGTGTTTTCATCAGATAAGGAGTGGAAGAGGATTGTCAGCTCAAACTTGATTCCGATATTATCATTGAGGGCACCCACTTACGAATAGCCCGTACCAAGCCATAATGAAAAATATTGTGTGTACTTATAGTGCGCAAGACCCCATACGCACGGAGCATGCTCAAAGCGCTAATATTATTACCCCGGTCAATGGATCAGTGTATACTCGTTTATCATTCTCAGCTCCTTGGGGAGTATACATCCCAAGCTGTATTATGCATGCTCGATAAACACAAAAACATGAATAATGTGTTGTTTTTTCTCCAAAAAAATGCATTTACAACAAAAAATGTTTGGCCTTTCGTATTTCAAATCATGAGTGAGTGACTATTGTTTTAAGACGCTTTTAGCACTATTCCAGCAATATCACGGCGGGGAAATGTACTTCAAACAATATTTCAAACGGAATAAATAGGTATTACTTTAAATAACAGCTATGCCGTGTTTGATAGTGATGCGTAAACACATGCTCATGATATAGTCGGAATCGTACAATTGACTCAGCTTTGGGCAAAGATTTCTTATGAATATGGAAAGTGTTTTGTCGCTTTTATTACCATAGGAGACACAAGTCTCTCGTGATTTATCAGCCTTTAAAATTACACCGAACATCGTCATGAATATTTTCTTCTTATCGTTAAGCTCTAAAGGACATCACAACAGCTAAATTTCTCGTCTCTCTGTACTCGAGTTCTCCAACTTCTTTCCAAACAGCTCTCATATTTTTTTCCTGACCTACAACGATGTGTCCTCCATCTTGGAGCCTACATAAACTGAAGCAGAGTCTCTAGAGGTCGATGTTGTCATCCAGCAGCCGTGATCAAGTATACCGTGGGCCTACTGTATTATCCACTGACAACGATGTCACAACACGGCTCCCGTAGGACCGCTAAAAGAGATCCGCGAGTATCTTGTAAACTGTTATGAGGACTGAGGAAAGCTATGGATGGTCTTACAGGCAATAGAAATTCTGGCTGACTCACTCGTGGCTGAAAGCTGAGCCTACCCAGCTCGCTCATGTGACAAAATGTCTTAAAAAATTACGTTTGATGTGTCACAATGAGCTATTGGGTCTCTGTAGAAGGACAAGGTGCTCGTCCAAGCAACATGTGGAAAACGCCACGCTATTGATTTTCTCTGAAATATTCTTTGATAAAATCACAAGTGGTGAATGTTTTGATTCTATGATAAATTACTTCGCATATTGCATTCGAGTAAATCCCCTAATTAAGTAAAATAATGGGTTTAGATTGAGCCTTTAGTCGCAAAACCTCATTAAAATTTTACGTTGTCAATTACTTATTTAGCCGTCGGCTACGCTGGCTACATTTTTAAATCTTTCATAATCATCCGCTTCTTCATCCATCTATCTAACTGTTTTGTCCGCTTCATTGCACCCGGAAAGATTCGGATCTTTTGGGATTAATAACCGTATAGTTTTTGTCTAGAGAAGATGTGTTTTGCTATAATGTAGTGAGACATTTTTATTGTTCGACAGCCATGGATTTGCTCAAGCTGTGTTCATTATGTAAATCAGTTGAGGGTTTAAGCTGATGGTATTACTCCTGATAGAGAAGATGATTACGTTACACATAAATCATTCCATTGATTTAATCATCCACTTTGATATACATCTCAAGCCTACAGAGGTCCGCACGTCCCGTCCATGCCATGCACAGTGGACACTTTCTAAACCGGAATTAAACATTACACCTCGAATTTTGTTTAAAATTCCAAATTCTTATCAGTCCTCTATTTATTACCGGCATTATATTCAGTCTAACGTGCTGCTGTTGCCGTATTTACCATCCTCACTCTCCCTGCCTTCACATCGGCTCTATACCACCCACACACTCCCTGCCTTCACATCGGCTCTATACCATCCACACACTCCCTGCCTTCACATCGGCTCTATACCATCCACACTCTCCCTGCCTTCACATCGGCTCTATACCACCCACACACTCCCTGCCTTCACATCGGCTCTATACCATCCACACTCTCCCTGCCTTCACATCGGCTCTATACCATCCACACTCTCCCTGCCTTCACATCGGCTCTATACCATCCACACACTCCCTGCCTTCACATCGGCTCTATACCACCCACACACTCCCTGCCTTCACATCGGCTCTATACCATCCACACTCTCCCTGCCTTCACATCGGCTCTATACCATCCACACTCTCCCTGCCTTCACATCGGCTCTATACCATCCACACACTCCCTGCCTTCACATCGGCTCTATACCACCCACACACTCCCTGCCTTCACATCGGCTCTATACCATCCACACACTCCCTGCCTTCACATCGGCTCTATACCACCCACACTCTCCCTGCCTTCACATCGGCTCTATACCAACCACACTCTCCCTGCCTTCACATCGGCTCTATACCACCCACACACTCCCTGCCTTCACATCGGCTCTATACCATCCACACTCTCCCTGCCTTCACATCGGCTCTATACCATCCACACTCTCCCTGCCTTCACATCGGCTCTATACCATCCACACACTCCCTGCCTTCACATCGGCTCTATACCACCCACACACTCCCTGCCTTCACATCGGCTCTATACCATCCACACACTCCCTGCCTTCACATCGGCTCTATACCACCCACACACTCCCTGCCTTCACATCGGCTCTATACCACCCACACACTCCCTGCCTTCACATCGGCTCTATACCATCCACACACTCCCTGCCTTCACATCGGCTCTATACCACCCACACTCTCCCTGCCTTCACATCGGCTCTATACCATCCACACTCTCCCTGCCTTCACATCGGCTCTATACCATCCACACACTCCCTGCCTTCACATCGGCTCTATACCACCCATCCTCTCCCTGCCTTCACATCGGCTCTATACCATTCACACTCTCGCTGCCTTCACATCGGCTCTATACCAACCACACTCTCCCTGCCTTCACATCGGCTCTATACCACCCACACTCTCCCTGCCTTCACATCGGCTCTATACCACCATCCTTTCCCTGCCTTCACATCGGCTCTACACCACCCACTCTCTCCCTGCCTTCACATCGGCTCTATACCACCATCCTCTCCCTGCTTTCACATCTGCTCTATATCAACCACACTCTCCCTGCCTTCACATTGGCTCTATAACCTCCACACTCTCCCTGCCTTCACATCGGCTCTATAACCTCCACACTCTCCCTGCCTTCACATCGGCTCTATAACCTCCACACTCTCCCTGCCTTCACATCGGCTCTATAACCTCCACACTCTCCCTGCCTTCACATCGGCTCTATAACCTCCACACTCTCCCTGCCTTCACATCGGCTCTATAACCTCCACACTCTCCCTGCCTTCACATCGGCTCTATACCACCCACACACTCCCTGCCTTCACATCGGCTCTATACCACCCACACTCTCCCTGCCTTCACATCGGCTCTATACCATCCACACTCTCCCTGCCTTCACATCGGCTCTGTACCATCCACA
The DNA here is from genome assembly GCF_022045235.1 of Haliotis cracherodii. Classification (NCBI taxonomy): domain Eukaryota; kingdom Metazoa; phylum Mollusca; class Gastropoda; order Lepetellida; family Haliotidae; genus Haliotis; species Haliotis cracherodii. The sequence goes on from NW_027266319.1 coordinate 8,649,349, forward strand.
CACTCCCTGCCTTCACATCGGCTCTATACCACCCACACACTCCCTGCCTTCACATCGGCTCTATACCATCCACACACTCCCTGCCTTCACATCGGCTCTATACCACCCACACTCTCCCTGCCTTCACATCGGCTCTATACCATCCACACTCTCCCTGCCTTCACATCGGCTCTATACCATCCACACACTCCCTGCCTTCACATCGGCTCTATACCACCCATCCTCTCCCTGCCTTCACATCGGCTCTATACCATTCACACTCTCGCTGCCTTCACATCGGCTCTATACCAACCACACTCTCCCTGCCTTCACATCGGCTCTATACCACCCACACTCTCCCTGCCTTCACATCGGCTCTATACCACCATCCTTTCCCTGCCTTCACATCGGCTCTACACCACCCACTCTCTCCCTGCCTTCACATCGGCTCTATACCACCATCCTCTCCCTGCTTTCACATCTGCTCTATATCAACCACACTCTCCCTGCCTTCACATTGGCTCTATATCCTCCACACTCTCCCTGCCTTCACATCGGCTCTATAACCTCCACACCCTCCCTGCCTTCACATCGGCTCTATACCAACCACACTCTCCCTGCCTTCACATCGGCTCTATAACCTCCACACTCTCCCTGCCTTCACATCGGCTCTATAACCTCCACACTCTCCCTGCCTTCAAATCGGCTCTATAACCTCCACACTCTCCCTGCCTTCACATCGGCTCTATAACCTCCACACTCTCCCTGCCTTCAAATCGGCTCTATACCATCCACACTCTCCCTGCCTTCACATCGGCTCTATACCACCCACACACTCCCTGCCTTCACATCGGCTCTATACCACCCACACACTCCCTGCCTTCACATCGGCTCTATACCATCCACACACTCCCTGCCTTCACATCGGCTCTATACCACCCACACTCTCCCTGCCTTCACATCGGCTCTATACCATCCACACTCTCCCTGCCTTCACATCGGCTCTATACCATCCACACACTCCCTGCCTTCACATCGGCTCTATACCACCCATCCTCTCCCTGCCTTCACATCGGCTCTATACCATTCACACTCTCGCTGCCTTCACATCGGCTCTATACCAACCACACTCTCCCTGCCTTCACATCGGCTCTATACCACCCACACTCTCCCTGCCTTCACATCGGCTCTATACCACCATCCTTTCCCTGCCTTCACATCGGCTCTACACCACCCACTCTCTCCCTGCCTTCACATCGGCTCTATACCACCATCCTCTCCCTGCTTTCACATCTGCTCTATATCAACCACACTCTCCCTGCCTTCACATTGGCTCTATAACCTCCACACTCTCCCTGCCTTCACATCGGCTCTATAACCTCCACACTCTCCCTGCCTTCACATCGGCTCTATAACCTCCACACTCTCCCTGCCTTCACATCGGCTCTATAACCTCCACACTCTCCCTGCCTTCACATCGGCTCTATAACCTCCACACTCTCCCTGCCTTCACATCGGCTCTATACCACCCACACACTCCCTGCCTTCACATCGGCTCTATACCACCCACACTCTCCCTGCCTTCACATCGGCTCTATACCATCCACACTCTCCCTGCCTTCACATCGGCTCTGTACCATCCACACACTCCCTGCCTTCACATCGGCTCTATACCACCCACACACTCCCTGCCTTCACATCGGCTCTATACCATCCACACACTCCCTGCCTTCACATCGGCTCTATACCACCCACACTCTCCCTGCCTTCACATCGGCTCTATACCATCCACACTCTCCCTGCCTTCACATCGGCTCTATACCATCCACACACTCCCTGCCTTCACATCGGCTCTATACCACCCATCCTCTCCCTGCCTTCACATCGGCTCTATACCATTCACACTTTCGCTGCCTTCACATCGGCTCTATACCAACCACACTCTCCCTGCCTTCACATCGGCTCTATACCACCCACACTCTCCCTGCCTTCACATCGGCTCTATACCACCATCCTTTCCCTGCCTTCACATCGGCTCTACACCACCCACTCTCTCCCTGCCTTCACATCGGCTCTATACCACCATCCTCTCCCTGCTTTCACATCTGCTCTATATCAACCACACTCTCCCTGCCTTCACATTGGCTCTATATCCTCCACACTCTCCCTGCCTTCACATCGGCTCTATAACCTCCACACCCTCCCTGCCTTCACATCGGCTCTATACCAACCACACTCTCCCTGCCTTCACATCGGCTCTATAACCTCCACACTCTCCCTGCCTTCACATCGGCTCTATAACCTCCACACTCTCCCTGCCTTCAAATCGGCTCTATAACCTCCACACTCTCCCTGCCTTCACATCGGCTCTATAACCTCCACACTCTCCCTGCCTTCACATCGGCTCTATAACCTCCACACTCTCCCTGCCTTCACATCGGCTCTATACCACCATCCTCTACCTGCCTTCACATCGGCACTATATCACCCACTCTCTCCCTGCCTTCACATCGGCTCTATACCACCCACGCTCTCCCTGCCTTCACATCGGCTCTATACCACCATCCTCTACCTGCCTTCACATCGGCTCTATACCATCCACACTCTCCCTGCCTTCACATCGGCTCTATACCACCATCCTCTCCCTGCTTTCACATCGGCTCTATACCATCCACACTTTCAAATAAAATAGACAATTATCCTGGAAACGTGTAAAAGTTGTCTTTGCCTTTGGGGTTAACAATAAAATTGTAAAACAACTTAATATGACATCGTAAAAACATCTTCTCTTCGATCGTCAAGCTTGCATAATATAATAACTAGCAAGCTGATTCGTCATATTTGAGGCGTTTTAGACTTCCATTCTGAAATACAACACCGGGGGCAAAGTCCCACACATATTTGTACTTCGTTAACATAGTAACTGTTCACGTGTAGTCCAGGGCCCCGTTCCACAAAGCGATTTTAGCACTAAGGTGACCGTAACTCCCATACTTTAACAGAGGTTTACGATCATCGTAGCGCTAAGATCGCTTTGAGGAACAGGACACTGAATGTTTTGTGTGCTAAAGCAGATACAACGTTTTAGAAAGGAAAATATCTAAAGATTATTTTGTGTTAAGTGGCTTATAATATACACACGTGTTAATTAAAGAATTCCAGAACACTCCACACCCACACCCACACCCACACCCACACTCACACCCACACCCACACTCACACTCCACACCCACACCCACACCCACACTCCACACCCACACTCCACACCCACACCCACACTCCACACCCACACTCCACACCCACACCCACACTCCACACCCACACTCCACACCCACACCCACACTCCACACCCACACCCACACCCACACCCGCACTCCACACCCACACCCACACTCCACACCCACACTCCACACCCACACCCACACTCCACACCCACACTCCACACCCACACTCCACACCCACACCCACACCCACACCCACACTCCACACCCACACTCCACACCCACACTCACACCCACACCCACACCCACACCCACACTCCACACCCACACTCCACACCCACACTCACACCCACACCCACACCCACACTCCACACCCACACTCCACACCCACACCCACACCCACACCCACACCCACACCCACACCCGCACTCCACACCCACAACCCACACCCACAACCCACACCCATACCCACACCCACCCGGGGGGGGGGGGGGGGGGGGGGGGGTCAGTGAAATACTCTTTTAGGGAGTGTATATAAATATGCGATCATAATGTTCCATTCACGCAGAACGGTTGAACATAATTGTAACTAAAGAAAGCTCAGTTGATAGAATTACCGAAAATACAAATCTGGATATTCAAAGATCGCCATTATATTCAAGAATGTGATTGATTCTATCTTTCAAAAATAATCAATTTCAGTCAGCAATGGAAGTGAATTTATTCTTTTTTACACATGGTCGAGACATTTTTATCCAATTACAGGGCCTTCGTGTGTAAGAATCTAAAATAAATGTTTAATTATGATTAATGACACAGGGTATTCAGGTGAGAGCGGCGGATATATACGAGGCGGCAGAACTTGCTCTCAGGAAAACACTTTCTCGGATCGTATACCACGTTTTCCCAGCATCCTCGCTGATGATGTGAGCAGTTCCGGTACTGGAAACTCCATACAGGGTGTTAGTTGCCGCGTCCTTCCCTACTATAACACCAACGATTGGGTGGATTTCTGTGAATTAAAGTAACAAAGAATACAACGGAGAATACAATACTTGAGATCTTAAAGAAGGGACACTGATGTGATATTACAATACAAATAAAGGCAATTCATTTCTATTGTACCGATAATCCAAGCACGAACTTAGACTTTCAATTTCGTTGGATCTTTGCTCATCTTATAAATAAGTGCTTTCCTGACCAAGAATCTATTAAGAATAGACAATTGAGTTTAATGAAAGTTGAGTATTAATAAACACAATTAACTTTTTCACTGACTAATACAAGAAGAATGGGTGTGTTTAGTAGAGGTATAATTGTTCAATCACTGCTTCAAGACATACAGTTTGGGCATCCACAGCTTATTTCAGTTCAGGATTCCAGTGAACATTTACTATATTTTTAATACTTGACAAATTACGTTTATGTGGGATAAATCACTTCTGTTTAAAAAATAGAAAACACCAGACGAGGAAATTCAAATGGTCCGAGCCGTACCTCTGAAACCGTCAGCTGACTCCTTGAAGCAAGATGTCTGAGAGTTTGGTTGGCGGCTGAAAATATTATCATTAGTGTTATTATTTCTGTTGTTATTGGTACGTGTTTCCTATTACAAAATAATGTAAAAAAATATAACACCGAGTTACTTGCTTCATTCGTAGCACGTAACGTACGCCGTCTTCTACATGCGACGTACGCTGTCTACTACATGTGACGTAATCTGTCTACTACATGTAACGTACGCCGTCTACTACATGTGACGTACGCTGTCTACTACATGTGAGGTACGCCGTCTACTTCATGCGACGTACGCTTTCTACGACACGTGGCGTACGCTGTCTACTGCACGTATCGTTCGCTGTCTACTGCATGTGACGTATGCTGTCTACTGCACGTATCGTACGCTGTTTACATATGACATACACAGTCTACTACATGCGACGTACGCTGTCTACTATATGCGACGTACGCTTTCTACGACATGTGGCGTACGCTGTCTACTGAACGTGGCGTACGCTGTCTACCGCATGTGACGCACTCGGTCTACCGCATGTGACGTACCTGTATTTCTGGCTGGCGTCACACTCGTAGCTCTCCCCACTAACACCATCAATCTTGCTCCGATTGGTAAATCCTGCAAGGACCGATTGTACATGTTCATGTGACACTTACAGCCAATTAAATGCTTTCTGGAATGAATGATGTTGATGAATATATAACACCAATTTCACCGAGCAGAAATTACCCAAAATATTATTTCGTCGACATTGCCCTTACGAATCTACACCTTAGTGATGCAAAGTAATTGTGGAACGCTGACTCACGACCAAAGCGATACCGATACATCACTAACAGCCCGACTGTCTCCACATCACGACGTAAAGCGATCCCTAAAGAACAACCGTCACCACACCAACTCCTAATCTACGGTACCAGCAGCAGCCCACAAGGGGTTAGAACAATCCTGACACCCCCAGCAATACCATCACTAAATCATGTTCAAGCCACAGGGATGCCAGTTATAGTCATGGCGACTCCAATATCACGAGCCGCTACGATGAAAAAAAATACTATAAAAATAAAAAAAACGACTATAAAACTTTAAATCGTCCTTCAAGCTTCACCGGGACACAATTAGCTGTATTAAGTTGTAACTATTAACGAATCAGAAAGAAATACTTTCATTTACTAATAAGGGACTGGTCATTTATTATAGAACCCTCGTTTTCAAGTTCGTCATCAGGGGGGCCCAGTCGTCTAAGGCGCCGCATTCGCTGTGCAGAGTTGCGTCCCTTCGGCACGCTGGAAACCTATGATTGCGGGTTCGAATCCCGGTTCGCCCCGATTATGATTCTAGGTTTGTCGGCACTATACCCGTGCTCGTGGGTTTCACCGAAGTGGTAAACGTCTGAGACCTGCATCACTTCGGGCTTTCCTCCCACATTAAGCTGACACGCCGCGATATAACTGGAATACTGAAGCGGCGTTAAACCCAACTCCCTCACTCGTCAACAGGGTGAGCTTTATTAGAGCTCAAAGACGCATAGTAACTCCTACACATTGGCGAATCAACCAAAACCATCCTCCATTATCCAGACTTTCATATCCCCAATCCATGAAGACAAATACCCCCAGACCTATTCGCCACCAGTTCGAATGACACGATACTAAAAATAGCTATCCAATCAAATAACACGATATTGGTTACATGAACTACTAGACTTTCAAAAGCCTCTGAGGCAAACATTACTGATGTTATTTCTAGATTATATAAACAGGAAGAACAAGTTGTCCCTAGTAGATCATGGCGACCTTATCTAGACTTGCCTTTAATTAGAATAGACTTACTCAAAACACCCTATACCTATCTTTCAGTACAGGCTTGGAGCAAGGCTATCGAACTCCGTACAGGGGAAGTAATGCTGCCACAAGTAATCTACCCTTGCTGGTATGTATCGTCTCATATATAACTGGGGATGTCTGGGGGAAATCGGGTATGAATATCATAATGAAATGGAGTGAGTGAGTATGGTTATACGCCGCTTTTAGCAATATTTCAGCAATATCACGACAGGGGACACCAGAAATTGTACCCATGTCGGGAATCGAACCCGGGTCTTCAGCGTGACGAGCAAACGCTTTAACCACTAGGCTACCCGACCGCCCCCATAATGAAATGGAGATATAATATATAATATGCTGTATAATCAAAGGTGTCCTATAGTGTGTTTCCAAAGTAACTTTTAAACGTCCCCGGACATTTTGTCCACAGACTCGTTCTTTACCAGCGCATAATGATCCATATTATCTCATACCTATTAACCGATCAGCAAAAAAGTACGACGTGCTTCAAACGTAGTAGTCCTGTGACCTTCACCTTAGTGACGTTACGTGTGTGCCAACTGTGTACTCGCAAAAGTGCGTCACGTCACTTCGCGTAAAATATTTTCAACATCAGCTACTTATTTCAACGTGTTATTTCTGGACGCAGTATCATATTCTTGACTCCTAAACGACGATACTTATTTGTTTGCATTGGGGCATTTTCTGCTGGTTCGACATAAAACCTTCCGCTATTGCTACCACAGCAAAGAGTCAACTTTCCACTTTCAACTCTGAAATTATCACGTATTCTCAAAGTCGGACCGAGAGCGGATATTCTTCAAGGCATGTTTTGTGACATAATCACGTATGAGAGAGACAAAAAACTTGATCGAGAAGACTCCAGATTGATCAGAAAAGCGATAGCTGCACAATTTTGCCGAATGGTTTTCATCATGAGAGCAGTGCGACTGCCCGGCGCTCTTCTTGGTAAAAACTATCCCCAATTGTGCGGAACAGCAAGATAGTCTGTTTTCTGCTTCGTGTTTATTGTGTTGAAATTGCCGAAAAACTGGTTCAATTCCCCGTGCTTATATCCGAAACAATTTCACATCCAGATATGTGCTGTCCTTCTCAATATGGCCAAGTGCATAGCGATTGATCGTCAGACATAACGGCGACAACTCCTCACACCGCCGCTAGGAGCCGCCACCGAACCGTTTACCTTTGTTGACCCACAGAAAAATATACAATGAAAATAATTAAAGCAAAAAGGCAGATAATTTAAAGCGAGATCTAACAAAACCAAGTTGCACAAATGAGAAATCGGAGAAATTGCTTCTGAAGAAATTATTTCTCACACACAGTGGGGACAACGGGAAGAATTTAGAAAAACGGTTTAATTTCCCAGAACTTTTTAAAAAATGAAATTCGAACTAGTTTCTTGGATAAGAAAGGATTATTCCTTTTTTTTAGCCCTCCATTAAAGTCACAGAGGAGTTAATACTGGTATGTCGCTTTGAAAATAAATTGTATAGACAAATCTTCCTGTCAACGAGGACACCATTTAATCAGATTTACTGGAAGGGTTGTAGATTAAGATGCTTATTCAGAATGGCCCCGAACCTATTATATCCTTAACTATACATGCTATGGTGTACATCACATTAAATGTTATGCATTACCACTTGAGTTATTGTCTGTCAAACGAAGCAGGAGACAACTAACTATGGGCTGATGCTTTTTTACGCCTGTCTTTATATAATCGATTCTGAACCGGACCATTGATTGACATGATGACTTGTCACATCCTGTTAACGCAATGTGCAACCTACACCCACATTCATTTACACACCAACACCAACTACGCTCTCTCTCTCTCTCTCTCTCTCTCTCTCTCTCTCTCTCTCTCTCTCTCTCTCTCTCTCTCTCTCTCTCTCTTCTCACACACACACACACACACACAAACACACACACACAAACACACCTTGTAGGGCGTTGGGCGTTGGTCGAAGCGTTCGCTTATCACGCCAAAGACCCTGGATCCATGCAACATATTTGAAGCCTATTCCATATGTTCCCCGCCGTAATATTGCAGGACTGCTAAAAGAGGTGTAATACCATGGCCACTGACTCTACCACGTAGTTAGAATTAACAAAACGACCACAAGACATGTACCACGTCAATCTGGAGACGTACCCCGAGTGGACCTGGAGCAGAGCCACCGCCGATCGTCAGGAACACACAGAGAAGGGTTGACCTCTCCACACTGGACGACGTTGACGGAGTTGTGATCGATGCAGCAGCCGCAGTCGGTCCTGTTGGAGTCGAACGCGCACGTGCACGAAGAGCCATCCGTCCAGGTGTAACGCTCAGCTGGGAAGGAAGTCAGATGCAATGTAACATATTAAAGCTATCGCGAGACCGAGAACATATGGCCATTCAATTTCTGTCAATGATGTCCACTGCAAATCTAATTCTGTGATCTTTGTTTATATATGTTACAGTTAAGACGTATGATCGGTTATTATTTTAATATCTGTGTTTATTTCTTTAACACTTCGCAATATTCCAGCTACATGACGGCGTCTGTAAATAATCGTATCTAGACCAGACTGACATCATGAGCATCGATCTAAGCAATTGGGATATGATGACATGCTTCAACCAAATTAACCATGACCACCCTGTCGCATTTTACGACAAGCATGGGTTGCAGAAGACGAATCTTAACCGGTATTCAGAAAGGTATAACACCTGACATTTCAGGAATAATGTATAATACCTGATTCAGTCTGCCTCATATTTTAGACATTGTAACGGAAATGGAACAGCATAGCAATTAATGATAAGAAAGTGTACATTTGCAACTACAATGAAATGGACTTCGTGTAATCACATGATTCAGATGAACGAGCTTAAGATTGATAAAAAACACAAATATCGATTCCTTCTCTCGGAACAGAAAGGACTCTCTGCATTGAGAACATTCTTGTTTTTAATCACATTATGACGTTCTGTGATGTAGACAAGCTCTTGCGGTGAAAGTGTTCGATTAGATCTATGTTGAATGATCAACAGAACCTGATAATCACATTGTCAACGATTAGACGACCCGTGAAGATCCGGGGTAGAGGAGGTCTTCAGTCACCCATGCTTGCCGTAAGAGGCGACTAACGGGATCGGGTGGTCAGGCTCTCTGACCTTGGTTGATGCATATCATCGATCCAAATTGCGTGGATCGATGCTCATGATATTAATCACTGGATTGTCTGGTCCAGACTCCATTATTTACAGACCGCCGTCATATAGCTGGAATATTGCTGAGTGCGGCGTTAAACAACAAACCAACCAACGATAAGACATGATGGCGTTTTGTTTCGATCCTGAAGAAATGTCAGGCACGTAATGAACACGAATACGTCTTCGTTTATCAAATTGATTATTAAAGAAGGATATATGGAGGTTTGTATCACAAACAATCATATTCTTTGGCACAATGCTTTGGCGCCAGTATCTGAGAACCATGTCCGCCGTACAACACCGTTATGGCACCATGGGACATATATACATTTGCCGAGACATTAAATAAAAGCTCAAGGCTCAATACAAACTCCTATGCAGCTAAAATGTAGAGTTGCGTCCCTTTACCTTGTCAGGATCCGCTGGTCATTGGTTCAGCTGCCAGATTCTGTCTTATTGTGAGCCTTGATTTACCGTACCCCCGCGGTAAATACGGTAAATAGTACCGACTACAATCTGCATTACGTAGCACTGAGAAAAGGGTTTAGTGATTTAACTGCAGCCAGAAGGTTAGTAAAGAGCCCATTTATCCTGCCTGGTAGATTGCAAGAAGATGCTGAAGATTAGTAAATATCACTTATTAAATTAGCATAATTCACTACTTAAAACCACACTGTAAAATAATTAAGAATGTAAACACTTACCAGACAGGTTTAGGAATGTGTTTAAATTCTAAAACGGTATGCACATTTGTTGTGTTCTATCTTAACACTTTTAGTGTCTAAAAACATAAAATGAGCCATCGCCTTATAACCTAAACACAAAATCCCCATAATCCAAACATGTTTTAACTTAAGAATTTAAACTCTTTTAAACATGTATAAATGCATCAGGCTATAAGTCAAATATGGATAATATAATATATATTAAAATGTGGAAATCAGAATCACAGGCACTTGCATAACACATATACGTACAATAACAAACCACTCACACACCTACTTATTCATCTCCCCGAAACATCCATCCTCTCATAATATCCACTCACTCACTCACTCACTCACTCACTCACTCACTTGTGTTTTATAGAGTATATTAGGCGGATATCACAGAAATACACTTCAAAGTGGCATATATACGTAAGAACTTGCATTCTGCGGCATGTGCCCAAGTATTTGTAAAACAAATTTCGACACACATTTTCCTTTGTCACCCAAACCGACTTCTTGCCTCTGTGCGCGTACTCCACGCAGCGTCTTTCAAACATTCTCAATACCAAAGGCTCCACGCACCGCATTTCTTGTTGAGTTTGACGCTCAAATACTCCAAAGGCGCGACTGTATCGACACCGCGGTCCCAACGGTCGTTGAAGTTTGTGATTTGAGCGGGCACGGTGTAGTCGGGTGGCGTCACGGACGTTGCTCTCATTCATCTGCACGCTCATCTTCAGCACTATTAAGGCTGGGTCGCTGAACGTCAATCGACCAAGCTGAAAATAAGATTGAAAACCGATAATTTAAAAAAAAAATTAAAACGGAACAAAAAAATTAATCCAACGACTGAACTGTGATGACGCCCGGATCTTGTGACATTCAAATCGACACCAAGTGAATGAACGGGCTTTTCCGCTGTCGTGATTAATATTTCAGTAATATCACGCCGCATAACCATAGTTAATGCAGGTCGCAGATTTAAGTGGGACCCCCAAGAACGGGCAATTATGCTAACCCCATGATCATCGAATCCTAGGGATACGAAGGGGACCGCAACTCTCTGCCTAGCGAAAGTCGGTCTTTCATCAGTGGGGCCGCCCGTGCCCACAATTGGATAAAAAATATTTTGTTTGGCTTTTTTGTTGTTTAACGCCGCCACTCCAGCTATATCAGGACGGTCTGTAAATAATCTAGTCTGGACCAGACAATCCAATGATTAATTTCATGAGCATCGATCCACGCAATTGGGATACGATGACCTGCATCAACACCAAGCCCGACCACCCAATCCCGTTAGTCGCCTCTTACGACAAGCATGGGTTGCTGAAGAACTATTCTAACCCAATTAGCTAAACAGAACGTTGAACTCCGAAATCGGTAAGACAAGCAAACACACTGTCCACTGCAGTATTAACATCATTGTTGAGCACCATATACCCGCCTGCCCGTGGGTTCGAATCCCGGTTCACCCTGATTATGTTTCCAGGTTTGTCAGCACCATACCCGTGCTCGTGGGTTTAACCAAAGGGGTAAACGTCTGAGACCTGCATCACTTTAGGCTTTCCTCCCACATCAAGCTGACACGCCGTGAATTAACAGGAATACTGTTAAAAGCGGCGTTAAACCCAACTCACTCACTACCTGCAACAAGATAAGGGACCAACAATCCTGGGGTCAGCAGACGCAGGAATGGGCAACTTTAATGGCTGTAAGATGTATCCTAAAACTCATGGACGATTTATATACAGCCAGTTATAGAATTCGTGATGATGCAGCTGTCAATGCATTTAGAAGATGACATCTCAAATTTATATTTGATGAATGCCAAAGCAAGGTACACACAGAAATAAATCTTGGTTTATTCCAGGGATTGCATTTCAACCTTCACATTCTTAGTACATGCACCCTACGCAATGGCATTAGGAAATGTACAGCAGGAATAATGGGAATAATGCTGCAAACAAACGCATCTTAAATACACTGACGTGCAAAAAAAGTATACACTTTGAAATTGCCTGGGATGTTATCGACAAAAATACATGGTCCCAACTGCGTAGATCGATTCTGAAAACCAGTATTCTTAGTAACACTGACCGTTATTCGGAGATACGGGCCAGTGTCGGTCACGAGGTATGAGTAGTCTCTGGGGGCGATCCCGGGGGCGGAGAGGAACGTCATGGACGGCAGAGGGAAGACGATGACTTCAATGTCGTACGCCGTTGCGTTAGACTTTTCCCCATGAGCGATTGACACCTGCATGTCCACGTAGTTTCTGGGGAGAGTTGACGAAGACGTTGACGTAAATGGCATACGGTAATTTACGCGCGCACGCGCGTGTGCGTATGCGTGTCCGGATAATGAGGGTCAGGACTAACGAAACATCAGTGAGTGAGTGAGTGAGTGATTGAACTGGGTTTAACGCCGCTTTCAACACTATTCCAGTTATATAACGGCACGTCAGCTTGATGTGGGAGGAAAGCCTAATTTGATCAGTCTTAGACATTTACCAAATTGGTGAAACCCACGAGCACGGGTATGGTGCTGACAAACATAGAAACATAATCGGGGCGAACCGGGATTCAAACCCAGGTTTCTGGCGTGCCCATGAGACGAAATATCAGTGTTTGTTTTAGTCCTGTATATACGTAGATTTCTAAACACTGTCAGGTGAGGTAAATGACTCAATTAGGGACCGGTCCAGCTGATATTCTGGGAAGCAAAGGTTGCTGAAGACCAATTCTAACCCGGATCTTCACGGGTGGATGTCTAGATAAAATATGTGTTGTGAAAAATATTATTCGGTTCCCCCATTCGCCGAAAAGATGCGTGTTTTGAAGAATGAAACTTATCCTGTCTCTAGAAAATTCCAAGACCCCAGGATTGTTGGTCCCTTATCTTGTTACAGGTAGTGAGTGAGTTGGGTTTAACGCCGCTTTGAACAGTATTCCAGTTATATCGCGGCATGTCAGCTTAATGTGGGAGGAAGGCCCGAAGTGATGCAGGTCTCAGACGTTTACCACTTCGGTGAATCCACGGGTATGGTGCTGACGAAACTGGAAACATAATCGGGGCGAACCGGGATTCGAACCAATCATAGGTTTCTGGCGTGCCCAAGCGAATCGCGGCACCATAGCGAATCGCGGCACCATAGACGACTGGGCCCCTCCCCCCCCCCCCCCCCCCCCCCCCCCCCCGTGCCCCCTCTTGTTGCAGGTAAATCTGATTGAATGATTAAAGGTAAGTAATACGTGTCTTGTCCAGCACAGGCCGCAGAGGTAGTGAGATGAAGGTCAAGGTCAGGACGTCTGCTGTCGGCGTCAGGAGCCTCAACGGTCAGGTTCATCTTTGATATCATTATCATGCTGTTCCCGAACTTGACCCCAGCGCCGACGGTCAAAACGTCCCCGTCCGACATATTGGCATAGTCCTCCAGTCGAAGCACGAATTTTACAGCAACCCCGGATTCAGCAGACCCATTGCTAATCAAGAGAGGTAACTGAACTGACCCTATATCACGTTGATATGAGCTCAGCGTTGATTTGAGCCTCGGTTTCACATTTCTGATTACGTCGGTGACGTCGTCATTAAATCCGTAAGTACCATTCACATTCATGGCCGTGATGGTAAGCATTACCTCCCTTGATGTATTTTCGTACACGGTGATGATTTCGACCAGAGGTTCAACGTTATCCTCGGTCAAGGTCAAGGACACGTTTCCTTCGAGTGTCTCCCGTATACCAATAATGTTTGACGGAGGGGGGTTGAGTCTCCCGTGTAAAGGTGGTGTGTAACGGTAGTTGGAGTATATGGTCGCTAGTGATGTAGCGTTCCCTTCCAGGATCGGGGTCGCGACGTCCAGGAACATCTGAACACGACGACCAGGACCAACGTCATCTGAGAGAAACTAGGGTTAAAATAATATTCAAATACAACGAGTTAATGTATGGTACCGCAGAAAAGGAGGTGAAATATGCTACTGTGTACTGAATTACTCCGTTAAAACTGCTAAGAATTGGAAAATTAAAACTTAGAATAACTATAAGCTACTGAAGCCTATTTACAGATTGGACGCTTGCCATGAATCTTCTTTTGAAGCTTATGTTGTCCAATAACTTAATTTAACCTGAACGTGTCTAAAACAAAAAGTGAACGTTACTACGATTTGATCGGGCGTTTTGATTTACCGTTAACTGTCATTGCGCATGTCCCATTGAAGACCCATTTGTTGGCCTTGACATTGAGGAGAAAGATGTGGTACATGCCATCGACGTCCGCAGCTTCATCGACAACCTTCATCAAACAACAATGACAGAAAATGTTTTCAAATTCCACTAATAAGTGCCGGAATACTTCAAAAGCTCATAGCTGACCGTGCATCGCCATACAGAATATATTAGTGGTAATAGCAATTCCATGCAATAAACCAAAAGCTATTACTGAGCACACATCCCCTGGAATGTTCCTGCTTATAATTTGCAATAACGTGAGTAACGCAATATTAGTAGAAGTTATAAAGTGACACGGCTTTTATTGACTGATGACTTACCGTGTTTGAGGTGGAATCAATACGAGGCTTTGACCCAGTGTCAGAATCAAGTTCAAGGCCGTTTAGGGTCCATTGAACAGAGGGTGTAGAGTTGGAGAACTGAAATCATTCAGATTAATCACATGAGCAAACAGTACTCGTTCGCATTAGGAGTTATATGACCTTTCAAACATCGTAGCACACACTGTGAACCCCTCGACTCGAGTTTACAGCGGTTGCAGTTGGTGGGGAAGATTCAGCCGCAGAGTCTAGAGTGGAGACCATAATCGTGAAGCGAACAAGGCTCGACCATTGGATGACTCAGGATGTTTAAACCCAAATCTTGTTGTCGCCAATCATATTGATGCTGTGATGTTTAATGTACCCATGGCGTTAATCCTTTATACTCGCTCATGAGAAAGATTTATCTTGACCTGTGATAGAGGCGTAAATAGTACGCCTGTGTCGACCTGCGTTAGAGGGATATGTCGAATATGCTAGAGACTGACTGAAAATATATTCAGGCTAGAGACTGACTGAAAATATATTCAGAGACTTAAGTCGGTTTAGGTTAAAAAGTGCATAAAACAACGTGTTCCACATTTTAATGAAGTCATCTCTTGGTTGTAAATAATTCTTTTTAACCATATTTTTTAACTCTCCCTGACTTGGAGGAATAGACATTATGTCTGCCTATGTTAGAAGGATATTTTGACCCATGTTAAAAAACCTATACATTTCGACCAATGAATAATACGAACCTTAAAACTTCAGGTCGACTTACGTTGAAGGCTTATGTCGGCCTATTTTAAAAGCCTATGTCGACCTATGCTAAGTAACCTATGTCGACCTATGTTAATCACCTATGTCGACCTATGTTAAATACCTATGTCGACCTATGGTAAAAACCTATGTCGACCTATGTTAAAAACCTATGACGACCTATGTTAAATACCTATGTCGGCCTATGTTAAATACCTATGTCGACCTATGTTAAATACCTATGTCGACCTATTTTAAAAGCCTATGTCGACCTATGTTAAATACCTATGTCGACCTATGTTAAATACCTATGTCGACCTATTTTAAAAGCCTATGTCGACCTATGTTAAATACCTATGACGACCTATGTTAAATACCTATGTCGACCTATTTTAAAAGCCTATGTCGACCTATGTTAAATACCTATGACGACCAATGTTAAATACCTATGACGACCTATGTTAAATACCTATGATGACCTATGTTAAATACCTATGACGACCTATGTTAAAAACTTCTGTCGGCCTATGTTAAATACTTACGTCGACCTATGTAAAATACCTATGACGACCTATGTTAAATACCTATGACGACCTATGTTAAATACCTATGACGACCTATGTGAAATACCTATGACGACCTATGTTAAATACCTATGACGACCTATGTTAAATACCTATGACGACTTATGTTAAAAACTTATGTCGACCTATGTTAAATACCTATGTCGACCTATGCTAAACACCTATGTCGACCTATGTTAAATACCTATGTCGACCTATGCTAAATACCTATGACGACCTATGTTAAATACCTATGACGACCTATGTTAAAAACTTTTGTCGACCTATGTTAAGTAACCTATGTCGACCTATGTTAAATACCTATGTCGAGCTATGTTAAATACCTATGACGACCTAAGTTAAATACCTATGACGACCTATGTTAAAAACGTTTGTCGGCCTATGTTAAATACCTATGTCGACCTATGTTAAATATCTATGACGACCTATGTGAAATACCTATGACGACCTATGTTAAATACCTATGACGACCTAAGTTAAATACCTATGACGACCTATGTATAATACCTATGACGACCTATGTTAAATACCTATGACGACCTATGTTAAATACCTATGACGACCTATGTTAAATACCTATGACGACCTATGTTAAATACCTATGACGACCTATGTTAAAAACTTTTGTCGGCCTATGTTAAATACCTATGTCGACCTATGTTAAATATCTATGACGACCTATGTGAAATACCTATGACGACCTATGTTAAATACCTATGACGACCTAAGTTAAATACCTATGACGACCTATGTTAAATACCTATGTCGACCTATGTAAAATACCTATGTCGACCAATGTTAAGTACCTATGACGACCTATGTTAAATACCTCTGACGACCTATGTTAAATACCTATGACGACCTATGTTAAATACCTGTGTCGACCTATGTAAAATACCTATGTCGACCAATGTTAAGTACCTATGACGACCTATGTTAAATACCTATGACGACCTATGTTAAATACCTATGACGACCTATGTAAAATACCTATGTCGACCTATGTTAAATACCTATGACGACCTATGTTAAATACCTATGACGACCTATGTTAAATACCTATGTCGACCTATGTTAAATACCTATGACGACCTATGTTAAATACCTATGACGACCTAAGTTAAATACCTATGACGACCTATGTTAAATACCTATGTCGACCTATGTTAAATACTTATGTCGACATATGTTAAATGCATATGTCGACCAGTGTTACAGGCTTGTTTCGACCGGTGTTACAGGCTTGTTTCGACCTATGTCATAGAAACCGGTGTTACCGGCTTGTTTCGACCTATGTCATAGAGACCGGTGTTACAGGCTTGTTTCGACCTATGTCATAGAGACCTGTGTCTAATGTCGGCCTGCGTGTACGTGACACACCAGCGTGACGTCAATATACAGGTATTCTCATGTCACTGAATAAAGAAATAGGAATTGTGGTATCTGATAGTATGGTAATTTGGAACAATATGGCGCCCGTAGACTAACATCTAGTCTCTTAAATGAACATATTTTACAAGAAAAAACAGTTGTGAAATTATAGTTATAACTATATTGAAAAGGAGATCACAGACTCTTCATTTTCTGATACTGCAGTAATCTAGACTTGCCAAATAATATAGACTTGCATTGGCTGTAATGGATATATTTGTTTCAGGGTCTGTATGACAGGCTATGGCGCCCTATCAAGTTAGGATCCGGAAAACAAAGCCACACTGACTGGAACGCAAACCAGCGTTCTAAATGGAACATACACCGTAGCTTATGATATAGAGACCCGTGAATGGAAACACTTTAACTCACACCATGACACAAAACATTCGACATTTAAACCACTGTAATTTAAGGCAGCCCTCACTAACTATATACGAAGTATTCATTGCAACACGAGACACGGATCCTCAGTACATTCCTTCCCAATTCCCCCCAAGCCATTTTCACCTCACGGTATTCCCCGATCTATAATTATCTGGGTATTTGCGCGTTGACATCGTTGACAGAGAGTGCACAGAGATATGGAAGGTCATTAAGGGTGCCGAGTCAGGAAGGATTTCCTATTTGGCAGTTGCGTCCAATATCGTCTGGTGTTGATGATGTTCCGCCAACTTGACCGGCTTCCAGTACTTCCAGTGAAGACCGTCTGATTTACTGCAATGGCCGAAACCAGTCTCCCCGACCCTGTTTCAACTGTTCCCATATTTATGGTTATGGGAACAACGCTCGAGGAATAAAATCTCTTGTAACACATTCTAGTTTAATTGAAACGGTAAAAACCGGCACTCTTTCCAAATTACAGTCACATTACCAATAGTTTAGTGACTTCGGTGGGGATTTATAGTTCAATTTGCCAAATCTGTTCACAATACAGAAAATCTGGCACGTCGGAGAATAATTAGAAAATAGGAAGGTCGTAGTTTTTAACCTTCGCGTTTTTCAATTATTTTAGTTATCAAGTTGATGGTTAAAATGCCTGTATAATTCCCACATTGTGAAAACTCGCAAGAAATCAAATTGAGTCTGAAGCTGGGTTGAATCTTCAAAACGAATCTGTGGCGTTAACTATCTCGGAGTTAAAATTACTTGGCAATACTGTATTACAGTCATCAGTTGAAAATATGATCACGTGTTCATGTATAGAAATTAATTCCCAAATGAAGTCTTGGAAAGTCAAATCGTGCCCGAACGGTAGACCCCTATTACATCTGCGTCTCTTAACGTTTTACCGAATGACTATACACTATAATGTCGCTTTGTAAATTGATTTTCATCTACAGGAGTTTTGGAAGGAAATTGGAACGTGTCGGCAGTATGATTTTCTCGAATAGATGTGTGGGCTATTATCGTAATAATTCCGCTTCACTATTTCGGCAAGCCGGTGTGTATTGGAGAGCGTGTCCTGGCATGCCAACACTGGCACTCTCCGATAGAGGGCAGCACCCTACACATCCGACCAATTGGAACTCGCCTCTTATCTGCACGTGCATATCGATCCGGAGTTTTTGTCTGTCGTAAAATGCTGCAAACTGTAAAGTTTCAAAAGGCGTTATGTTACAAAGAGCTGAGCATTGCTTTGAAAAAAGTACACCTTTCATTTCACACATGCTTAAAAAGTTATCAAATTTACTTTGATGAAATGCATTCATCAAACTCGCAGCCGGAGCGGTTAATAAAACAGATATCAGTTTGCAAGTGCGGGTATTGTGAACCGCTCGTTCCTTTAAACACTAATTAACAATCAACGTCAATAACACCCTGTTGTCTGTTTATAAAAATACATCTTCGTTCTCCTTCACTATTATTACTTCAAATTGAACATCCATATAATACAAATCGCTTTTTAAAATCTGACCGAAATGACATTGGTAACTTTTATCTGACATCTTTCCGTTGCGTGTTCTTTTCCGGGAATCCCTTAATGTCAAAGTCAACGCATTTGGGCGCCAGTTTGGTATAGGATGTGAAAGGCATGTACAAATCATCGTATTTAGCCCCTTATATAATAAACAATTATTGATTATCCAGATCGGTTTCTGAAATTAGCGTTTAGGACGTGTCTCTCCGCAAGACAAGCTGGCTCCGCTTCGAAGACTGCATCTCAGTAGCTGTTGTAGCATATCGTTAAAGACTACATCACGGTAACTGTTGTAGCATATCGTTAAAAGACTGCATCCCGGTAGCTGTTGAGGTATATCGTTAATGACTGCATCCCAGTAGCTGATGTAGCATATCGTTAAAGACTGCATCCCGGTAGCTGTTGAAGTATATCGTTAAAGACTGCATCCCAGTAGCTGATGTAGCATATCGTTAAAGACTGCATCCCAGTAACTGTTGTAGCATATCGTTAAAGACTACATACCAGTAGCTGATGTAGCATATCATTAAAGACTACATCCCAGTGACTGTAGTAGCATATCGTTAAAGACTGCATCCAAGTTGCTGTTCTAGCATATCGTTAAAGACTACATCACAGTAGCTGTTGTAGCATATCGTTAAAGACTGCATCTCAGTAGCTGTTGAAGCACATCATTAAAGACTACATCCCAGTAACTGATGTAGCATATCGTTAAAGACTGCATCCCAGTAGCTGTTGTCGCATATCGTTAAAGACTGCATCCCAGTAACTGTCGTAGCTTATCATTAAATACTACATCCAAGTAACTGTTGTAGCATATCATTAAAGACTGCATCCCAGTAGCTGTTGTAGCATATCGTTAAAGACTACATCACAGTAGCTGTTGTAGCTTATCGTTAAAGACTACATCCCAGTAGCTGTTGTAGCATATCGTTAAAGACTACATCCCAGTAGCTGTTATAGCTTATCGTTAAAGACTACATCCCAGTAGCTGTTGTAGCATATCGTTAAAGACTACATCACAGTAGCTGTTGTAGCATATCGTTAAAGACTACATCCCAGTAACTGTTGTAGCATATCGTTAAAGACTACATCCCAGTCACTGTTGTAGCTTATCGTTAAAGACTACATCCCAGTCACTGTTGTAGCTTATCATTAAATACTACATCCAAGTAGCTGTTGTAGCATATCGTTAAAGACTGCATCCCAGGAGCTGTTGTACCTTATCGTTAAAGACTACATCCAAGTGACTGTTGTAGCATATCGTTAAAGACTACATCACAGTAGCTGTTGCAGTATTTCGTTAACGTCTCCTGTGTCGGCGGTCGGGTAGCCTAGTGGTTTAGGCGTCCACACGTCACGCTGAAGCCTGGGGCCTTATTCCCCAAATGGGTACAATGTGTCGAGCCTATTTAGGGTGCCGTGCAAGGGAGGTAAGGGAGTTAACTGACTATAAAAGTTCAAACAAAATGGCGGCGCCCAGTCAAGACGATCTGATCGATGATCAAGATATATATTGTAATAAAACGAGTCTTACTTCGCGAAGTACATCAAATCACGTAAGAAACTTGATTAATATCATGAAAAGATTTGCAAAACATATGTCGATGCCCAGTTGACGGTACACATCACTTGCAAATCCTGGAGTCGACCGAAATCTGCACTATGAAATCCATGTTCTTTACGAACCGGATGTCGATTTTGCTACGCGATTTTGATTAGCCTAAGCATAGACTCGTTAGTCCAGCCAAAATATAACTCCATAATTGCAGCCTAGTTCGGCCAGGGTTGAAACTGAACGTTTAAAGTCAGTTATCTCCCTTGCCTCGGGAAGATGTGTGCCGTGATTTTTCTGGAATATTGCAAAAAGGGTGCACAAATACTCACACGCCCATTCACTCACTCACTCAAGACGCTGTACCCACCTTGAGTGTTGGTGACCTGATAGTTATGTTCACACTGCCAATGACATCTGTGATATTAATGGTGGCGTTAAAGGTGAAGGACACGTTGTCACCTCGCCTGTAGAAGGTCGAGGGGTCGTCAATGGTGATGTCCCCCTCAAATGTCACGTATCCTGAAATAAAGACAATTCTGTTTCTGAAAACAACTTTCTGAAGAATACTTCCAAATACGCTGAGACATATTGCTACCCTTTTCTATGGTGATTTTTCTTTTATTAAATCCATTTTTTCAATAATTTGTTCCTGACAAAGCTGTATATACATTGTCTCTCTGGAAAATCCCCACAAAGATCGGAGATAGAATTAGAATTGAATAGAATAGAATAGAATTGGCCTTCAGCAACCGATGCTTGTCTTAAGAGGTGACTAACGGGATTGGGTGGTCAGGCTCGCTCAATTGTTTGATTGTTGTCATCGTATCCCATTTGCGGAGATCGATGCTCATAATATCAATCACTAGATCATCTGATCCAGACTCGATTATTTACATGCGGCGTTAAACAAAAAAACACACTGTTACATAGAAATGTGGACTAATACACTCTTACTCGCGTAACGCTACGATCGCTTTGCGCTTAGAGACGACAATTCACAAAGCGACCATAGCGCACAGACTATGTCTACGTTAACTGTGTTACTGCGGGAGTTATGAATGCCGCGGCAATAACATGGGTTTGTGGACCTGGGGCCTCGATACAAACAGAGAAGCAATAGAGTACCCAATAGAGCCATCCAGCCAATAAAAAAACGTCATACGTATTGGTACCAGCATATAATTCCATTTTATGGACTTTTTTGTTAATATTTCATCAGCGTTGATCAAATATATCCGGACAAAATCGTCCGCCACTTACATCAGATTGTGTTTAAATCATTCTGTTCAGGAATCCCACTCCCTCGCGATTTCAGTAAAGTATGGCTCATCCCACGTGGGCATCATCCGCTAAGTCACTAATTGCATAAAATTGCAGCTACATCTATTCCGTGTGCAAAGCCGCTTTGTCCGCCTGTTGATTTGAGAATCCGAAGGATTTATCTCTTCTAGGGAGATCTTTGGAGGCTACGGGCAATTAATCCGCTTTGATGACAGTTCTTTCACGTCGATTTTCTTCAAAAAATATAATAGCAAGGCGAGTTGGGGCGAATCAGTTGTAAATTCGACGACAATTGGGCCCCAAGCTCTCGTGGAATTGAAATTATTATTGCCCAATACGTAAATCCTGGTACACGATGCGCTATATCTTTACACGTAAACGGCCATTCATTTCTAGCTGCAAAACACTCCCGGAGCCGCTTATCGCGAGAAGAAATTCGTCTCCCTTGAGACAAAGTAAAGAAATAGCCGAGCTCGATCGGTTTTCATGATATATGAAATACGAACGGAGACCGGACATTTGGAGGTGAGTCGTCTATCTAGGGAGGGTGCTTAAATATACATGGTAGTACACGAAGACAAAGGAGATGTTAAATAGCTTTAGGCAAACATTGGCTCACGAAATATGAGGGAACTCCAGCAGTTGTCATTTTTTGGGAGATGATGATCTACAGTTACTCAATTTGGAGGATTACGGGAAAGTTATGTGTGCAAGAATTCGTTCCTGAAGGCCAATAACTTATGTTTTTTGCCTCTCAATGTTGAGTTGCGCTTGCTTGTACAAACACTGTACTGTCTTGACTGACGACCAGTTGTTATATTATATAATCACTAAAGAAATAAGAGCAAAGCTATACAAATAAGAGGTTTGTGTTTTAACATGCTTTACCGTTATGTTGCCTTAAAATAACAGGAGATTGTTTGACAGCCAAGGAAACAGACCTCGATTCCAGTATATTTTTTTCTGTGCCTCATTTTGTTTATGGAAGGTGTTTATGGCTATTTTTCTGAAAGATTCCAGTGGCATGATGCGTTCAATTCGATGTGAAGAGTTCAGTCCCTTTGTTGTACCAGGATCCGGAATCGGTTGGTAGAATCACAGCTTCATAATCATTATGATCCTTAGTTTGTCAGCGTCATAACAATGCTAGGTCGTCTAAGGCACTGTAAATCTCGATGCAAGACGAGTCTCTTAGGCGAGCCACAAACCTGTGATTGTGCGTTCGAATCCCACTTCGCCATGATTATTTTTCGAGATTTGTCAGCACCAAACCGTGGTAGTGGGTTTCATCGGAGCTGTAAACGTCTGAGATCGCATTACTTCGGGCTTCCCTCCCACATCAAACTGACACCCCGGTATATGATGGAAATACTGTTCAAAGCGGCCTTATACCCTAAAGGATTGAGCGTCTGCTTGGAGAGCTTAGGGTCGGTGGTTCGATCCTTGGCCGCGTCAAACCAAAAGACGTTAAAAGATGGTAGTTGTTGTTACCCTGCCTGGCGCTCGGAATTAAGGGGATATAACAAGGACTGGACGGCTCGGAGTCAGTATACTGTGTCTCAGTGTCTCAGCGAGCAAATTTCAGGAATGGAACATGCAGTCACACACGCACACACACGCACGCACGCACACGTGCTATATAAATACAAGCGACAAGACCCTTACCATATTCATAAGAAATATCTGCTAAAAGTAGAGTCGATTGTACGATTCCGACCATATCAAGGAAAAGAACCAGGTGTAATTTTGAACGCGACGTCACACACCATTTCACCTCACTCCACCTCACCCTACTTCACCTCACCACACCTCACCTCACCCCCACCTCACCCCACCTCACCTCATACCCACCTCACCTCACCGTAGCCCAAAGATTATTCAGTAGTACAAGTCCAGCAACACGTTCCACAAAGCGATCTTAGCGCTACGACTGTTTTAAGCCTGGGCGTTACGATCGTCTTGGCGTTAAAATAGCTTTGTGAAGCGGGTCTCTGGTCAGTAATATACAGTAATCCACGAATACAATACCTGCTTTGAAATTGCCTTGAACTTGAAGTTTGTTTACCGTAAATATACCACAAGTGTAGTTAAATATAAACGTATGGTTACCAAGCTATCCCTCAAAACTAAGATAGCTACTGGACGGTGTAATGTTTTCTGTTCAAGAAACAGACCACGTCCCAGTCTGAATTGCGCATGATTAGTTCATTCCCGGCCTATTGGTCAGAGAGTCGAGACGTTTTCTGGGTACAGAAGTCTGGCGACGAGCAGGATGTGAATAATCATGGCGTTACGTGAACGTAATCCCGATGAGAACTGCCGCTAGACTCATGTCCCAGGTGTTAACACTCAGTCCAGTTGTCAACAACTCTAGGTCACATCAGTACAGACCGCCTCCGTGGTCTAGTGGTAGAGCGTCCGCCCGGAGAGCGGAATGTCCGGGGTTCGATCCCCGGCCGCGTCATTACAAAATATGATGAAGATGGTACTTGTTGTTACCCTGGCGCTCGGGGTCAGTATACTGTGTCTGAGTGGAATATTCATGTTAAACTGCGACATGGTATCTCAGTGGGCAAGCACTATAAAGCGGCATTATTCCGGACCAGTACAAGCAACCACACACACGTGCATGCACACACACGTGCATGTCGCTATATAAGTGCAATAATGCAATGCGACGTTAAACCCCATTTCACCTCACCTCATAGCATCAGTTCAAGTGTTTTCGTGGCACATATGTCTGTCCATTCCGTGAACATCTTGTGACATAATATTCATAATGCTAGACAATATGTTTATTTCGTGAACACATTTTACCATATATGGATCGTGCACGTGTTGTCGATGCCATAAACTTGGTATCATGATCTGATAAATATGCAAATGAGCTATCCTAGCCGGGACTACTTTATGAATGTAATAAGCTCCATGCATCGATGCTCTGCCTACTTTCGCCAAAAGTCTATTGCCTAACGTTCCCAGTAAGTTTAGAAATGTGGATCTCAAAGTGGACTTATCTGTACACCAAAACAGTTTTATAGAATTTAGCACTATATTATAGATAGGACGGTTCACGCAACCATTGTATTCATACGCGTCTCTAAAGTAAGTAAAATTACGTCTTGTAACATCGTTATTTGATTAATAACATGACATGGGAAAGATATTATTACCCTAGAGTGTTTTTGCATCGTAAATATAAGTCAGGAATAAAAAAAAAGTGGATCGTGCCACAGGCTCGAAAAATATTTATTTTTTTTATTCCCGATATATGATATTTTCTCTAAGGAAACACACTCGGATAATTATCGCTATGTATCATCCTTATACAATCAATATTATAAATCTATATGTTGCTAAGGAAATATGTTAATTCCTTTCGTAAAAAATTTGTGTCATGATGATCAGTCTTGCTAAGAAAATACGTTTTCTCATATCAAGCTAAAGATAATGTGTATGAATGTAGCATTAAAAAGATAGGCTGAAGTAACTTGCTCTCGAGACCCGTGAAGATCCAGGGTAGAATAGGTCTTCAGCAACCCATGCTTGCCGTAAAGGCGACTATGCTGGTCGTAAGAGGCGACTAACGGGATCGGGTGGTCAGACTCGATGACTTGGTTGATGCATGTCATCGTATCCCAATTGCGTGGATCGATGATCATGATGTCAATCACTGGACTGTCTGGTCCATACTCGATTATTTACAGACCGCCGTCACATAGCTGGAATATTGCTGAGTGCGGCGTTAAACAACAAACAAACAAACAAAACTTGCTCTCGACTACACATCTATGGTAAACAAAATAAACAAAACAGGATATATTCGTGGTGTCCAAGGTCTGTAAAATCTTCCAAGCACATCTCAATACCTGCGTGGGTGTTTCATTACGATGGTTGAGGAGTCTTTGAGCTACCTTCGTCAAAAACAACTTTCATTAGTTTGATTAAAGTCGCAACCATTAGTATTCTAGGTTTTGTTAATCAAGGAATAGCATTGGTCGATTATTGCAAAAGAAATGTATAATAGTTACAAACAAATGACCAAGGTTGGTTTAAAAAGACGTATGACAAAAACGTAGATTAGAAAATCATCTTTATGGTAGGCGGACTAGCTTCAAGTTTTGGAAAACAAAATCACGAAAGTCATATTTTTACAACACTAGTGTCTGTTGTTTTCACTTTCAAATCAATCATAACGCCATTAGATAAAAATATATCCTTGAAAAATTAATTAACCTCTGCATCAAATAATATTTCAAAACCGAGGGAATCTAAATAAAATTGTAATTACACTTCCTCACGCCTATGGACGTCGGGTCATTAGTTTGACCTATCGGAAAACCATGAGGAGATATCAATTAATTCTATTTGAAAAGTAGTTAGAGAGTGTTAACGTTTTGTTCCAAATCGTTGATGGTTATATCTGAGTTCATCTGAGGCTGCAGATGAGCAGTTTACTCAGTAATAAGGGTGAGCTACAGAATCAGACATTGGAACATGGGCGCTCGGGAGTTACTGCGGAAGAGCTCATCTCATTACATCAACAGTCATAGAATTCCCTACATTGTGAGAAGTTTGTGTAATAAATGCGTCAGTGTGAACTTTTTATGTAACAAGCTGACTTTGGAGTCCAATTGGATGGATTCAGATTTGTAAAAAACATAGATTGGAAAGATGCACAGTTGCAATTTATCTAACGAAGTGGCTTATGTACCATGTAAAATTACGGCTGTTTCTTTTTCTCAGTTCTTTTTATATCCGCTTATAGTGATTTCGGTAGTGTGAAGTATTTAAATAATTGACTTTGGGGTAGGGTGCTCTAATTCGTCATAGTAGGTCTTACATTCTGTTCTTGGTCTTTCAGACCCGCCGATCTTTAAACTCGGAAATTGAGGAAAAAGTTGCTTTTAAGACGCCTTTTTGATGTAAACAATAATCTCTAAATATTTGGCAACGACTAAAATGCTGAATTGAAACGTCTTAAGAACAATTTTATATTTGAAAACTGATCAAATACAGAAATTAAAATCTCAAAGTTAAAGGACCAGAATCGAGAACAGAGATTTCTATTTCCATCTAACGACCTCTGTTGAAGCATTTTGCTTTGTTTCATATTTCGATCTACCGTTCAATAGTTTCAATAATAAAACCCGCCAACAAAACAAGTCTTGTTTCCCTTATGCCGTTCACTATGCACCACGATGTATCCTAAATGGGCTGCCAGAATTCACATTCCTTTGAATTATTTATCACTAACATCGCCTTTCTTTAATTTACCGAAACATTGTTTACACTTGATAAATAAGTCACTGTTTGAATAGCTTAATACAAACATGCCTGTATGAACCATCTAAATCACAAAATCTCATTGATGTTCGCAAAATACCCACCTGATTGTCCGTGAGTGATTGAAGATGACAGAAGACTGGTCAAAATGACCACAATGCCGATGTCCATTCGCTTGACCAAGGGATAAGATAACATCTTCAATCTACACGGCATAATTACCCAATCACGTGTATTATTGACCGGAGATTGTATCGCCCATAGCTTGGCCTGTAATCTGGCGCAGGAAATCTCGGCGTATATGAAATCCTTGATATTCCAAATTAACGAAACATCATATTCATGAAGAGTTGATTGGTGAGTCCGAGCTGGTTAAAAGCAGCGTCATAAACTGTAACTTGACTTCAAGGTTCAAGGTCGAATTGTTACTTGTTGTTCCACTAAAGAAGTTTCAGTCCCCCCATACACTTCTAGCTGTAAGTCTGTACCTGTTTTTTTCTCTCATGAAAACAGAACCGAAGTTACTTGTTTCTATGAATGGTAACCAACACGACAGCTCTGTCATTAACCCTTCACATAACCCACGCGGGTTTATTTATCCTTGAACACAATACCAAAATCATTTCAAGAAATATAAATCAAATTTAACCAAATTAAGTCTCTTGGGAAATCGTTTGTTCCCGTCGGTGTTTCCTTAAAAAGAAAATTTAAAAAAAAAATAGTTTTGTTAACACACAAAGAGTGAACTCTATTGCGCGTGTTCTGCATTCCCAATGCTTTATTGTCCCCGAACCGGAACCTATAAAAGACACATTTCCACAGGTTTGGTCACAACCTACCCATGAACAGCGTTAATCAGCCAATATGTAAATTAACGACACCGTCAGCCCAGGACGCTTCCTGATTGGTGAACATAAAACGTATACCTATTGGAAATCACCGAGGGTGTTTATTTAGAGAGCATTAACGAGTATGCAATTGAAAATGATATTGATATATTCGCTAAGGATTTTTGGTACAGGCACATAGTGGTATTTTTTGGGCTGACTCAGGCTTATAATGGAAGAGGTAACTGGTATTTAATGTATACGGTCGGGTTCACCTCCTCAGATTCATTTGGAATAATCTACGAGAGGCAATGACGATTTTTCTTGATAGAATCGGCCACAATAACCAATCACCACAGCGGCATCCATACGTATTGTGTAAAATCCCATTTCTAGGTATTTCGGAACACATAGAGCAATACTAGTGGAAAATTTGCCACTGAAGCGGTTGGTAGGCATGGGCATTAGACTTCTAATCCATACTGGGAAAGAATTGTTCGTCGTCAGCGCTCGTTTATTTCCGTAAACCGCAATTCGACTCGGTTCGGAGTTGCTCGGGTATTCACGAAGGCAGTGTGAGGGCACTGTTGGGTGGTACCTGATCATCAATATGCAGACGCAGTATCAGATTATCGGTGTGGATTCATCACACGACACCCATCAAATATATAGCATATAGGAGCGAGGACGTGAAGCTGAAAGTATCGGGCTGGAAGTGTTTGAGAAGAACATCTATAGAATAACGGATGCTTTGCATACCTTCTGAGGATATTTACCGGTTGCCATTTTCTTTAAAGAGACACTTGGTTCCACCGACTGGAGCCCGATTCCAGTCCAGGTCTAGACTTTGCAATTAGTGCCTGTGTGAAATTGACACATTGTCTCAGTGTAATTAACGTAATCGCTTATTGCAAGATTGATCGACACCATAAAATTTGAGTTCGCTGACATGGAAAATGGTGTTAAAATAACTTGAATCAGACTGCAAATTGGCTCAGGCCTAGATCCTCTTTAACGTTTAATTTGCATTTAAACAAAACAGAAATTCCCCGATCAATGATGAAACGCTGTTTTCAGTGCAAATACCCCCTGCGTCAAAACCCACATTCTTTTGTAAGAACATTCTCGCCCAGATGGAAAGTTTCCATTCTTGCATTTGGCCATCTGGCAAAGGAAAACAAGGTGAAATTGATCACTCAACATGACATCACACCTAAAGGAAATAACGGATGACACCCAGCCGAGACGCAGAGTGAATGCAATCACCAGAACGTGCCTACCAGAATAAACTTGGACATATCGGGGTGGGAAGAGACGCCCAAATCGAATATCATAATCTTCAATATCGGTTTTAGTGCCTCACCAATTACTCGGCTGATTGTCCTTACGTAACACTAATCGGATAAGTCGATCATTTGGCATCGATTGGATGACAGGAACTTCTCCGACAAGCATGTCCAAGGTTGTTCCGGTGACGCCAAAGTGAATATGGTAATATTTGGAGTTACCGGAAATTGGCAATCTTCCATGAAACCTAGACGTTGTAGCTGCGTCAGGGCACTCTCCACGGGGACGGCAGCTGGGAATATTTAAGACCTGACGTCTTTGCGTTTGTAGAGGTATAAACTTAAATACCGGTGTGCATACTGTGTAATTCCGAGTTGAGTATTACGCAAAGTGTGCACACTGGTTTTTTACGTTATAATAGGTCCACTTCTAATGCGCCATATTCCATTCCCAAGTGCATGCTCGTGTAGCTACATTATAATTACCCCGGTCAGTGGATCGGTGAGCACGCGTATTTAATTTTCAACTCCCCGGGGAGTATACAACCCAAGCAGGCTTATGAGATAAAATGTTTACAGCCACATTACCACTTCATCCTATCGGGTACCCATTGACTGCTTGGCGAACAGAGGCATATTTCGAAAAACGTTGCTTTTCCAAGGGTATCTGACTGACCTCTGCTAAAACTTTGTAAACCAGCTACTTCCACTCTTTGTTGCGGCTGTTTGTTTTATTAATATAGGAAGAGAACCATGAATACACAACATTTATTTTTTGTAACGCAACCATGGCAAGCAATCAAATGCCCTGTGACAAGTTACTTGCCTTCGAAGACAACACATGTAACACCTGTTTCAATGTTTTTCAGGGCCGAATCCGATGAAGCTCTCAAGTGTCAAGTTGCCGAACACGGTCACCCATCCAACTCCTTTCCGCCACCAGCGTTGCTTAACTTCATTTGATTTGTGACCTGTGCGCGCTTCTTAGCTACATAAAAGCAAAACCGTGTGGAAAAACCATATGTCACGATAATAAATTCAGTGACCGCTTATTACACATACAAAATTGTAGACTATAACCCGAATAAATGGACGTCGATCAGGACATAATGGAAGACAAGCCCCGCCCCAAGCCAATCAGAAAACAGTTGTATGTTATTGGGCGTGGGCAATATTTTTACGTTTTCAAATGCCACGGAATCAGAATTTATTTATATCAGTATACATTACATTACATTGAAACGGTGACCAATATTGCCTGTTTAGCCACAGCACAGCCACACCCTCAGCCTCGCCAAAAGCCACCCCCCGTTACAGCCGCAGCCTGGCCCCCAACCGTCTAGTCATAAGGTGTAGTCTTCTTTCGTTTCCCATGGTGTCAATCCGACTATGATGTAATTGAAAAGAGAGCTATGCGGTGAATGACGTGGAACATATTGGACCGAACTGAGACATGACCCAACCAGGACCGGACTGAGACATGACCCAACCAGTACCGGATTGAGACATGACCCAACCAGTACCGGACTGAGACATGACCCAACCAGTACCGGACTGAGACATGACCCAGCCAGGACCGGACTGAGACATGACCCAACCAGGACCAGACTGAGACATGACCCAACCAGTACTGGACTGAGACATGACCCAACCAGGACCGGACTGAGACATGACCCAACCAGTACCGGTCAGAGACATGACTCAACCAGGACCGGTGAGAGACATGGCCTAACTACGACCGGACCTCGACATGACCCAACCAGAACCGGACAGAGACATGACCCAACTAAAACAGATAAAACTGAGGGAAATACTCTGAAATAGTCCTCAGAGATGCATATTTCAATAAAGTATGGAACGCTTACCCTTTTCGCGGACACGTCCTCACAGATTTTCAGTGATCCATTCATATAATTTTCACCGCAATTTTGCTTTTTACGCCTAATGGAATCTGTGCCGACGGATAATCGAGATTATTCTCTGGCGTTGACGTTTTATATTAAAAGCGATAATAAGAACGTATTCTTCAAAGCGTTTGGATATATATCATAAAGCTCAATCAGAAATGTTCAACCAATGCATTAACACCTGTCTGATTATTAACGTCCAGCGTTCGTTGGAGTCTTCTGGTGAGTCACGTGACTCGCGTGAGTGATGGGGGCGAGCATGATATTACCACTTCCCTCAATATATCCTTCAACATCCAGGCAATCATTATCCATAACACTGTCAGTAGAAAGGGAGACATATACCTCATTATTCACAATGCCGTTCAATTCCAGATTGAATCCCAATCAAAGAAATACTATAAGATGAAGTACCCGCACCATCACCAAGGGACATACAACTTCAACCAAACTTTTTATTGTAATAATTGGCCCATCTTTTTAACAGCAGTCAACACGGGAGGCAATTAACTTCTTATACCTTTAATGCGCTGTCCCGATATGGGATGGCGTATTTACCATTGCAGCCAACCATTGAGTTTTCTAACAGACAAATCTACTGTGCTTCCCTTGCACTAATCGTTGAACTCAAGATCTGCACGTTCATCTCACTAATCAGGTAGTCGTTGTGTTGTCGGTTGTCGTTACTGATGCTGCAGACAGCCTGCCAATACGAGTCTTTATGTACATCATTCCATCTTCGTTATGGGGGGATGATTAAATTATCCTGACACCTACTTCTTACTGTTGTCAAAATAATGATTTACACAGGCATTTGAAAGGAAAGATCAAATTGGCTTAACCAGATCGCGCCTGGCAATGACGTCATATTGATCACGGTTGGCAGTAAGAGGATGGCAGCTGACCTTATACAACTGATGAAACTATCTCCGAGGTAGCCGGCAGTTCGCCTAAAAGTTCAAATTGTTTGGGTTTTTTACACCATATCTTTAAATGAGAAGACTCAACTGTTAAAATCTGAATACAATTGAAAACAATTGTGGTGTAGGGTTTCTGACGACACGAAGCCCACGTCTACAACTGATGGACAACGATATGGTTTATGATGAAACCACGTCAACGTCTACAGCTGATGGACAACGATATGGTTTGTGGTGAAACCGCGTCCACGTCTACAACAGTAAATTACTGATGGACAACGATATGGTTTGTGATGAAACAACGCTCACGTCTACAGTTGATGGACAACCATATAGTTTATGATGAAACAACGCCCACGTCTACAGCTGATGGACAACCATATAGTTTATGATGAAACAACGCCCACGTCTACAACTGATAGACAACCATATAGTTTATGATGAAACAACGCCCACGTCTACAACTGATGGACAACGATATGGGTTATGATGAAACAACGTCCACGTCTACAGCTGATGGACAACGATATTGTTTGTGATGAAACAACGCTCACGTCTACAGCTGATGGACAACGATATTGTTTGTGATGAAACAACGCTCACGTCTACAGCTGATGGACAACGATATTGTTTGTGATGAAACAACGCCCACGTCTACAGCTGATGGACAACGATATGGTTTGTTATGAAACAACGCTCACGTCTACAGCTGATGGACAACGATATGGTTTGTTGGGAAACCATGTCTGTCTACTGCTGATGGACAACGATATGGTTTGTTGGGAAACCATGTCTGTCTACAGCTGATGGACAACGATATGGTTTGTTGGGAAACCATGTCTGTCTACAGCTGATGGACAACGATATTGTTTGTGATGAAACAACGCCCACGTCTACAGCTGACGGACAACAATATTGTTTGTGATGAAACAACGCCCACGTCTACAGCTGATGGACAACGATATGGTTTGTTATGAAACAACGCTCACGTCTACAGCTGATGGACAACGATATGGTTTGTTGGGAAACCATGTCTGTCTACTGCCGATGGACAACGATATGGTTTGTTGGGAAACCATGTCTGTCTAGAGCTGATGGTTTGTTGGGACACCATGTCTGTCTACAGCTGATGGACAACGATATGGTTTGTTGGGAAACCTTGTCTGTCTAGAGCTGATGGTTTGTTGGGACACCATGTCTGTCTACAGCTGATGGACAACGATATGGTTTGTTGTTAGACAATAACAACTAAAGAAACAAAACAATATCATAAAATACAAATTCGAAATCCTCTGGGTTCATTTTTAACAGGGTGCATTATATGTTTGTCAGCTTAAATGCGTGACATCATGGTAACAAGTTCCGAGGGTTATGTTCTTAACGTCGTGTGGAGATGCTTGACCAAGGGTAAGGCTGCATTACATCTGCATGTTTCTCATGCCCATTTTTCTCAAAAGTGAGTAGGTAATTTCTTATTGTTTGTATGTTTGTTTGTTGTTTAATGCTGCACTCAGCAACATTCCAGCTATATGACTGCGCTTTGTAAATAATCACGTCTGGACCAGACAATCCAGTGATTGGCATCATGAGAAACAACCAAGTCACCATGTCACCAAGTCTGACCACCCGATCCCGTTAGTCGCCTCTTACGACTGGCATAGTCGCCTTTTACGGATCTTCACGGGTGAATTTCTTATTGAAAGAAAAACACTTTTGTATTTATTCCCTACCAATAATACCAACAATCACCTGGGCACTTATTGAGTGAGTTGGGTTTAACGCCGCTTTTAACAGTATTCCAGTTATATCACGGCGTGTCAGCTTAGTGTGGGAGGAAAGCCCGAAGTGATGCAGGTCTAAGACGTTTACCACTTCGGTGAAACCCACGGGTATGGTGCTGACAAACCTAGAAACATAATCGGGGCGAACCGGGATTCGAACCCACAATCATAGGTTTCTGGGGCCTTAGACGACTGTGCCACCCGTGCCCCAGGCACATATTGAACTCGGCTCTGTAATACAATGTCAGTTGTCAAACATGGACAGCAGGGCCTGCTTCATATGGCACGGGAAATAAAACAATATTTTCTCTTGGCAACAAAGACCAGCACACGAGATTTAAAGTGACGCACTGATGTCCGACAAACATTGCCTCTAGTTTTAGCCTTACATATGTACCAGTCAATGTGTAACATATGATTCACTTAGGCAATTTATAAAATGCCTTAATGTTTCAGTAATTTTACAAATTGACTGAAACGTCTGTCCACTTATTTAAAAGATTGACTAAAACTTATTGAGAACTTCAAAAGTGTTTTAAAGATAACTATGATAGGATTAGAAGCCAAAATATGTATTAATATACACTGACTTTCATTTTCTCTTAAACGTCTTATTTTCAGTTAATGGGTGAGGAAATTTAACATAAACAAGTTTGGATTCGTTATCATCATGATAAAATAAAATAAACAAAAAAAGATTGGAATTCGTTAATATTATGATGAAATAAATGGACAGATTAAGGCCTTTTGTAAATTGCCTAAGTGAAAATTTCAGTATTTTTTACATATTGACTGACATATATTTGATGTAGGAACAGCCAGTGCGAAAAGCCGACAGCTGGTAAAACACTTCAACCATGACAGTACTGTCTTCTACAGGTAGGTCCACGTTAGAAGACGACACCTACTTTCAATACTGATTTGTTGTCGGATCTATAGATCAAACATGCTCTACAGGGAATGTAAACAGTCCCATTTGTTAACAACTTGCACCATTGAGAGCAGCAGGGCTTCTGGACACGAAGTGGTCATCAAAGACCTATCGACCCTTCTGGACAAACTCCGTGGTTCGACGTGCAACACGTGAGTGTTTGTCTACCGCACGTGCATATCCTGTTCACACAACATAGGGGTCGCGAAGAGGTCAACTCACGTGTTTCACGCCACGTGACCAAAGACCACCGTCTTGAATTATCGATGCCTGGTCGTTCGTTTCTACTTGAAATTAATCGAAATTCCATCAGGGTCGAACCTCGCAACTGTTTTCAAAGAGGAAGGATTTAAGTGCTTATTGGGTGGAACGACTTTTTTTCAGATAGGAAACTATGTTTTTAAAAGCTGTGCTTGGCCAAGCATGCGGTGAGGTGAGGTGAAATCGGTTTAACGTCGCTTTCAAGATTGTTGCACTTATAAAGCGACGCACATGTACCTGTGTGTGTGGCTACTTGTACTAGTCCGGGCTAATGCCGGTTTAATAGAGTTCGTCCACTGAGACACCATGCCGCCATTTAATATGAATATGCCACGCGGACACAGTTTACCGATTCCCAGTGAACAAGTTTTTGCTTTATCCCCTTAAAGCCGAGCTCCAGGCAGGGTAACAACAAGTACCATTTTTTAACGTCTTTGGGTCGGGGATTAAACCACCGACCCTCCGCTCTCCGGGCGGACACTTTAACACTAGAACATGGAGGTGATCCGAAGCAAGCGATATTGATACACCCGGGTTAATGCATGCAATGGAGTCGGGTGGTCAGCTTCTCTGACTTGATTGATGCTTTTTATTTTTATATTTTGTTGTTTAAAGCCGCACGCAGCAATATTACAGCTTTATGACAGCGGTCTATAAATAATCGAGTCCAGACAATGTAGTGATTGACATAATGGGCATCGATACGATGACATGCATCAACCATGTCAGCAAGCCTGACCACCCGATCCCGTTAGTCGCCTCTTTCGACAAGCATAGTCGCCTTTTACGGCAAGCATGGGCTTCTAAAGCTTGTCATCGTATCCCAATTGCGATGCTCGTGATGCTAATCACTGGATTTTCTGGTCCAGACTCGTTTATTTATAGACCACCTTCATACAGATGGAATAAAGCTGAGTGCGACGTTAAAAAACAAACAAACAACGAACAAAACACTGAAACAACACGATGCAGTTGATACCTATAATACTACATACACAATATTATAATAGCGAGTCCCATGCTGGTATCATTAAGTAAGTGGGTGAGTTGGGTTTTACGCCGCTTTTAACAGTATTCCAGTTATATCACGGCGATGTCCATGTTGCCTTCTTAGATACGTGTAAGGCATTTGACACGGTGTGGCATGGTGGTCTTAAGTACAAGATATTCGAGTTCGGAATCAAGGGGTCTCAATGGCTAGTGCTTGACAACATGTACACAGAGATGGTTAGCCGTGTGTGTGTGGACTCGATGTGCTCTAGACCCGTATCCATGAAACACGGAATAAGACAAGGTGGTGTGTTGTCGGGGAAGTTGTACCTCTTGTACATTGACGCCCTCCTCCAGAAACTATCGAAGTCGAGACTTGGTGCTGTGGTTATGGATTTGAATACCTGTTCTCCGACGCAAGCCGATGATGTAGCCCTTGTTTCATCGAGAGTGTCAGCATTGAAATTAAAAAACGGCTGAGGACTACAGCTGTGACTGGCGATACATATTGTCATCTTCCAAAAGTGAGAATGTATCATTCCCCTGCCGCAAGGGGACTCAACACAGATCTGAACTGAAGCTGTACAGTGAACCCATTCCATGGACGAACACCATCAGACATGTTGGTTTGGTACTCTCTGGCAACATGTCATCCCTTGAACATGTTACTCAAGCTTCAGTCAACCTGAGGTCAGGGGTAAGAACGCTGATTTCACGAGGTTTTCATCCTAGGTTCCTGAATCCTATAACCAGCTTGATTGTGGTAATAATATGTACATCCCAAAGACTCTGTATGGATCAGAACTGTGGTCAAATCTATCAAAGGTAGAATTGCTGATGCTGGAGAGGTCGTTCAGATATGTCATAAAATCTATCCAAGACCTGCCGCGACTGACCCGTACTGATGTCTGCTTGAGTCTTCTTGGTGTTCTACCCATTGAATACCATATAGATCAAAGAAAGTTGTATTTCCTGGAGCGCATCATCAACATGAACCCGAAGTTCCTGCCTCATCAGCTGTTCATGACCAGACTGATGTGTTACATTCACCAACTGACAACCTCATCATCAGGATTTGTTCAAGATGTCATCAGATTGTTATCCAAATACAATCTCATGGATCCTCTGCTGTCGTTCCTGCGGAATGGTATCTTCATAGGGAAACAGAGATGGAAACGATTAGTGAGTAAAGCACTAAAATCTCACCACGTCTCAGCCTGGAGGCAGAGACTTGCTGCTGATCCAGAACTCCAGATGTTTAGTCGAATCCATCGACTATATGATGTCCATCCAGCCTGGCAGATCTCCTTAGACGACCCAACTCTGAGACTGAACTCTAACTTTGTGATAAGGACGTGTGCCACCGCAAAGGACATGTGTGATACAGGACTGTGCCACAAATGTGGTCTTGTGTATCGTGATCCAGTGACACATGCAGTTGTTGAGTGCGAATGTACGTGTGATATTCGGGATCAGCTCTGGATGGAGTTGATCAATATCGGTGATGTTGACTTTAGCTGCTACCTGCATGGTATGGACTCAGCAAAGCTCACTGAATGCATGTTGTCTTTTAAAACAGATTACAGACTATGTGACAAAGATGCTGATGACTTTGCACGAGTGTGTGTTAAATATGTCAAGCCAATGTTTAAAATGGTGTTCAACTAACTCTCAATACATCAGCATTACCATTCTGCATATTTAATGCAAAATAATATGTTGTTCTGATAAATGTTCATCTATTATTTTCTGCTTTTTTTGTACTCTTCTTTATGGAGGAATAAAAGGTTATATATAAAAGGTTATACCTAGAAACATAATCGGGGCGAACCGGGATTCGAACCAACAATCATAGGTTTCTGGCGTGTCTAAGGGACGCAACTCTGCACAGCGAATCGCGGCCCCTCAGACGCAACAACGCCACCACCACCCCCCCCCCCCCCCCCCCACCCCCCCCCCACAACACCACCCCACCCCCACCACCCAGTGCCCCCCTGGTATCATTAAAGTACCCTACCCTTTAAGAAATAACTCATCACAATTCGTCTCGTCTATCACCAATGCAGGTGTGAATCACGGCGTGTACCTGAAGGTGTGAAGATGTGTTTCGATGCAGATGACAGACAGTAAGAGAAACCTCGGCGTTCCCACGTGATGCTAATATTTGGTGAACACATCTCAACACGCAATACACATACGAAAATGGGCGAATGACGTACAGAGTTCAGCTTCTTTCAAAGACTATGGTTTCCAAATAGCTCGTGTGAAGAAACACCGTTTCTCATTTTAGTGTTATATTTCTGTCTATGTAAATCAGGTTGTTGGTGATTAACGTGCTTGCTGACATTTGCCAGCAGGATCATAAAACGTCATTGAAAACAGAGTAAATTATCTCTTAATGCCTGGCGAGAAGCATTGCCAACACGCGGCAGCCGGAATTCACATGTAGATACTTTCCACATTCCCTCCAACTAAAGACAACAGACCTCCGGGAAACTTGTAAATATGTATATTCAATCATCGCTGTTCTAGAAATATAATCTTATGAGTAATCATCCAGTTGTGATATTCTTCTCCACTATGTGAGGACTCGAGAGACCCGGTCGCTGTATTTCGCTGTTGCGTCTCTCAGGCGCACCAGAAACCTATGATCGGGGGTTCGAATTCCAGATTTGCCCTGAGGATGTTTCTAGGTTTGTCAGCACCATACCCGTGCTTGTGGGTTTCACCAACGTGGTGAACTTCTAAGACCTGCATCACTTCGGGCTTTCTTACCTCCTTCTGACTGTTATCAGTAATATCGCGTCAGCTTGTCCTCAAGCACGCTCTCTTGGAATACTGGTGTGGCACTGCTTTGGGTTCGGGAGTGGAATGAGGATGGATGGATCGACAACGAAAAACCTTCCAACTTATTTGTTGCTTAATAATCACTATATAACACAACATATAGATATAATCAATATGCATGAACTTCGTGAGAGAAATGCATAATTTGTTTTATAGGGAGTGAGTATGGTTTTACGCCGCTTTTAGCAATATCCAGCGATATCACGGCGGGGGACACCTTAAATGGACTTCACAGCCGCGAATAGCTGCACTATTGCTTATGCGGCGTTAAGCAATATTCACTCACTCACTCGCACCCATGTCGGGAATCGAACCCGGGTCTTCAGCGTGACGAGCGAACGCTTTAACCACTAGGCTACTCGACCGCCCCTTTTGTTTTATAAGTGGCAGGGTGAAATATATGTTACATTGGCTATTAAATATGCTATTCAGTCACATATTCATCAAACTATATTTTTGACGGTGGGACCAGCAGTTTGCAATATGAAGGAGTGACGGCCCTCGAATGACACGGCCAAAAGAAACTTTACCACTTTAAACATGAAAATGCAAAAATTGTAAAAGACAAGTTCAAACCAGATGAGGAAAACACATCGTCCAAACAGAGCAATGCTCTATGCAGAAAGTGATACACGTCCACGTGTTTTCTTTAGAATTGACGAAAATGTTAAAAATATTAACCCGCTTGGGAAGCCAAAACTACACGTAGACAGACAGGCCAAGAACAGGCAGACACAGGGTAACTACCCCCAA
Source organism: Haliotis cracherodii (assembly GCF_022045235.1). Classification (NCBI taxonomy): domain Eukaryota; kingdom Metazoa; phylum Mollusca; class Gastropoda; order Lepetellida; family Haliotidae; genus Haliotis; species Haliotis cracherodii. The sequence goes on from NW_027266319.1 coordinate 8,689,678, forward strand.
TAAAGACCAGTACTTACGTACTTTGCATCTCTGGAATCGATTCCGAACAGTGACGTCATCAGAGACGAATGCCTTAGGACATATAATTAGTCGATAGACAGTGGCCAGGCGACTCAGGACTGAGGGAATTAGGGCTTACAGACTAGAGGACAGTCATTGACAGCGCAACATCGTCGTGAGAGATTGAGATGGTCCCGGGCTGTACGTCGTTGGCAGTGACGTGACTGTCAAGCTGGTTCTGTCTCTTCAAAGCTGATGGAAGGACAGCGTGTTTACTGCCGAATGAGGGCACGAACGGCGGCATGTTACGTTCAGAAGATCGTGCCGTATGATAGAGGGGATGTAATGGTGTTGAGGGGAATTTGGTGGCAGGAGAGAACATGACTGGTCATCGTTGACGGAAATTTGACAGCTCAGCGTGACATAGATGACATTTTTCGTCCGACTGTCCGACCCTTTCTACAACAGCTGCCACGTTGTGTCCTATATCAGCACGACAACGCCAGACCCCGTACAACCCGATTCATACAGAACTTCCCTGCAACGTGTCGCCGTGGCCTGCACGCTCCCCAGACATGACCCGACAGAACGCCTCTGGTATGTCATATATCGTCGTGTTCGACAGCGACCACATCCAGCCAAACGACTAGAGCTGATCCAGGCCCTCCAAAAAGAATGGCGACGTATCCCACGTGACGTCATCGGAACACTGGAGGTTGGGGTAGCCTGTTGGCATGGTGGGCACTGGAGGTTGGGGTGGCCTGTTGGCATGGTGGGTACTGGAGGTAGACTGGCCTGGTGGCATGGTGGGTACTGGAGGTTGGGGTGGCCTGTTGGCATGGTGGGTACTGTAGGTTTGGGTGTCATGATGGCATGGTGGGTACTGGAGGTAGGACTGGCCTGGTGGCATGGTGGGTACTGGAGGTTGGGGTGGCCTGTTGGCATGGTGGGTACTGGAGGTTGGGGTGTCCTGTTGGCATGGTGGGTACTGGAGGTTGGACTGACCTGGTGGCACGATGGGTACTGGAAGTTGGGGTGGCCTGTTGGCATGGTGGGTACTGGAGGTTGGGGTGGCCTGTTGGCATGATGGGTAGTGGAGGTTGGGGTGTCCTGTTGGCATGGTGGGTACTGGAGGTTGGGGTGGCCTGGTGGCATGGTGGGTACTGGAGGTTGGGGTGGCCTGTTGGCATGGTGGGTACTGGAGGTAGGACTGGCCTGGTGGCATGATGGAGAGTGCAACCCATGGTTATTTACATCTTGGTTGCTTGTGTTATTCAACAATATGTCACTGACAGTGTCGTTTCATGGTGGACATATGCGGTCTTTCAAACCAATGAGGGGGTGGGGGTACCTTGTGGTTAAAGTGTTCGCTCTTCACTCCGAAGGCCCGGATTCGATTCCCACATGGGTTCAATGTGTGAAGCCCATTTCCGGTGACCCCCGCCTTGATATTGCTGGAATATTGCTAAAAGCGGCGTAAATCCATACTCACTCTTTCAGTCACTCATATGACGCTGGGGCGATGGGAAGGCCTAGTGGTTAAAGTGTCCGCTTGTCACGCCGAAGACCCGGGTTCTATTCCCGACATGGGTACAATGTGTGAAGCCCATTTCTGATGTTCCTCGCCGAGATATTGCTGGAATGTGGCTTAAGGCTTCATCAAGGAACTGATGACCATGTGACTCCCGAGAGATGTCAGAAGATACGGCAGCAGACAGAGGATTACTGTCCATGGTACGCTCACAACATTCGTACATTTATCACACAAGCCAAAGGATACGGGCTCTATGAGAAGCCCGAGTGTCGCTATCCCCAGTACTTTGTAACATTATGACACATGTAGGTTGAAGAGATGGATGTGCGTGCGCCCCCAATTAAAATCCATTAGCGCGCAAAGACATCAGTTTATACAAAGAAAACTGGGAGGCTTCCTGCTTTATGACAAAACGAAGAACATCAGGTATATGTAGATACGGCGTTGAAAGTGAGACCGTGGTCCACCTTCAAGCTGACACGCCGTGATCTAACGGAAATACTGTTTAAACCCGGGCGCACGGGTGGCAAAGTCGTCCAAGACGCCGCAATTCACTGTTCGCCCTGATTGTTTCAAAGTTTTTCCTCACCATACCCGTGCTCGGGATTTTCAGAAACCCGTGAAGATCCGGGGTAAAATAGATCTTCAGCAACCCATGCTTGCTGTAAATGGCAACTATGCTTGTCGCAAGAGGCGACTAACGGGATAAGCTGGTCAGGCTCGCTGACTTTCTTGATGCATGTCACCGTATCCCAATTGCGTGGATCGATGCTCATGATGTTAGTCACTGGATTGCCTGGTCCAGACACGATTATTTACAGACCGCCGTCATATAGCTGTAATATTGCTGAGTGCGGCGTTAAACAACATACAAAAACAAAACATATTTTCAGCAAAGTGGAAATCGGCTAAGACCTGCTTTTTTCAGGCTTTCCTCCCGCATCAAGCTGACACGCCGTGATATAACTGAAATACTGTTCAGCGCGGCGCTAAACTTAATTCACTTCATTGTGTTAAAACTCACTCATTCTTTTCTATGATATGGACGCTGATCTCCTGCACAAGTGACATGAGTGATGTTAGGCAAGGTCCCCGGCAACGTGCGCTTGTCATATCAGGCGACTAAATGAACCAAAGGGACAGGCTCGGTGACTTGGTCTATCGCGTGTAAACGTACCCAGACGGCGTGGGACGATGCTCATATTATCAATCACTGGTTTGTCTTGTCCAGAATCGATTATTTACAGGCCGCCGTCACATAGCTATGATGTTTGCTGAGCGCACCGTTAAACGACAACTGCAAAAATACGTAAGGTAAAAATAACGACGCTGGCTGACATGGAACGATATTGATCTGGACTCGAACGGATATCGCACAATCCGCACAACAACCGAGAAGAACCTTGATTGAGAGTAGCCTCCCCTGTCTCTAGCAGACGACAAAGGTGTTTACAGATCTTTATATAAAGCTGACTTGTTTCAGTATTATTTTACCGCGTGTATATGATGAAAGGAACACATGAGCTGCATATTTCCCATACCAAAACCAATATCAACACTCGAGATGACAACCCGTGAAGATCCGTTTCAGAATCCGTGTCTTAAACAACCATGCTTTTATCCGCTGTGAAAATTCCGGTTAAAATTGACCTTTAGCAACCCATGCTTGTAAGAGGCGACAAACGGGTCAGGTTGCCGATGTACATGTATACAAACTAAGCGCTACGACTATGTAAGTCTATGTTAAGGTATGGGAGTTACGATCACCTTCGCACTAAGATCGCTTTGTACAACGGCACACAGGTGGTCAGGCTCGCTGTCTTGGTTCTTGCATGTCACCGTATCCCAATTGCGTAGATCGATGCTAATGGTGTCAATCACTGGATTTTGTGGTCCATACTCGATTATTTACAGACCGCCGTCATATAGTTGGAACATTGCTGATTGCGGCGTTAAACAAGAAACAAACTCGAGTTGACACTGACCACAGGACCATGTAACTACTACTACTAATAATAATAATAGTAATAAACAAATTCGCAGAAGACTTCGCCCTCGTCTGTTAGTTTGTTTAATATTATAATAATTTACATGGTCCTGTGCACTGACCAAGGTTTCAGGGCTGTCGGATGAACTCGACATACCATACCCAGGCTGTAGTTAAATGACAATTGCGAGTTGCATCGTTGGCGGTCACCTATCCAAATACCACCCACATTCGGGAGCCAATTACCACTACCGGCTGCCATTACATAGCACCTTCCAACAAGGACCTAATCCGTCCCATAATCCATACGGAAACTTTTCACGGCAGATGGCAGGTTATGCTAGCCCATTCCACGAGCATGTGGTATCATCCCAGTCATACTGAACCTCTCATGTTTGTCATGGTTCCGGGGCTCATTGGCAGGGCTGCGTGTCTCCATGGAATTGATGTTCAAATTACACCCAGAACAGTCGAGAAAAGCTGGAAATGAAATGACAGAGCAGGGTATTAATCGTTATCTCTCAGCTCACCTCACCATTTAAAACCGGGCTCTGGGAAGCAGGGTCGGCGAATGTCAACACTTCCAATTTAGTGGTACAAGAAACGTTTTTGAGAACATAAACTACACGATTCGAACTGATGATATAGCCTCTTTTGAAATGCCTAAGTAATTTAAGATCTCACCATGAGATTGAAGCTTGTCCAAATCGCTCAAAAGAAGATGATCTAAAATAATCAATCTAGTGGTAAGTGGAAACAAGATTGGTTTTTGTTCTGCCTTAGGTTCTCTTACAGTTATTGGCGCAGACGGACTCGGTTCCTTCTTACGGAACATTGCTTACTCAAACCATTTCATTACAGAACGGCAGACGTGGACTTTGGAGGAATGTCAGCGGTGAGCAGGAATTGAAACCTCATGACATAATCAGCAACAAAGCTATGTAATCACCCGGCCCACCACCTTTCATGTGACTCAACTCAAGGACTCGGTCGATCCAGTTTTAGGTTGTCTTTGTCTACAGCAGACGACTTGAGCTCGGTGTGACAGGCTGAATCCAGATATGACAGGTCATATCCGGTGATGCTGGGGACTGCATGTCAGTACATACGGAGCGCTATTGAGCTTCTGTCAATGGGTTATGATTGTGTATGAAGAAGATTGGTGTGATCATAGCTAGTATTGATCCCCACGTCACGATGATAATCACCGGTCTACATCAGAGATGTGTTCAGTATGAATAGTAAGGATCTTATTGCAGGAACCGATATTATTGTGTCTATGGACAATTGGAAACCAAAGTAAACCGATGAAACCAATCTGCTGGAAATATCACGGAAAATTCAGGTTATCCATTTGTGTTTTCTGCTTTGACCTTTCTCGCGCCTCTACACCAATAGACCTTACACAGTCAATGCTAGAAGATATAGACGATGCTTGTGTAAAAATCTCCATACGGCTTGTTAAAATTCGGGCAATCACGTTTCAACAAATTGGTACCATGCACGAGAGGAAACTCAGAAAATTACTTTTAATGTGCAAATTATGTTCTCCAACCGTTATTGTCTAAAATCTGCCCTGTGGAGATTCTGGGTTAGAATAGTTCTCCTGCAACGTATTCTGGTCGTAACAGGACCAAATGAATTCGGTGATCATCGTACCCCGACGGAGTGGATCGTTGGTCACAGTATCAATCACTAGATTGTCTGGTCCAAACTCGATTATTTACAGGCCGCCGTCAGTGTGGCAACAAAACAATTTTCACAAATCTAGATCATCATTTTTAGTGTACCGATTCACGTAAGGGTTGTCTCAAAACGATGAATTGACTTTAATCGAAAAACGTGCACCTCGTACAATATAATACCTCATGAATTTTAAACATATTTATCAATATAATTAGTAGCGAGGAACAATTCGCACTCGGCGTTTGTTGCCAAGGATCCATTTTTTTTGGTGACAAAAAATATTGGCTCAACATGATAGAATAGTAGTGGCGGTGTTATATCGATTCGCGCAAATCTCGGCAGTAAACGAGATCATAACGGGGCAAGCCAAGTGGGAAAGTGAAGAAGGCAAATCCCGTTGATACGACATTCGTTGGAAAATTGATTCGTTTGTAGTATGTATGCGACCCAATTTCTAGGTATGTTGCAGGGTCGTCTGTTTGTTGTACTCTAACCGTTGACATAAATCTTCACAGCGCCGTTGGCATATGGGGCCTCTCTGTAAATATTGTATGGCAGTATGATGGACATATGTAGCAGAGGCCTGTGTTACTCATACATTCAATAACACTGATCACAAGATGTGGCTTCAGTATTAGTTTTAACGTAGATCAAAACCGTTTGTCTTAGAATTTGAATTTGTTTGAACGTTTCCTGGCCTGATATGGGATCTTTAAAGAGGTTGACAACACGCCATGCTGGTAAGATGCGATCATATTAGATCGGGTGGCCAGGCTCATTGACACTTGGCTATTACTTGTGGTACAGAAGGCCTGTGACGTTGCGTAGTCAGTGGTTAGTCAAGTTCAGACTCGATCAACAGGCCCTGGTCAAGTAGCTAAAATATTGCCGACTGCTGCATTAAACAACATACACTCACTGACAAATTACTAAAAAAAACCTCCAAAACGGAAGAGCTTTGTTACATTTCTACAGATGTTGTTGCTAGCTCAGTGATTTTTCCCACCTTGCACATGGGTAACAGCCTTTGGGCAGCAAGACACTAAAATAATTTGTTGAAAATCTGATGATTTCATAGCATGATGACAGCAGAAATACAGGATTTATGGCATGTTCGCTTTGCCATACCTGGAGGAATGGATAGTCTGATGATTTGGCTCATCACCACAAGGGTACATAGAATAGGTATTCAGCTACACATGCTTGCCATACAAGGCGACTATACTTGTGCTAAGAGGCGACTAACGGGATCTGGTGGTCAGACTTGCTGACTTGGTTGATGCATGTCATTGTATCCCTATTGCGTGCATCGATGCTCATGATGTCAATCAGTGGATTTTCTGGTCCAGACTCGATTATTTACAGACCGTTGTCATATAGCTGGAATATTCTGTTTTCCCCTTCAACAACTGTCCCTGTGGAGACCCAAAGCTCTATTGTTGTGTCCTAAGAGGGGACTAAATGGGAGGGGTGGTATGGCTCTGTGACTTGAATCAGGTGGTATGGCTCTGTGACTTCGATCAGGTGGTTTGGCTCTGTGACTTGGATCAGGTGGTATGGCTCTGTGACTTGGATCAGGTGGTATGGCTCTGTGACTTGGATCAAGTGGTATGGCTCTGTGACTTGGATCAAGTGGTATGGCTCTGTGACTTGGATCAGGTGGCATGGCTCTGTGACTTGGATCAGGTGGTATGGCTCTGTGACTTGGATCAGGTGGTATGGCTCTGTGACGTGGATCAGGTGGTATGGCTCTGTGACTTGGATCAGGTGGTATGGCTCTGTGACTTGGATCAGGTGGTATGGCCATGTGACTTGGATCAGGTGGTATGGCTCTGTGACTTGGATCAGGTGGTATGGCTCTGTGACTTGGATCAGGTGGTATGGCTCTGTGACTTGGATCAGGTGGCATGGCTCTGTGACTTGGATCAGGTGGTATGGCTCTGTGACTTGGATCAGGTGGTATGGCTCTGTGACTTGGATCAGGTGGCATGGCTCTGTGACTTGGATCAGGTGGTTTGGCTCTGTGACTTGGATCAGGTGGTATGGCTCTGTGACTTGGATCAGGTGGCATGGCTCTGTGACTTGGATCAGGTGGTATGGCTCTGTGACTTGGATCAAGTGGTATGGCTCTGTGACTTGGATCAGGTGGTATGGCCATGTGACTTGGATCAGGTGGTATGGCCATGTGACTTGGATCAGGTGGTTTGGCTCTGTGACTTGGATCAGGTGGTATGGCTCTGTGACTTGGATCAGGTGGTATGGCTCTGTGACTTGGATCAGGTGGTATGGCTCTGTGACTTGGATCAGGTGGTATGGCCATGTGACTTGGGCCGGTTGTATTTCAGTCCAGCTAATGTGACAGTGAGTGACCTGATCTTATATGCTGCAGAAAACAATCTCAACTATCACTCCTGTTGCCTAAAGTGACCATCTAGCTATGCTATTGTGAGGATGAGACAGTCAGCAGGCTGAGGCAGTCTTCAGTCTGGGGTCCTGGTGGTCATCTTTCAATGAATAAAAGTGACAAAACTCTTCCTATCATCACTGATGCTGGGGAAGGCAACACCTGTCCTGTTTAAATAAGAACAACAACACCCTTTCCATGATCATAAGGAAACTCTACTAACCCCAGAGTCCATTGTGCGATTCTGACCCGGAAGAGATATTCACATATTCACGCTAGTGAAATTCAAAACTGGCTTTACCTTTTAGGCTACCTAGCCCATCTGTCCTGTGAACTTTCGAGGCTAGTTCCACAATGACCACCTTAACCTCACCTCTAGTAATAGGCGAGGTGAAATGGGGTTTAACATTGCATCCAAGATTATTGCACATACATAGTGATGTGCATGCCTCTGTGTGTGTGTGTGTGTGTGTGTGTGTTTGTGTGCGCGCGCATGCTAGTCCAGACTAATGCCGATGTTATAGTGCTAGCCCACTGAGATACCATGCCGCAGTTTAACCTTTATACCCCACTCGGACACAGTATACTGACTGAGCCAACCAGTACTTGTTTTATCCCCTTAAAGGCAGAATAACAAAAAAAATAATCTTTTAACGTCTTTGGGTATGATGCAGCTGGGGATTGAACCTGGACCTCGCTCTGGGTGGACGCTCTACCACTAGACCACAGAGGTGGTTCCCTCAGTTAAAAGGGATGTCACCTTTACCAAACTGTGACACTGGCACCCTACCCACCTAGACATGATTGAATCAATTCACCTTACTAACATGTCTCCTTTGCAAATGCCCCAGACACAATTACTCTTGCCTGAAAGCGACAAGAGAAAGTCATTAGCACTTTACTATATCACAGACAGGCTGAAATCTCCCGATCCAGGTGTACATCCAAAGTCTACCATCCTCACACCAAAACATCAGACAATGTGTTAATTTGTACAAAATGAATTATTTATTGACATTGGAAGTACATGAGAGGCAGACCCTCTTGACCAGTTCTCCACACACATACAGCCAAGCTAACATCGTAGCATACAAGTCATCAGTATACTATGGAATGAACCTTCAAATATTGTAAAACCATGTCAACATACAAAAGATGCAGTTTCAGAGGAAACATACATTTCAAAACTGCACGCTTTGATAGCAAAGATATATGATGAGAATCTTCTCAATGCAAATCCGTTTTTAAAAAGCACTAATATCAGAGGCTTTCAAGATCCTTTGGTTAGGTGTAACAAAATCTCAATATATCTGACAAAATATATGCCAATACAAACTCTTTGATTTGAGAACAAAAACTCAAACAGGGGACTCTTTATCAGGGATAAACTCCCTATCTGAATTTGGCTGATTAATAAATAAGATAGAATTACAAATCAATATACCATGACAACATCCTACACTGGTTATGGCAATGAGAATATGAAAGTGTACACCAATGTCAGTATCAAAGTAAATAACAACAATCTTAAGATCACCTGACATTTGATAATTAAATTAAACTAACATAATTCATTAAAGAAATTAATTTAATGACATAAATTAGTCCAATGGTCCTCGTGTTATTATGAAAATAGTAATAAATAAAACACAAACACGTTAAAGATTTTCTTTAACACGTCTTTCTCATTTCTTGAACAAAGCACATTTTGTCAGAGTAAGTCGGGCTGATGTACAGAGCTTTACACTCACAGCAAAATGTACAAGATAGATTCAGAAACTCCAATACAAGAGGGCAAATTCTTAATGATAAAAATGTTTAGTAACAATAAAGTTATGACGGATTAGTGGTATTTACAAGATTTTAGGCAAGTCATAATGGGCATATACAGATGGTTCCATGAGAATATACAAAATATATATATGTATATGTATATATAAGTATACAATGCTCCGACAGAAACTGGGGCTAACCTGCTCAGGGTAGTGTGAACTGATGTGGAGTCTTTGATGAGCTATCACACATAATGCTCTCTAGAGTGGAGCCTGCATTAACTGACATCTGTTTGCGTCCAATTCAGAAAGCCAACACCAGAGACGAATCAGTCCCGATTATCTGGCAGAACAGATTCCACTGGCGTAATAGACAAATTAGTGATGAAAATTATATGAATGGCTCAGAGAGTGTAAGTGATGACACCAGGTGTTCATGAATACAGTAAGGGAGTCCTGGCCTACTGGTAACAACCTCACTCCAGCCATATGATGGCAGCATCAGACCGATCGAGTTTGGAATGGAGTCCAAGATGTTTTGGTTCAGGCAGCCAATGCTCAACTCAGTACTGTTACGCAATAGAGTAATGACTCAAGCAATTTGACCAAATTGTTTTTATCAGATCATTCAAGTTGGAATGAGTGAGTGAGTGAGTATGGTTTTATGCCACCTTTAACAAATATTTCAGCGATATTATGGCTTGGAACACCAGAAAATGGCTTCACATAATTTGATCATGTCGGAAATGGAACCGAGGCCTTCAGTGTGATGATCGAACGCTTAAACCATAAGGCTACCCCACCACCCCTTATTCCACATGGACTACACAGATGTCAGTTTGCACAGGCGTCACTGTAGCTTCAAACAGGAATTAGCTGAATTTGTAAAGTTTGATGACAACAGCCAAGCTTGGTGGAAATGGTAAACTGGTTCTAAAAGTGCTACATGCCTGGTAAGATTTGCCACAGTTCCAGAAGTGGGGGACTTTGAGCTGGGGAGTATGCAGATAATACTGGTCATTTGCATAAGTCTTTGGGGAGTTAGCTCAACAATACAGTGCATAATCTCATGGTGGTGAAAAAGGCAGATTCTCCCTTCATTCAACATATTCAACAAAATTAAATTTCATTCAAATTTTTAACAAGTGTAACCATTCATCTGAAAGAGGAGAAAATGTAGATCTACTTTCATAAGAATCCAAACAATCTAGATTCAACATAAAGTAATATTTTTTTCAAAGTTACCATGAAGGGAGAACTCGGCCACTAGTGTGTAGGCTAAATTATACAGCGGTTAATTGTGCAAAAAGTACCAATCATGAAATAACAAAGTCTTGTTTTGATTAACAAGCAGGTCGGTAGTATCTCAGAATCCATATAACAGTGCAACAAACTGATAAGTAAAGCAATATGATTTATAATGAACAGTGTGACCAATCTAGAGGATGGTGAGGGAGACTTGCGGTGCAACTGGTTCCTGCTAACCCAGAACACTGGAGCCAACATGTGCCTAGACGTGAACTACATGTCTACATGCATAGATACAAGGATACAAGTGGTTATGATGTCACACAGTCTTAAACTGACGTCTCCGCCAGTCACTTGCTAGGGCACCTTTGGGAATGTCGGCATTGTTGCATAAAGTGATGGAGATGAGGAGGTCACGATGAAGCTACTTGTGGCTGTTCTGTCTGATATACATAGACATATTGCTCTAACAGTGTCCAGGAGACTTGTGTCAGAACTCTTCACCAAAGATGGGACGGTATTTCTTTGACAAGACTTTCTTTTATATCACTGACGATAAAGATCGCCTTGACATTAAACATAATCCAATGTTTTTTACTTGACTAAAACATTTTTCAAACAATAAGTCGACATTACACGTCAGATTTTTACCAACATATTTTTTTTAACCAAACATGAACTTTATACATTGTAACCATGGGGATTCAAACCCAGGACTTTGGCATGGCGCCAAAGCTTTAACCGCTGTGCCACTCCATATTGACAACAAAACCTTGTGGTCAGACAGTCCTGCTTTTCCTGAAATGCCATCTCATCTTGGTTGAAGAGCGTAATAATACATCCAAACAGTTAGTCCAAAGTTAGTTGTACAAAGCTGTCTTTCTACCACTGCCTAGTTCACTGGTAGTCGAAGGTCGCACAAGTAACACTACAATTGTAAGTCTCTTTCCAGTCAGTATATATTAATCTATTTGTCTGGCACTTACGATGTCCTCTAACAGCGGTCTACAATGATTGTCTACAATCTCACCACAAAGTCAATGTTAAAGTGATATGATAATTATACTACTGTTTCACAGTACATCAGAATCAGCCATGGTCCATCCTTTCCTCACAGGAGCTTGTAGAAAAGATGGAATGGCCAGGATGTTTATTCCTGCGAATCGTGAACATTGGGCTGTAGACATCTATCTGACAGCATCATCTCCAGAAGAAACACCTCCACAGAAGAAAGGAGTCGACAGGACTATCAGAGCCAGGCCATTACCGTTTCGTTCAGAAGCACCTGTGGTTGAGAGAACCACGAAGATGAGAGGCGGCCATATTGTTGTCCATCTCCAGGCAGCCTCCATATAGCACCTTGATGTTGCAGAAACAGGATTCACTTATGACGGCGAATATACAACACACGAACGTTCTTCATCCACAGAAGGTACTTATGGGGCCTACGGCTACATGGCTCAGAAGGCAAGACTGTGTCTTTCTCTCATGTAAATCCCAAAAACTGCATCCCCTAATCTCAATGTTGAAATATTATCCAGGCAAAAAAAAATTGAAAGACATTTGGTCAGGAGCGTGGCAATATCATAGCACCATCACAAATCAGCCAGTGTGTTAGTTCCGTCATTGGTCTCTACAGCTAGCCGTGGTCTAGCATCCGTCTCACAACATTACGATGATCCAACGATGAACCTCCATCACAGATGAAGGAGCAATATTAGCCCCTGGTCTAGGGGATTCTGCTGTGACAGTGACAGTGGATTCAGGAAACCATAGAAAGCACAATCTGTTCAATAACTGGCAATTATTCTTATATTTGATAATCGGATCCTTCAGAGAAGACTACTCCTAAACGTATCCAGTAGGATCGCAGCGTTCTTCTCAATACCATTGTCTGTATGATTCACATTTCCCTCTCAGTCACAACATACAAACTCACAGATATTCAAAGTCATCCGTCAAACGGATTCTCTAGTTCTATAGTTTCCGAATGTCTCAATCATCCTCAAACACTACACTAATCTTCATCACGTTCACAAGGATCTGTGTCAGTGTATCTGGGGTCTATTCCTCTAAATTGTAGAATGCATTCCGATGAGAGGAGCAGAGCAGGCCAGCGAAAGAAGACGGACTAGAGTGTGTGCATGTGTGTGTGGCCATCACACGTACGCTGTCTTGTTGGATGGCCCCTCCATGTTAGTGATGACCTGCTCCAGTCTCATTGACAGCTGCTGAGCACTTGCTTGGTTGTCCACATCAAGAGCATTTAAGATCTGTAATGTACAACAGTAGTTGTTAGGGAATATATCTGAAGAAATATGACACCAAGATCATCTAAGATCTGTATTTTATAATGTCCAGCAGTTATAAGGGAATATGTTTGAAGAAATATGACACCAAAATCATTAAAAATTTGAAATGTATAACAGTAGTTGTAAGGGAATATGTCTGAAAAAATATGACACCAAGATCATTTAAGATCTGTATTGTATAATGTCCAGCAGTTATAAGGGAATATGTTTAAAGAAATATGACACCAAAATCATTTAAGATTTCAAATGTATAACAGTAAATGTTAATGAATATGTCTGAAGACATTTCACACCAAAATCATTTCAGATTTGTAATGTACAACACCAGTTGTTAGGGAATATGTCTGAAGTAATGTGACACCAAAATCATTAAAGATTTGTAATGTAAACAGTAATTGTTATGGAGGAAAGGACAAATGGATAAATATGACATCAAGAACAAGAGGATCTGTAATGTGCAACAGTAGTTGTTTGAGAATGTTACCAATGAAATATCACACTGTGATAATCAAACTGTGTTCACTACAAACATGGCGGTCAGGGCGATACTTTGTTAATGGATAGTACATCGCGCCAATAATACATTCAGCTTCAACGGGTCAATTATTGTCCATATGACAAGTCTTCAACATTTCGTGGTCTCCAACATCGTAACATTTGTAAAAAATATGGAAACTCTCTTCAGTTTGCAAGAGCCCTTTGGCAGTACTTTTTGTCAGAAGCAAGCACTGTTTTTACAACCAGAGTCAGTGATTCAGTTTTGCAGTGCATTAAGCAGTACTCTCTCCTATCCTGGCAGGGACACAAATAATGGGCTTCACACATTGCACTCATGTGGGGAATCAAACTTGGGGCTCAATGAGACAAACAAACGTTTTTAACCACCAAAGCTACCCAGTCACCTCTACCCAATCACCTCCACCCAGTCACCTCGACCCAATCACCTCCACCCAGTCGCCTCTACCCAATCACCTCCACCCAGTCACCTCTACCCAGTCACCTCTACCCAGTCACCTCTAGATGCAGTAAGATGATAGACAACCATGTTCCTCCAGTCAGTCTTTACATAATTAAATATATATTTAAGATTCTTTGGAATATCTTAACGTATTGATATAGTTTTCAAACTCAGTTTACAGAACTCACAGACTTAACCACAGTGAGCAGTTATATTATCGAAATAAGAATATTTTTCAACCAAATTGTCAGTTTACTTTAATGTCTGAATTGGTCTTAAACTTATCAGCATAAAAGAGCCATTTTTGTGTGTCCCATGCACAATATGAATAATCCCAAAGTCCCAACCATCGTCTCATGTCACGGTTTACCATTAATTCCCCATTAGTGACAGAAACAGTTTATTTACCACATACTGCTTTTCAGAACATTTAAAAAAAATTCCACACAAAATATTCCAAAATAGACGCTATGTGTAATTGAACACTTCCGCCTGGCATTTTATGAAACATACAAAAATATCCCCGCTCTCCATTAAGTAACCAGCCATTTTTACATTGATTGCTGCTCGGCGCAAATTGATGACTTTACAATTTATTTCCCAATGATCAAAAACACAGAAATCAATAATGTCATTTCTTACACTAAGGCCTATCATCTATCAAAAGAAATTACCATCTGAAACTCCCAGTTATGCCAAAATGAGTGATTTTAAATAGGTTTACTTTTTTGTAGCCAAGTTGTGATGAGAATATGAAACTATGTAATCAAAATAGGAAAGATGATAAAAAGCTGAATATTGACTTCTGTGCGTGATGAGTAGAGCACTAAGGATGTGTTTTATATATATTCTTCCAGCGGATTGTTGGCCGACTTGTGAATCCATTTGAAAACCATTTTTATTATTTTGTGCTGCATGTATTATGTTGTAGCAAATGCATTTTACAGTTTTTCTTTCTATGGTGTCTATGTGAAAATACATTCACCTTCAGCCCAACAAATCAATACATTTGAAATATCTGGTAAGATTTCTGTGACTTTGGCTTATGAGAATGGGAGGGAAAAAGGTTTTGAAAGTTTCAGCTGTTGAAATAAATATCTTGAAAGATGTTGTTTTTTATACGAAAACCATCCATCACTTTTCAACAGCTGGAAATAAAATATTTCAAACGAAATATCTGTGTGCCAAATTAATTTGAAAATAGTCTTCACATTGAATCATCATGATGATGATGATGATGATGATGGACATATGTAATGCACCGACTACCCACTGATGCATCCTCGCAGCACTACATTAATCATTATTAACACCCTGGTCAATGAATCAGTGTTCACTAGAACTTCATTCTCAGCTCCCTGGGGAAAATACAAACCAATTTCAGAATTATGACCCGCAACTGCCTGTGATGAACTCACCTCCGAATGATACTTGGACACGTAAGAATACAACTCCCTCAAAGCACTGGATATATAGAACTTCCCTGTACACATCTGAAATACACACACAATAAATGAAATCTAAACCATAGTCTCGCATATAAATAAAACATTAAACACGTTATCAGAAAAGATTCTGTTGACATTGTTTTCTATTATAAGCTTAAATGATAAATATATATTTCACTAAAAAAGAATATTCACATTGATTTTTTATTTATCAACAGAAAAAGTCTAAAAATATCGGGAGGTACAAATTTAAACATTTCCAGTTCCAGTTCAATAAAAAAGATAACCTCACTCTAGCGAGACAAGATTAATATTCTAGTCCATACACACTGATTTCATTAACACTTAATAATGTTTATTTTGGATGTTATTATGGGGAAGATATTTTACTTGACATTACAATGTTTAGGAAGAGAATGATTAATAATGTAGTTAGCGATATTTCAGTTATGTCACACCAGCCAGCAACTAATTTGACATAATTTGGGCCTGACAAACCAATGGATGACAGTATGAGCACAACACAATCAGTGAGGACACTCTGCAACCAACCAATCCTCATTACTTTGCAATAAACATGGGCTACTGGGGACCTATTCCTGCACAGTCACAGTGTGAAGTGTTTGTTTTTGTTGTTTAACAACGCACTCAGCAATATTCCAGCTATATGACATCGGCCAGTAAATAATCAAGTCTGGACCAGACAATCAAGTGATCGATATTGTGAGCCATGATCCATGACATTGGGGTATGATGACACCTGGTCACTTAGCCAGACCACCCGATCCATTTGGTTGGAGTGAGTGAGTGAGTATGGTTTTTACACCGCTTTTAGCAATATCACAGCGAGGGACACCAGAAATGGACTTCCCACATTGCACCCCTGTAAAAATTGAACACCTGAACTACCCAACAGCCCCTACATCAGAACCCCCAGCAACAGGTGGCACAGCGGGTACAGCACTCACCCGAGACACTTCCGCCAGGAAGGAGTTCATGTCCTGGTCACTGACTGCCGGCTGATCCCGGATGTCCTGGAAGTATTTTTCTACAGACTTGCGGTAGTGGACGATATCTTTGGCAAACAGCAGCTTGTTGGATGGAGAGTCCTAGGGACATGAAAAAACATATATGTCATATCCTTAGTCATGAAAACAAAAGTTGAGGTGAGGTGAGGTGAGGTGAGGTGAGGTGAGGTGAGGTGAGGTGAGGTGAGAAGTTGCCTTCAAGATTATTGCACTTATTTAGCGACATACATTCCATGTGTGGCTGCTTGTACTAGTCCAAACTAAAGCCGGTCTTATAGTACTAGCCCACTAAAGGATGTTTTCTTTGTTTGTTGTTTAACGCTGCACACAGCAATATTCCAGCTATATGACGGCGGTCTGTAAATAATCAAGTCTGGACCAGACAATCCAGTGATTGACATCATGAACATCGATCTATTGGGATATGATGACATGCATCAACAAAGTCAGCAAACCTGACCACCCGATCTTATTAGTCGCCACTGAAGACAAGCATAGTAGCCTTTAATGGCAAGCATGAGTTGCTGAAGACCTATTCTACCCTGCATCGTCATGACCAGACTAGCGGATGTACATGACTTTACAAGCTCAGGTAGCTCCTACACCATGGTCAAGGGTGTCTATTCATGTCACCTCTTATGCTTATCATGAGTTTACAAGTTGCAAAGGCCTTCTAAACTCTAATTACCTTTCCCAGTCTGTGTTCTGAGGTGGAGCAACTATCCATGAAAGTCTGTGCCACCACTGAGAGACAGGAGTCTACAATATGGGGCTTATTGATGTCAAACACGAAGTCTGGATTCTTCACGATGTTCACCCAGAACCTCAAAGGCAAGCTGTTTAAGAAAACAAAGCAGAACCACTTAATCTTCAATTTTTCATTTCGAATCAGTTCACATTATTTGCTGTATTTAAGTTAATTATTCACGTGATGGATAATATTCCATTTTCTGCTTTAAGAGATCAAAGGAAACAGAGTATGTTCATACGGCAAATTGATAATCAATTCTTTCATATCATATGTGGCATGTGTTACAAATATATTGAGTTACGCATTAATACCAAAATAATATCAAAAGAGTGTAATTGCCTCACAACTAACCACATTTCCCCTGAGCCTACATGCTAGCAAGGCACTTCTGGATTTAAGAAGCCCAACATCAAAGCAGACATAAAAGGGAGGAAACGGCATATTTTTCATAGTTTCTTTCTCAAGTGAAGGAGAGCGGTAATCACCTGTTACATTTCCACGTGTGTACCACATCGGGATCTGTCAGCCCGTAATGTCCCGCTGACTGGTCCAAGAAGTCGAACAGGTACTTAATGATAGGCGGCATTGTATGATTGGTGCTCAACATTGCCTTGAATAAATCATCGATGTACTTTTGTAGTGTTCCCTGCAACAAATCATTTCAATCATAAACAACGTAAAGAAATACCTTGAAGAAATTGAAAATGTCCTTTTGTTACTGTGTGAAGACATTTGTATATCTGAGCTTCAAGGGTATTGGAGTCCTTAATGGTCAAGTGACTTATTGCCTTGGAGTGTGTATGGCCAGTCTGGACGGCCTTGGGGACTTGCTCCGAGGATGGACATTTGAATTTCCAGGGGTCAAGGTCAAGGTCAAGGCCGTCTATGAGATTGGATTTAACACAGTTCAAACATTATTTCAGTTATATCACAGTGTGTCAGCTTGAAGTAGGACGACATCCAGAAGTGATGCACTTTGGCGAACTAAATGAGGACAGGTAGGGTGCTGACAAACATTTTCAGTCCAAACTGAAGTCCTTGATGAATTTAACTTCAATTTTTTTATTTTTTTTTAAAACAATGTTATGGACGGATAGAAAGAGCTGGCGATAAAACATCATATATAAACAAAAAGCGAAAATAAAAAATCACAGGAACTGGCCTAGATCTACAGAGTATGCATCTTAGTGCTATGTCTAACTATGGGATGTTAAAGTATGGGAGTTCCAGTCTTAGCGCTAAGATAGTTATCAAAACAAGACCCTGAGTGGGAGAAACATTTTGTTTGTCAATTTTGGATCTTTGGTATCCATACAGAAAGAATTTGAAAACCAGAATCAACTTTAACTTGAAATCAGAAAACACATCGAATGAGATGTGAACCCGTACAACGATATTGTGTGTTTGAATATCTCATGCCTATATTCCCAGAACTTAATTTGATTTTTGTGAAAATCTTTTGAAATATATAACCAAATAAACTGATATGCATTTTTAAAGTGTTTCAGCATAAATGGATTGACAGTCTGTGTCGCAACTTACCTTTGTGGACAAAAGTCTGGTAAGGAAGATTTCAGAAATCATTTTGACCCCCCCATCCTTCTGTGTGGCATCATCATGCTTGGCCTGAAACATGCACACAAGGTTAAGGTCAGTCAGTGAGTGAGTGAGTTAGTCAGGTGAGCTATACACATCTAGCACTGAAGCATCAATCAGGGAATCCCAAGACATTTCTTCTAAAACTACCCAAGTTAGAAATCTTTGACAAGTCAAGCAAATGCTTAAACCAAGGTTACCCCAAAGTTCAACACCTACAAGTCTACGACAGTGAAAACAGTTGGAGAAATAACATATATACTAGTCAGCTTTTGACAGGGATATATATCCCTACAGCATGAAATATCTGTATCCCTATCAAAATTTGAGTAGTATGTCTATTACTAATCTTTACCCAATGAGAATTGTTCTATGCCAATTTTAGCAATATTCCAGCAATATGGCGGGGGACACCATAAATGCTCTTCACACATTGTAGGGATTAAAACTCGGGCTTTCGGTGTGACGAGTGAACGCTTTAACCACAAGGCTACCCAACCACCCCTTTACCCTATGTGAACTGTGATTTTTTTAAAAGATAGTTTCAGAAACTGTAAATAAACCTGTAAAAGTATTACCCATGGCTTCAGCAGTCTCTTATGGTAATGAATTCCATACAACTAATTGCAAGCTAAGAGTTAGACATAGCCTTTTTATCCGTTTGGATGCAATCAATGTCAGGACAGTTTCTAACCATGATGAAAGGCAGGTCTCATAACAGTTCATCCCTTTCATAAGTATTTAGAATACATCAAAGGATAATCTTGACAAATATAATAACAATGCAAATCTGTGCTATTAACCAATAGAGGAAGTCTATCACTGACATAAAATAGCATCCTTTATATCAGGTCCAGCTAATTCCCTACAATCTAATAATCATTATTACACCAAGCAGCTTCCATAACTTAACCCCTGCACTGTTAATTATTAAACATCATCAATAATTCCATAAATATTATAAAAAAAGATTTTAAAAATAATTTTGTTTAAAAAAAACCCCACATACTAAGAGCGGTATCAGTCATACATTAGGCACGTCATTAAGAGTTAATACCACAGCAATACGCCATCTGATGAGCCAGAGAGGGTTAATTATCACCTGTCCAATCAGACAGGCTAAGGAGGGATGATCATTATGGGATAGTGGTACTTACGAGATGCCAATGGCGGATGCCCTGGTCGCTGTCCATCTTCATGATGGGGAAGGCTGAATTCACAGACATAACAGTGTTATCTAATGAACCTGTGAAAACCAAGCCAAATACATAGGTGTACTTATATAATAAGCCTTCATACGAACTTCCATATATCACACACGGCGGGAACCATGCAGACAAGTACAGCTACATCTACACATGGAGTCTGGTATAAACACAAGAAAAAGATAAGATATATGTTTAAATATAATAAAGCCAGCTCATGCACTTATTAATGACAATGTTTTCTTCATGGATCACAGATTTGCCTTGTCCAATGTGTTACAAAGTTATTGGGCGTGAGATATGATTCCCCTAAGGACTATGTTGAATGGGTGACAGTTAAGTGTACTTCTGTTGAAAATCTAAAGGGTTTTATGGTGATGAAATTGGTATTTATGGCTATGATAGAACAGAGGTACGGTATTCAAAAAATTGTATACCACACGAAAGAAAATAAAGAACACCCAAATGTTCCAAATGACAACAGTAAACATGTCATGACATGACAGATTAACTACAGTCACATGGAAAAATTGGATTTTCCTTAACTTCTTTTGAGTGTACATATTTTTTCACATTCTACTAAAGATTTAGAAAATAATAAGAAGCTGCTGTCTGAAAGGGGATTCATTGTCTGCAACATGATTGGTCCATAACTCATAATTCTTGGTTTATTCTCTCATTGTGACATTCTTGTTTTATTAGTTCCAACTTAAAGAGCAGAAAACCATCTTAATGAGTCTGTGAGCCAAGCAAAAACTATGCTTAACCTTAAATACTTCTGAATATATATTTGCAAGAGAAAAAGCGTTTTTTTTTGCAAATAATGTCATAAATTTACAATAACTGATGGAAATTTTAGAAACGTAGAAACAATAGATGTTTTTTTTCAGTTCAAACTACACTATTTTCTCTCATTTTTTTTATAGCCCTGGAACATATCATCTCCACCTGACAAGCAAAAAAGCTTTTAACATTTTGGTCAAGGTATTCCCAAATCACATTAAGAATTAATAACCTTATCTCGAACCCACTCCATTTTTTTTGAGTCATCGTAGTATTTTTATGGCATTATTATAAGATGGAATTGGAGCATTACGAAGGAATTCACAAGAGATTTATGATGATGATGATGACGATGATAATAACTGAATGTATCTCCCGATAAATCAAGCTAGGTCATATGTCGAAGCCCATGCTCCGAATATGGCAGCGCATCATGCAATATGAGGATTTATTACATGATTACAACATCAATCATGATCAGAAGGTTATTGTTCTAGAACAATGTGAATACTGCACGACAATAATGTTATTGCACATGCAAGTACACATGAGTAACTCGCTATCAATAAATCCCCATTACTGCAATTATATGAAAAAAATTCAAACTAATTTACATAACCTTAAACCTTTTTCACAAATAATATACATCCCGATACAGGTATTACAGAAACACAACATTAAAATACATCAATTTTAATTTCCATTTATTTCCATCAGTAAACGGTTTTATTCCAAACATTTGCAAATATTTATCATGTTTATAACAATATTTGTTACATTCTAAAAGTTGACCAATTCTTGCTGGATTCCACTCACCATTCAAAGACTTGATGGTTTGCTGCCGGTGCAACAGAGACATGTAAGCGCCATCTGTTACTTTGTAATATGACAGCATGTTATAACGGCGCCAGCCATCCTTACAGGGAGTGGTAGACTCCTCATCTTGGAGCAGAACGGGACCTGTGGGACCATTTCTCCACTCTGAAACCAGAAATACGTGGAGGAATATCTATCTCAGCCTACACCGCCGAACCATTTCCCTTAACAAACAAACATCTTATGGTAAAAACACCACATTCTTGATCTCCAACACACCCCGCATCAATAAAACATCCCCATGACTCTACTTTAGTTCAGTTGTATGACCCTCAATAGCACTGTTTCCACCAAACAAAAAAAGCTGCCTCCTTAAAAAAAACCTGTCTGAAAACTGCCAATTTATCCTGTTTCCAGCATTATGAAGGAATGCTAATGGTATCATATCAACAATTTTTACCAAGACGTTTTTGTTGCAGTGTTAGAAAGAGATTTTTTGACAATGGAGTTAATTTTACGCTTATAGTTTTTAAAAAGAGATTCCAACGAAAACATACTTCATCATTTAATGTGTTCTCACATTGTAATGAAGCGGAGAATGTGACACTGATATCACATCGCATCTTTACAACAAGAAAGCCTTTGGCTTTAGCTGAGTACAATCTGGCCATGCAGGGAGAATTAAGAAGACCACATACTTTGCAGGTCTAACCTGTCTCATGGTCTGTTGCTCCGCATGTTTCAAACTTGAACATTTGGAACATCAAAAACAAATTACCCATGAAATTACCAAAGGAACACCACCTACCAGATGTGACCCCATCACTTACTGCCAAAACTTCTTCTAATTTAAGCATTTTCTCGGATTCTTAATTGTTAAAAATTTGCATATTAAAAAATTGTTTCATTTTTTTCAAAAGCCTGCAGAGTCATTATGATTGGCTAAAGATCTATGTTTTGAACAGGGAGCCGCAGTGAGAAGGGAAGGTTTCCACATACCTAGATCTAAGTCTTGTACGGACAGTACTGTAAGAAGGGAACGTTTCCACATACCTAGATCTAAGTCTTGTACGGACAGTACTGTAAGAAGGGAACGTTTCCACATACCTAGATCTAAGTCTTGTACGGACAGTACTGTAAGAAGGGAACATTTCCACATACCTAGATCTAAGTCTTGTACGGACGGCCGCTGTGAGAAGGGAATGTTTCTACACAGCATGTCCAGCATCTTTTCCTTGGCCTGGGTTACGGTATCACAGTCGAGGACACGGCACTGGCTGATCTCGCCATTATGCTCCACATTGAGTGTCTGCAAAAACAGCAAGCATTGAAACAGTACCCTTGAAGCATGCACACAACAAGACACATTGACATCATCTTGAAATATTGTTGTCGCCCTACATATTGGTCTTCAGCAACCCATGCTTGTCTCCGCAGTGAAGACCTGGGTTAGAATTGGTCTTCAGCAACCCATGCTTGTCTCCGCAGTGAAGACCTGGGTTAGAATCGTTAGCTGGATGTAGGAGAAAAGCCAGCTTTTGTGAAATCCACAAGCATGAGCATGGTGCTGACAAATCTAGAAGCATGATCAGGGTGAATCAGGGATTCTACTCATGATTATAGGATTCTGGTATACATAAGGGGCACAACTCTGCACAACAAATTGCAGTGCCTTAGACAACTGGGTCACTCATGCCTCTTTAATGGACATAAATCGTCCATGATGCTGCGAAATGGTTGTTTTTTTCAAAACTATTTCAAGAGAATCAGTCTTATTTCTTGAGTCACAAACATAATCAGACTTGAATCCAACACAGCACTATGGCTTAAACAGCTACC
Organism: Haliotis cracherodii; assembly: GCF_022045235.1. Taxonomy (NCBI): domain Eukaryota; kingdom Metazoa; phylum Mollusca; class Gastropoda; order Lepetellida; family Haliotidae; genus Haliotis; species Haliotis cracherodii. The sequence goes on from NW_027266319.1 coordinate 8,713,045, forward strand.
TTCTCTGAAGGAAGAAACCAATATACTTCTAACATCTAATAGCATATCCAATCAGTCAGCCTCACATTAACACATTTCTAAAGATAATTCAAACAACTTTTACTGTTATTTCAAAATATCAAGCTCACCCTTACCCTTCACCTGACCTTGACATTGGCATGGGCAGCAATGAATGTCTTGTGAGTCACAGAAACAACAGGTGCTTGTTATTGCAGTTTGGGGTAAGATTCTAAAGCATGGTTCCCAGCCACAACCAAAACAAGATCTGTGGTAATTACTTTTTGCCAAATTTCTTAAGTAAGGATCAATTCTTGAGCAGCTTCTAGACATAATAAGGAATATCATCTCAGATTCCTCAAACAAGGATTATATTGTCACAAACTTCAAAATAACAGATTAAAGATATATTTCTGCCAAAAATATGTCTACTGCAGTTCTAAGCCAATTCCAAAACCATGAACACATTCCAAGAAGCCTAAAACATAAGTTATGCAATTGGACAGAAAACAGTGAAACAAGTGGAGATTCTTTTTGTGGTTTCCGTTACAGCCGCAGGATGCTGTGTTTACTCACCATCAACTAATTCTTGTCCTGTTTCTTGATTCAACAAGAATGGTTATTGTGTTTTTGTGAACTTCTCGACTATGATCAATCACTGGACTCAAGATACAGCAATACAGTGGAGTGTTTTCTTGGATTTGTGAAACATGGATCGATTCTTACCATCACTTTGGGCTCTATTTTCTCTCTAAGCAGTTTATCCTCGGACAGAGAGTATCTGGCATCTCCTGTCACGTAATCAACTGGTCCCTTCTCCGCCTGTAGCTTTATTGCTTTGTATAACATAAACAGAGGAGAGCCGGCATGATCCTGTAAGATAACATTACACCAGTGTTACTGATACACCTCACATGATGTAATACCTTGTGTTTATTTGGATATCATTTCAGCTGGCTGGTAATCATGTTTTGGCAACAGCTTGGAAATAGGATCAAGAACAAAGCACTGATACCATATTCAATGTAAAAAAGAACCCCTATACTTTTACCGATATTATGAGTGAGTGAGTATGGTTTTAAGCCGCTTTTAGCAATATTCCAGCAATATCACCGCTGGGGACACCAGAAATGGGCTTCACACATTGTACCCATGTCGGGAATTGAAGGCTTTAACCACTAGGCTACCCGACCGCCCCCCCACCTTATGAATGTAGAGTGACTTAGTAATTACGGGTACAGCATTTTAAAAGGGGGAATGCATAACATGGCACATAATTTGGTAAAAAACTTTTTGGGTCTACTAGCCAGAACTTGGAACTCATCATTGTCAGTCGATTTTACTGTTATTATATGGACTGTTATCAGCTGAGCTTACTTGACCAAACACAAATTTACTACACTCAGCCTTTGGGCTATTGGCTAAAGTCGCAGACTGTATACATTTTCCCATGTCTTGTATACATATACATGTTCAGTATGCATTAAAAAGCAGGGGACACGCATCCTGCACTCACTATAACTGTGGATGTCCTAGTGATTTCTGTCAGGTCGTTTACTGGGTGAAATGCGGTATGTGTTACACAATGTAACCATATTTTCGGGCAAGAAAATACATTGTATAAATTGCAACATTGGTAATGATGACAGGCTTCCATATTGAAAAATATTTGGCTAAATATTTATGTCAGGAATAAGCTGAAGTATTATGATAAAACACAACGTGCTGCCAGGTTCAAAGGGCAACTGGGAGGCTTGGACAAAGAAAAGACAGTATGAAAATAACATGCAAGGTGAAATAGTAAACCATATCAAAATAACAAAAAACAGCTAAAATGTAAAAGTTCTCATGGGGCAGTTAAGACAAAAAACAACAAATTTTGAGACAGAAGCAAGATGATAAAAGAACTAGAAAGCCCTTAACACAAATAGAAGATGATTTTCAAAGAAAATACTATTATATCGGTGATAAAAATTGAAGGGAAAATTTCCATTAAAATAACATCACGTTTATGCCTAAATTAAATGAACACATATCGCAAGGATAGTCTAACATGAATATTTCATGGACATGAAAAGAGCAATTACGTCACTGTTACCTTCAAATACTTGTACAGACACAGCGACATCCAGTTGCTAAGTAACTTTTCCACGACCGACTCCGTCCTGAAAACACAAACCCATTTCGATCAAACACACAATTAATTATTAAATTGTTCTTTTTCTAACATATCCCCAGCCCTGTAATCTTGATATATTTTACAACGAAAAAGGTTGAGATTTGATTGATATTGATTTTATGCACTTGTTAAGAGACTGGCAGCAGTAAAATAAGATTAAAGCGAACAGATTGACTCAGTACTGTTGGGAAGGTCATGATGCTCACATCTGAATAACCCAATTTACTAATACTATCAAATTAATGGAAAATTACTTATGAGCTTCAAACCAAGGAAATGCAATGTTTCTGCTCAGATTTAATTAACTTCTCATTAAAAAACATGAGACTATAATGAAATCATACGCTGCATTTAATTCACACATCAAAAATAATTTATTTCCTAAATTGTGAATATTATTGAATGTACCAGATGTATAAATTGATTCACTAAGTTGTCATTTTCGAAAGCAATTCATTTAAAAATATTTAATTGAAAAACAATTGTATTTGTACATTCAATTATTATGCCTGCAGAGACAACATGAACAGTTTTTGGACACATGCAGCAATTATCCACACTCCATTGATCTAATGACAACCACAGCTGCGTGGACAGAAATCATTTCCATGTCCTCAAATTGCATGGCCCTCTATACAGCGAAACCTCATTTATCTGGACATGACATTCCCGATGAAATTGTCTGGATTAACAATTTTCAGGATGAACAATTCATGTGTGCATGCGTGCATGTGCGTCATCACATGTCAGCTTAATGTAGGAGGAAAACCTGAAGTGATGCAGGTCTCAGGCATTTACCACCAAGTGGAACCCACCAGCACGGGTATGGCAAACCTAGAAACATAATCGGGGCGAACCTGGATTCAAACCAACAATCATAGATTTCTGACGTGCCCAAGGGACGCAACTCTGCACAGAGTATCGTGGTGCCTTAGACGAGTGGGCCACCCTGAATGATTCATGGTCACAAAAGATTGTATACTTAGTATCCATGTTAGTGTCCCCAGCAGCAACTGTCCACAAGGTGGGGATTTCAGATTCATGAGGTTTCACTATATACAATTTTTTGTTCTACTAATGACTGGTGGACCTGATTTCCCCCAAATGGCCAATGAGGATATTCCAATTCTTACCTCCTTAGCATCAGTTTGGGGTGTCGCCCCGACACAGACTTCTCCACCAGTTCTACCAACAGGCATTTCAAAATTCTGAGAAAAAAAAGGAAAGTTCTTTTAAAACATTTACAAAATATCATGAAAAAAAAAGTACTCCAGTTTCTCATATCCAACGACTGATCTGATTTGTATATTTGAAATCAGACGAGTGTGTGTGAATCAGTTTTCAAGTAATTACTACACTACTAATTGTTACTTTCCAGAAGACTAAAGTAATTACAGACAATTGTGGTCTTTAGTTAGGTCAGTTTCATCGGAAGCTAATCGGCAGACAGCAATACTAAAGCTATTGATTTCGGCTGCTAATTGTCTGTGTTCCCCTTGTCTTGGAACAAACGTGGATTAACACGGTCAACATACAGAAGGTAACACAGGCCATGGATCAAGCCATATCAAGCCAATATCTAAGACTATCAAGACCCAATCAAGTTAGTATTAGCATTAAGACCTTTCAAGGTAAATTTTTTTATCCCCCCCCCCGTATTCCTTTTTTAAAAGTTTAGGTACAATGGTTGTTTCATGCTTCATTCATGATATCACATATCCCCTTAATGCCAAGCACCAGGCAGGGTAACAACAAGTATAATCTTTTGGTATGATGTGGCCAGGATATTGAACAACCGACCTCTTCTCTTTGCAGAACACAATCCACTTTGTTTGCTTTGTTTGTTGTTTAACACCACACTCAGCAATATTCCAGCTATACGGTCTGTAAATAATCGACCAAACTGGTGATTGATAACATGAGCATCAATAGGCGCAGTTGGGATACGATGACATGCATCAACCAAGTCAGGGAGCCTGACCACCAGATCCAATTTTACGACAATTATAGCTGCTGAAGACCTATTCTACACCGGATCTTCACGGGTCTACTACCTACTACACCATGGAGGCAGTCTGTGTTTAGAAAGACAAATCTCCATTTTAGGCCTCCTTTGCATCAGAAATATTTACCTTCCTCTGTTCTGGTTTCAGTACTTACTCTGTTGCATACTCCATATTTCCCTGGTAGATAATCATCAGGAGGGATGCCACATTTACTCTGAGGGGGAAAAGGATATCTTCAATTACTGTCGACCACAAAACAAAAGCACAATGACTGAAATGTATGGGGTACGTCAATCAGCATCTCATGCACCCCAATTTTGGATCTGCCAGTATAAGCTCATCTTCCCGAGGCAAGAGAGTTAACTGACTTTAAAAGTCCAGTTTCCACCCTTGCCGAACTAGGCTGGAATTACTGGGCATCGATCGTAGCGCCACCAGTGGCTATTACCAATTATGTCCCTTCTTAGCCTCTCCTATGGACCAATCAGATTCCACCTCTCATATCACTTCTGTTTGTTTCACACAAAATGGTGGCACCCAGTCAGGACAATCTGATTCATAATCAAGATTTATATTGTGATAAAACAGGTCTTACATCGTACAATCCATCAAATCACGCCAGCAGCTTGATTAAAAACATGAAAAGATTTGGAAAATATCTGCTGACGAGTTGGCGGTGCACATGCTTTGCAAATCCTGCAATCGACCGAAATCTGCACATCAGTTTACGAACCGGATTTCGATTTTGGTGCGTGATTTCGATTGGACTATGCATAGACTTGTGAGTCCAGCCAAAATGTAACTCCACAATACCAGCTTAGTTTGGCAAGGGTGGAAACTGGACTTTTATAGTCAGTTAACTCTCTTGCCTCGGGAAGATGGTATAAATTTTAACAATACTGAAATTCAACTATAGACTTAAGCAGTACAGTATTCATTACATTAAGGACTAAATGAATACTACAGAGAGACTGAACAAACTCGACTCTGTTCATTCGAAATACCATTTGCGACAATGACCCTCAAGTGATATCATAAATACCAAGTCTTGAGCTTTAAACACATTGATATATTTCAAAAGGTCCCGAAGACAATGCATTGTGGTTTTATACATCAAACAGCTTATATAAAAAGCCAACGAATTGCCAAAGGATGTCAGATGTCAGCCCTTATCACTCCACTACTTCTATCACAACATGTAGACAATATAATGATGATCTCTCGACTCTAAAATGCGTTAAAGAGAGTGGCATTTTGTCTACAGCGTCTGTCTCAATCAGATTAGGTGGGCACGGTGTGGCTTGGGGAGGCACTGATTGAGAACATGACTTATTGCATGACAATCCTCTTGGGCGCTTAGAACAGCAGGGCCCAAAATGTCAAATATGTTTGCGTCTAGTAGGGTCAGCTAAATGATTCTTCATTCATCCATGGGCTTCATTTTCACATTGAAGTCACGAAACAATGTTACTACAGTTTAAAACATCCTTCCTCATCTGATTTCAGATATAATAATAATAATAATAATAATAATAATAATAATAATAATAATAATAATAATAATAATAAGAATAATAATAAGAATAATAATAATGATAATATAACAATTTAGGATGATGAGTCATTTTATGACTGTTGGTCTCCATCAGATGATGATGATGATGATGATGATGATCATCATCATCATCTGATAGAGACCAACAGTCATAAAACATCAATGAAATGACACAGGATGTCAGATGTCACTGCTGTATCAATCATAACATGTAGACAATATAATAATAGACTTATACAGCCTACTCGTATAGTCACATAGAGTGCCTACTTGTCTCTGATGGAGAAGCCTCTCTGGTCCTCCATCGTCCGGATGAAGGTCAACAGGAAAACTTTCTTGCTGAGCAGCTGCTGGAACAACACCAGGCCTTGATCCGAGAACTTGATACGGCCATTCTTTTGCTGAAAACATAATCCATATATTTAAACACTCCCATCCACTTTATCATCGAACCATGGTTTAGACAGAAAATGCTTTATCCAGAAACAAGATTCAATGTTCAATACAGCACTTTATGTTACCACTAATTATCAGTTCCTGTTACGTCAGTGATGGACTGATTCTGATGATGAAGCAGGATGACGTACCAGGGGTGGATGAAGGATCACATGGTCAGACATCCCTGGAAACAGCACCTTGAACGTGTAGGTGTGATAGTCCCAAAATGGTATACCGCTTGCTATGATGTCACCTGTCAAATCTGTCATGTCAGTCTGCAGCTCAGCAAAAGCTGAAACCGGAAGAGTATCACCATCAGTCTTTATGTTAAATTAATGATAAGTATGTATATTCAATAAAATCTTATTAACTCAATAAAATACATGCTGCATTGTTAAACACAATACAACTTCATGCTCATGGTAAAATCTTCATCAATTACAGATAAATAATATAATAGTGTTATCCTCACAACTAACAGATATGTTGGCAGTGAAGAGGGCATCTGTTGAAAATTTCAAAGATTTTCTTGCGTTATTGACAACCTAAACTGGAATTGATGGCAATGATGTAATAGTGGTAGGGCATTCAATAATATAATATAATAATATAATATCAGCACTCAGCTATATTAAAATACATATAACTTGAAATACTTTCTAAGGCTGCTGAAAATACAATTTACTTTTGCAATAAGAAAAATATAGTTATTTATTTGTTTGCTTCTCTTACCAAATGCTGAAAGCCATTACCTCAGAATTGTTAATTATTTTGCCATTTTTGAACTATTTATTGAACATTCCCATACATTTGAATATGAATATGTGACAAACAATGAGATAAGGGACCTAACTGGTGAAAAAACATGTTTTGACTTTTCATTATATCTTAAAACTGCAGTATCTACGAAACACAAAAATACATGATAACGGAACACATGGCGATCTTTACTGAAGTAACTTGACATCAAAAGTCTTTAAGACATGGTTGCACAGTTGTAACCTAGCACCCATAAGGTCCCTTTTCTCCTGGTGGGTCCTATATCATGACACTGACAACATCCAGAGGGCAACCTACCTTGTTTGCACTCATTACGAACGTTACTCTCAAGGTTATCCAGCTGTATCTGCAGTTTGCGGTAGATGCGCTCGGCCTTGGTGCTCTGTCGTCTGTAGATGATGAGGATGAGGATGATGATGAGGAGAAGGAACCCACCACTGGCCGCGATACCGGCAATGGCCTCCTTCGGGAAGCTGTACTGCTCTGGAACATCATACCTCACACGGCCCACATGGAAACTCAGGTTATTGACCTTCACCTGGAAACAAAATAAAGGTTAGAGAGTGATTGATTGATTGATTGATTGATTGATTGATTGAATGGGTGGGTGGGTGGGTGGGTGAGTGCTCTAATGTGGCAGGAAAACCCGAACAGATGCAGGTCTCAGACGTTTACCACTTCAGTGAAACTCACGATGGTGCTGACAAACCTAGAAACATAATCAGGTCAACAAGACCATTTTGAACAGAGTCTCTGTGTTAAGACAGTGTGTCAGCTTGGTGCAGGAGACAAGCCTGATGACTGACATCATGAGCATCAATCCACCCAATTGCAATACAATGACATGCATCAACCAAATCTGCGAGCCAGACCACCCGATCTTGCTAATCGTCTCGTACGACAAGAATAGTCGCTTTTTGCAGTAATCATGTGAAGACCTATTCGAACCAGGATCTTCAAGGGTTTACTACACTATACTATGGATTTGTCATGACATGAACAGGTTCTGATTAACCAAGAACCAAGTAACATCAGCCGATGTCATGGCCATGTCGCAACATAGACCTATCTGAACAACACGTCGTGAGAATTACAACATGATTCTCATCAACTTATAGATTATTGGACAAAGAAACAAGGTCTAATTGACAGCAATTAGCAAAATCCATACTCAGCGCTAGCCTCATATCAGGAGGAAAGGATGCTTCTGACACTGTATATGTAACATGAGTAACAGTCCTGGCTTATCAAGTGTCCCATTGGACTTGATAACAGTAGCTATCCCATAAACCTGACTATGTTTGTTTTCTAACACCCCACTCAGCTCTATTCCAGCTGTATGACGATGGTCTGTAAATAATCAAGTCTGGACTAGATAATCCAGTGATTGATATCATGAGCAACAATCCATGCCATCAGGGTATGATGACACACAATCAACAAAATCATGAAGCCTGACCACCCATTCCATTTGGTTGCCTATTGCGACCAGCATAGGTCCCTGGGCCCTTTTGCACAAAGCAACCTTAGTGCTACGACTGTCGTATGTTTAAGTATGGGAGTAACGATCACCTTAGCGCTAAGAATGCTTTGTGGAACGGGGCCCAGAGGGTCAATTCTAACCCGGACATAACATTACTCTATAGGTCATCTACTACTCACATAGACATCTGGGTATTCCCTGCCATCTTCTTTCCCATCCCCGTTGATCCCTGGGGGTTGTTTAGGGGGCGGGGCACACACAATCTGGTTGGATGACAGGGTGGTGACATTACACAGCTGCTGGCCAATCAGAACCACGACATCATACTTATCGGCTGCCAATGTCAGATGGTGGCCCTGGAATGAAAAGTGCCACCTTCATTACAGCATGTAACAGTGTATTATTTTCCTTTCTGAATCAGAATATTCAAATTCTTTTCTTCATCACTATGGTAACAGGAATATGGAACCTTAAGACATAGATATGCAAAATGCTCATTAATCTAGTAACCTACATCTTTGAGAAGACAGCAATATAAGAGAAATTTAACTTTTGCTACATTTATAATAAGGTGTAACAAAAAAAGTGCCATAACTCCTTCTAGCAAAGTCTTGAAGTTTATACAAAATTTGGCTCAACAATACTTTATAAGGTTTTTAAGTAATATTATAGTGTATCGGCTACATATAGAGGATTGCCCGAAGTGATGCAGTCAACTTTCAACTTAAGTGAAACTACAAGCATGGTATGGTGCAGACAAACCGGATTCAAACTCATACGACAAAGGAGTGAGTGAGTGAGTATGGTTTAATGCTGCTTTTAGCAATATTCCAGCAATATCATGGCTGGGGATACCAGAAATAGGCTTCACACATTGTACCCATGTCGGGAATCGAACCAGGGTCTTAAGCGTGACGAGCGAACGCTTCAACCACTAGGCTACCCGACCGCCCCACGACCATAGGATACGGTTAACTCTGCACAGCAAATTGTGGTGTTGGGTCACCCAATGACTGCCATGAATACATGGTTGCTATGGTAACTGGACAAAAAAACACACTTTTGTAAAGAGCAAGTGTTTGACATACCTCAATGATCAGCATCTCTCCCTTGAAGATCTTCGTCCTGTCTTTCTCCGTGAAATTGTAGACTTGAGGGTCTTGGTAGTATTCCAACTGGGCATCAATGCCAGAGCCTGACAGGTTGCGGACACTCAGTACGCCATCCATGATGAAGCCAAGTTCCACTACCAGGGGTGGTTTTTGCTGTGCGTCACGCTTCAGGCGCACCTGGTTCCGCACAAGACGGGGCAGGGATGGGGTCGGGCACTTCATCAGTGACCCATGATGGATGAAACAGTCCTGGTAAAAGACAATCAAGTTTATTTATGTGTGCAATAGTGTTGGAACACTTGTTGAAATGCAGAAAGATTTCAAGGAAACCGGAGATTAAGTGAAAGGTTGATTATAATTTACGAGGGAAAGAGTGAATGGGTGACTGAGTGACTGAGTGAATGAGTTGGGATTAAGCTGATTTGAACAGTATTTCACTTCAATCAAGGCGTGTCAGCTTGATGTGGGAGGACAGCCCTAAGTGATGCAGGTCTTACACGTTTACCACTTTGGTTAAACCCATGATCAGGGTATCGTGCTGACAAACCACCATATTAAGACAGAAATAAGATTGTTCCTCTGCCTGGAGTTTCTAGGCCTTCGGTCATGCCCAATACTGAAACACAGGTTGCATGTGGTGTTTCCCAAGGCAAGAGACCTTCTTCAAAATAAGCCTTTGTTCTCCCAGCAGTAACTGGGTACCCGGCAGAATGGGATGGTAATGTGACTGCAAACATTCTAGGGCCCCATAAAGGGCTCAGAATTAGGGCACACTGATCTATTGACCAGAGCAATAATAACGTAGCAGGGAATGGGAGAGGAACGTTACAAATGGACCTATAGTTATTATTATTATTCATCAATAATGTTCCCGCTTGCAGACACTCACAGTGTTCTTAGTGGGGAAGTACTCTCCATTCTCAGTGGGGATGTAGGCAAACATCTGAGGCTTCTGGATGTAGCGGAAATGGCGTCCAAGGACGGTCAAGTATCGCCCACCACTGAAACACAAGAAGCGCAATACCATCATGACGAGCTTCAGAGTCAGTTAAATGGTACATCAATGATAGAAACAACAGCTTCTCTCTTTAAAAACATTAGAGCAGGAAAGATGGTAGTTTTTTTTAAAGAGAAAACCCCCATGCTATTCTGTGTCAGAATCGTTTTTGAAGCAGAAATAAAATACTTTCATGTTAGGGACAATGTTTTTACCAGGCTTTGAAACCTGAGAACCAGGACATATCTTCTGTCAGAGACATAACATGCCTCAACCAAACCTTTATAAATTTGTCAATACACAGGAGTCCTGTTTCTCTGAACCTTCAAATCCTACATTCCCGACATTCGCATGGAACTGATGTGACTCAACATATCTCTGTTTTTAAAAGGCAGATACCATAACAAAGTAATCAAATTGTCAGAATTACTGAAATTCCACTTTGGAAATAGATTAGCGTAATTGACGTAATAAGCGCCCAGGGCGCTCTCAAAATTTGAGCTAGGGGGCTCTTATTAGAATATTATTTTGGTGATGAAAAAAATGAGTTGAAAGATCATAAATTTTGTGGTTTATTCTGACAGCCTGAAATGTTTATATAGGACAGATATATTTTTTCAGAATTTAACTACCCATAATTAAGAGTGCATATAACACACGACTGCGTATTATAGACGAATAAATAAGTCTTGTGTATATTGATCAATTGGAAGGGGTGTTAATTGGGATTGCTAACTAGCCAATATATTAGCAAATATCGCCGTGGGCGCTTATTACATCGAATACTGTACCAGAATGCAAATCTAACAAAGATTAACTGTATAAAAACTTGTGAAGCCATCAAGAAATTAGACTAACATACAGTCTCCGAAATGATTCTAGTCTCTGTAACTGAAGAATTCTAAACTTGCCAAAGTATAGACTTGCTGAGGTGTGTCAGATATTTATGTTTCATGGACAGTATGATTTGGTTTGCTTGTTGTTTAACGCCGCACTCAGCAATATTCCAGCTATATGACGGCGGTCTGTAAATAATCGAGTCTGGACCAGACAATCCAGTGATTAATATCATGTGCATCGATCCACGCAATTGGGACCGATGACATGTATCAACCAAGTCAGCGAGCCTGACCACCCGATCCCGTTTGTCGCCTTTTACGACAAGCATAGTCGCCTTTTATGGCAAGCACGGGTTGCTGAAGACCTATTCTACCCCGAAATCTTCACGGGTCCATGGACAGTATGAGAAACTATCAAGACAAGTGGACACAAGGTTGGGTTGCCTATTGTATAATTCCTTTCTTAATAGTGTGTTGCATCCTCATCAATACCAAGTATATCTTAACCTTACTGTCACACTATGCATTTAAACATCATGCAACTAGGTGTATCCTAGCACAGTCCCTGAACCATATTATTTCCCCTTCCGCCCAGCCCTTACTGTAACACTATAGCTCTAAATGAAGCAAGTCTAGATTTCCTCAGATTCTCCAATCTCACTGAGGCTCCTTTTCAATTTGAAGGAAGTTGTTAGTTTCTATTAAGACTATATATTTTCAGAGACTAGTGTCAGTCTAGGTGTATCATTAAATCCTCGTCTGTTCAAGTTATCATACCTGGCAATGCTCGTGAGGGGGGATATTTTCTCAATCAAGGGGTTTTCTCGGTAGAAGAAGTCTCGACTGAGAGGAAACTCTCTTCCATCATAGAACAGCTTGATGGGGGACCTGGGCGTGGCATCCCACACCCCAGTGGTCACACACACGAGGGAGCTCTCCGACACACTGGAGCTGCAACAACATCATCAGCTATGTCAGGAAGATGTGGATAACACAAGATTTCAGATTGCATCAGCAGATTCACAGCTGTCCCAGGAATCAAAATTAGACATAAGACATTTGTATACTACTCAAAAGAAGTTGAGGAAAATCTGATTCCTCCATGTTACTGTATGTAATTTGTCATGGCATATTACTACAGCATATTACTATAGTAATATGATAGAATTGGGTGTTCTGTAACTTCTTTGCATGACAGATTAAAGTATAATAAAACGAAAGAATTGTGTTCTAGGAATTTGTTAGCAGCATGCAGTGGCCTAGAGTGAGTGAGTCTGGTTTGATGCCGCTTTGAATAGTATTTCATTTCCATCACAGCATGTCAGCTTAATGTGTTATGCCACTTTTAGCAATATTCCAGCAATATCACAGGGGGGCACACTGCAAATGGGCTTCACACATAGTACCCATGTGGGGAATCGAACCCGGGTCTTCAGTGTGATGAGCAAAGGCTTTAACCACTAGGCTACCCGACCTCCCCTTCACGCAATTGGAAGGGAGCTGGAGCGATTTCCTAGTTATATCCCTGCAACCAGTGCATCTTGTGTGCATCAGTGCACAGCATGAGCAGCAGTTTGTGACTGGGTACAATAACACACAATCAGTCAACACTGTCACCATACAATCCTTGCCAGTGGCTCCTACAACCATGGGAACCTATTCTGTTGAAGATTATTATATTAAATAACAGCTCATCATTGAACATAATCACTAAATAGTATGTTTAGCTAAAGTCTTCTGACGCTTACCTCTCCACAAGACAAGGCACATCTCCGAAGCTGGCCTCAATATGCCCTCCAGTGTTCAAGTTACGCCCCGATATGGTGATGCGCGACCCTCCGGCCTTGGGGCCGTTCACAGGATAGATGGACTCCAGGTGGGGACTCTGTCATAATAATAATGATGATAATAATAATAAGACATTCTCACATGCCATTGTAACCATGTGCTCCCCATATTAGTTGACAAAAGTTAGTTGCAAAAATTGGTCATCCACTAGCTTTACACTCATGAGACAGAGAAATTCTATGCATGGTCGAGATTGAGCAGTGATGTCACAAAACTATCATGGCGAATGGGTCCAGGGTATTTAGTATGGCGATACAAGACCCTTCATTATCGAGGATGGATCCCATCAGAGTGTTTATGTAGGACTTAGTCTGTACCTGATAATGAAATGTGGCTTCACGGTACTGGGCCTCCGCAGCACCGATCTTCACAGTCACGTATCCCTCGGCAACCTGACCTCGCCAATCAGCACGACACACGATTCTGTAACAACCATGCCATAAAATGTACAAACACAGTTTTCATAAATATAACATTCTAAATACCTAGTATATTTAAGTGGGTATGGTTTTAAGCCGCTTTTAGCAAAATTTCAGCAATATCACAGCGGGGGACACCAGAAATGGGCTTCACACATTGTAGCCATGTGAGGAATTGAACCCAGGTCTTCGGTGTGACGAGCGAATGATTAACAACTAGACTACCCCACCGCACCTAGTATATTTGAAATGTTTGAAAGATGCATGACCCACCAGGATAAAAGGCATCTTATGCCGTTCTGGGTGTTAGGATACGATTCTGCTGTGATAAATTCTGCTAAGATGTTTGATTTTAACTTACTTCAGTGAATATCTTTTTTCTCTCTCGTTAGTTGTAATGTAATAAAAACATTATTTTAAAACCGTTCAGCATACATGTCTACTTTCAATTCATCAGACATTATATCTAAAAACAGTCATAAGTCGGAAAATGAGTTCAAATGTTTGATATCATGTATCCCTGTAATAGATAAGAACTGAAGCTTGTGAATTCTATTTTTATGTTCCGAAGATACTGTTGTTTTAAAAAATAATGAAAAGTCAAAAATGTGATTTTTCCCCCATAAGGTCCCTTATGTCATTGCTGGTTACACATATTGTTGTGTGAGCTAGTGGGGTTTACGCAAGCTTCAGCAATATTCCAGCAACATCATGACAGGGGATATTACAAATGGGCTTCACACATTGTACAAATTTGGGAACCCCACCAAGGCTACCCCACCACGTACCCTTTGTTTGAACAGATCGAACACATGTGTCCATTCTAGGGCTGGGACAACTTAAAATTTACAACCTAGGTACCAACCCCCCTATTACCTGACCCCACCCGGGTACCCGCTGTAGGTTTCAAGAGATAGGTACAAACTGTCCGATTGGGAAAAGTTTGACCGTAGCCTTGGACAAATGTATTTATATACATGTATAAAACGTTCTGGTCATGCATACACTTAAGTTGAGTGATGTTTTATCTTTATTCAAACATATTAAAGTCAGTAGAAATGGGTGTAGTGGTCAGAAAGAACTGCTAACATTAGTGACTTGTAGTTTAACATAGAGTTCCAGATAATGTTTGTCATTAAACAATATATTTTTGACAAACCACAGGTCCGAGTAGTCCTGAGGGTACCCGGGTCCTACTCAGTACCCTTCCAACCCGAGGACCCGAGTAACCCGTCCCAGCCCAAGTCCCCAATAGATTTATAACTAACGGAACAACAAGCCTCTGTCAAACACAACCTGTAACACTACACAGTCGTACTCAGAGAAAATAATGTATTCCTTAAATGACAAGCACATCATTGAAACACTACAAGGGCAGTGCAAGGCAATTTCACTGTCAAACCAATGGAAAAATTACATGTTTGCCAGATACACAAAAGCTATTTCGGAAATAATCATTTGGATCTTTTTTTGGACGAACTGTTCCTCAAAATATTGCAACATTTTCTTTAATGATATCAAATTGATATCCTGCCTCTTGCATACAAAGACATTGATCACAATATGACATATGAAGAATCGCAGAATTCTGGTTAAACGAATGCTGAAATATTGTCTCTCATTTTCATGACAGATGTAATTTATTATTCCAAGAAAAATACTCTTCAATCCATCTGGTCAATATACAATTTGACAAACTGATAAGGCACTTCATTTTAAATGTGCTTTTTGTAATCAGCAAAGATTTGAATGCGTGTCTTTTTCTTACCTCTTCGATGGAGAATAGAGATGCCGGTATGGCATACATTTGACACTAGCGATGAAAACGGAATTCTCAATGTCTTCAAATGTGGAGCCAAGGTTGCTGCCCTCGATTGTAACATTAGTTCCTCCTTGGATGGGCCCCGATAATGGGAATACCTGAAAAACACATTCATCCATTCTTTATTTCCTCCAATTAAATTTGTTACAACTTATCCAGGTCACTGAGGCTGTAGCTCAGTTACAAGTTAGTGAGTGAAATGTGCAATGTTCCAGCTATTTCATGAGGGGTGTCAGTCATCCTGGTCAGGCAAACCAGAGGTTGATAGCATGAGTGATAACTGATGATGAAGGGGAACGATGACACACAGTCAGCTTAGGTCTTACATGCACAGGGTATCTCGTCATTCCTTGCATCTCAATGAGGGAAAGGGAGGAAGGAAGAGACTGATTGAATGAGGAAGAGTGACTGAAAAAGGAAAGTTGCAAGTGGTGGACCCGTAAAGAGCCTGGTTAGAATAGGTCTTCAGCAACCCATGCTTGTCTTGAGAAGTGACTAACGGGATCGGGTGGTCAGGCTTGCTGACTTTGTTGATGTATGTCACTGTATCCCAATTGAGTATATCGATGCTCAAATTATCTGTCACTGGATTGTCTGGTCCAGACTGGATCATATACAGACCACCATCACAAAGCTGGTGTATTAGTGGGTGGGTGCGTGAGTGAGCAAGGAAGAGTGAAAGAGTGAGTGAATTAGGATTCACACAAACCAGTATGTATTAACTGGGTATGAAAAAGGCACTCTTGATACATCACGTACCGATCCCCTACAGACAGACTAAGGGACTCTGTCTATTCAATATCCAGTAATATCAAAGTGAGGAACACCAAGAAAAGGCATCACACACTAAACCTTTCTTGGGAATCAAACCCAATCTTCAAACAGACAAGCAAACACTCGAACCACTGTACTACACTGTAACCAGACACTCTAAAAGACGACAACATCCGTAAACAGTTGAGCGCTACTTTGAAACACCCCAGATTCCCCCAAACAGATCCCTGTCTGCAAACATGTCTTGTACAAGTAACCCTTCCAACTGGAACCGCCTCTTTAATAGCAACAAGTCGGACCACCACATGCACTGTCTACTTCATGCTGCGACTATCAAGCATATTTCATTATTCATACACCAACATGCAAAATGATAAATTGAAAAGAAAATTCCAACTACCCTGATAACCCTGGAGAGATATTTGCATGCCTTTTAATCTCAATTTATTTCTTGTGCACAGTTTCAAAGGACATTAATGAATATTGTTGGGAGACAGCAGACAGAAATCCTATTGATGTCAGTGCAGTGAGATTTTCCAGACTGTGTCACTATATGGGGAGCCAATCTCCTGTAGATGCATGTTCAAAGACAAAAGCTCAGATCTGTCCTGGAATTAATGGTTTGAAGTGAAGGGTAAGATATGCCTGGAATTTTAAGCAGGTTGTGTGTCCGACAAGTCTTTCTGCCCATCACGGAATTATAAAAAAGGAATTGTAGATAATTGGGGATATGTCAATCTGGAGAACACTTATTGGCATGTTGTAGGTGTCTGCCTGACACTGATTGTAAAGAGATTCCTCTGCTTGATTTGATATTATTTGTTCAGGGGATGAACAGTCAGTCAGCATTTGCAGAGACATCCCTTAGATCTGTGGGCCATTCTACAGAGCGATCTCAGGAACATGGCTTCCAAGACTCCCAAACAACATCTATGAGTTAGTGAGTGAAAGAGAGTGTGAGTGAGTGAAATGGAATGTGAGAGTGGACAGCATCAGTTATTTACAAACCACTGCTGACTAAGAGTCCTTGAGAATGAGTTAGGCCTTACACTTCTTAAAGTACCATTACATCATAGTAGGGGGCACGAAGAGAGAGTTTAACACAGTGAATGCTTCCACTGCTAGACTACTACTGGCCAGAATACTGAGCATTGTCTCAAATAACTGCCTGCCCGTGGCTGGTAACTTCTCTGTTGGGCTGGATGCAACTTTCCTCATGAAACATGTCTGGCACATAATTTTAGCCAATTTACATATTCAGTGTTATCATAACTTCTCGTAGATTCTCGAGTAATTGTAAGCATTATTTTATCTGAATCAAAACTCATTTTCTCTCTTATTTTTCGGCATTTTTCAATATTTACAATGTGTGAATGCAGGCAGGTAACTTTGAAGATGAGCAGGCAACACTTATGGGTCACCTACCCGACTGTCTTGTTGGGTTTCAAAATTATTTCGAACACTGCTACTGAGCATCTAGCCATACTCCTAGGGTACAAGGTCACACCAAGTCAGTGACACCTGCTTGGTGATTTTTAAGCAGCTTCCTAACCAAAGTACTGTAGTAGGGTGATCAAATCATCATCACAATTAATTGTAATTGACACAACTAAGGTACTTTGGTCTCCTCAATCCCTGTAAGGAAGATCTTGGTGGCAGGATATCATTTCTGGGCCTGTTCCGCTCAGCAATCTGGGCCCCAAGACAAGTTTAACTCTGATAACATAGACCTACAGTCATAGCACTAAGATCAATCTGTGGAATGTGACACTGGGCCATGTCCCACAAAGTGATCTTCGTGCTAAGACGATCATAACTCCCATACTTTAACATAGATATACTACAGTAATAGCGCTAAGATTGCTGTATTGAACAGGACCCGACATCCATTCCACTAAGCTATCGTAGCACTAAAGTTATCGTAATTATCATACTTTAACACAGGCTTACAATTGTCGCTGCTCTATGATCGCCTTGTGGAATGAGGCCCTGGTTGCTACAAAGTGATCATAGCACTACGACTGTTGTAAGCCCATGTTAAAGAATCGGAGTTACGATCATCTTAGCACTTTGGGGAATGGGGTCCTGATTACTAAGATGTCACCAAAAAGTCCAAACCATTTCAGAATACCTACCCGAGTTATTTCTGGCGCAGGGCAGGAGGACACGGATCGCGAGTTACAGTTGGGGCTGTACTTGCAGGTATTGTCACACCACATACACTCCAGGGCCGCCCACGTGTAGTTCAGATTGAGGCACAGTCCACACTCGAAGTTGGCCAAAACATCACACTTGTACACCGTAGCTGGGGACAGAGGAAGGCCAGGTAAAATAGGCTTGTTTGTTGCTTAACACTGCACAAATAGTCCAGTTATACAAATCAGGCTGTAAATAATCCAATCTTGATGAGACAATCCAGTCCGGATCCCTCTTTTGAAAACCAAATGTAGTGTGTTGTAGGCAGAAAATTATTTGAGAGAGGATTTTGATATTTTGGACCCCCCTTCTAAAAATGCTGGATCCGCCATTGTATTACTCACTTTTTCATAGAAAAACAAATGTTACCATAAATGTTTCAACAATTATTACGTGGGGGAAAAACCCAACTAGACCATTCAGTATACTCAGGAATAATAAAAAATATGATGTGCTCGTTAATCACAGCAGGTACATCCCTTACCTATGAGAGGTGTGGTGGTCTCCAAGTAGAACTTGCTTCCCCAGTAGACCTTCATCAGGGCTTCCAGTTTACCCTGGGCCTGACTATACTCAATCTGAAACACAGTAACATTTGAAGGATACTAATTCCCTGAAACATATTCCATTATAAAACATCCATAAATGTCCACACACCAAACAAACATAATTGTCATGTATATAAAAGTAAATCAATAGATGTATTTTGATCAGCTTCTCAGATGAGAAGATATTTGTTAATGTTTTGTTTCATACCGGGTGAGCAATATTATGGCAATACCACTATAGCATGTAAATGATTGAGTCTTGGCCTGGCAAAATAGTGGTTGATAGATTTGCTTACATCCCACCGCCAGGATACAATGTCATACAATTAGATGACACAAATAACAGAGTCTGTCTGTTGTTTAAAGCCGCACTCAGCAATATTCCAGCTATACGATGGCGGTCTGTAAATAATCAAGTCTGGACCAGCCATTTCAGTGATATACATCATGAGCATCGATCCACGCAATTGGGATACGATGACATGCATCAACCAGGTCAGTGAGCCTGACCACCTGATCCTGTTAGTCGCCTCTTACAACAAGCATAGTCACCTTTTATGGCAAAAATGGGTTGCTTAAGACGGGCCAACAGAGTGCAACCACCCAATACCCATTTAGTCACTGTTAGTCAGCATGGAGTACTGGGGACCTATTCAGACTGGAATCCCCAAAAGTGGGACCAGTATGCAGTATGCAAGCCACACTGAACTACCCATCTGCCAGGCAAGTCTAATCTCGAGGGTTTCTCCATATGTGGACTAGCAGTATTTGCAGAATATGCCTTACCTTTGGCATGTCGCAGGTGATGTGTGTGTCATCAAGTCTCTCTGCCGCCGCCTTGTATGTGTAAGACCCTGTGTCCACTTCACACACATAGTTACCAAATGTTGACTGGAAACAAAGCCAAAAATATCCAATGAAGTCTGCGCGATGACATTCGAGATACTTGTTATCAGAATGTTACAAGTCTATCATCAAGAGACTAAACACAGCAGTGAAAGTAATGTGGTTTTAATTGGATGAAAGACTGCTGCCTCGGAATAGCTCAAACTATCTGATGGTTACGCATATTCTTTTCTCAGGGGTGGCGAAAATATTTCACTGTGGGTCTGGGAGCTGGAACAATTTCAATGATTTACAGAAATCATTCGGCAGGATTCCAAATCAGTGAAATACCGAGTAAGATGTCATTCCTATATAACAATGATAACGGATACTCACCCCAAGGCGTGGGAAGTTGTAGCCCTTGAGAAGAACTTTCCTGCGTACCCCGACAGGCAGATAGATGTTGTCGGTCACCTTCGTCTCGATCCGTGGGCAATGGACAGCTCCACGCTTACCCGGCAAGGTGCTCTGGTGATTAAACAAAATACTTCATTGAAATATTCAGCAAATCAAATTCATTAACAAACTTTTCATGTCAGTTAGAAAGTTGGGTTTAATTCCGCTTTGAACGGTAATTCTAGTTGTCATGGTGTGTCAGGAATGTGTTAGGAAAGCCAGTAGTGATGCAGATGTTTAACATACACAAAACCTATGTATGGAGCTGAGAAACCAAGGATCATAACTGGATTCAAACTCATGACAAAGGGACACAGTTAATAGCAGCCCTTAACCCATTGGGCTATCGGTGTCCACATTTAAGGGTCAAACATGGTCATGTAAATACTAGCCACTCTCATCTGCTATTTTGGCCACAATGACACTATTGGTAGGATTGTTTGTTGTTTAACATCGTTCTCAGCAATATTCCAGCTATGTGACGTCAGTCTGTAAATAATCAAGTCTGGACCAGCCATTTCAGTGATTGATATCATGAGCATCTATCCACGCAATTGGGATACGATGACATGCGTCAACCAAATCAGCGAGTCTGACCACCCTATCCCCTTTGTCGCCTCTTATGACAAGCATAGTCGCCTTTCACGGCAAGCATGGGTTGATGAAGACCTATTCTACCCTGGATCTTCACAGGCCTCCATTTTGGAAGGAACCTTTACAAGAAATGGATACTAGACACATTGTGTGGGCAGATGGCCACAGGGGGTGATGTCCAAGTAATAAATGATGAGATTACAGTGCTGGCTGGCTATCTACTTACAGCCTGTGATCTGATGATGCCTTGTTGGCACTGCAGGGTGTTGTGGTGACATGAGTTCTCATAGATACACCAGTCACACACAAACGGGGAACTTGCACAGGACGAGCACCTGCAATATCAACAAGTGAGTTCAAATTTTAAGTCACATCGGCAGTATTTCAGTTTGCAAAGTTCACATCAAAATAAAATTTTGTCAACAAAGGAGAGTAAACCAACAGTAACATATCACATGATTTAACCTTAAAACAAGTTGTAAAATAAGGAAGAGAATTTATGGATGTCAACTTCTTTATTATGAGGAAAACATATCTTTATCATAATAAAGGGTGAGTGTGTGAGTATGGTCTTATGCCGCTTTTAGCAATATTCCAGCAATATCACAGTGGGGGACACCAAAAATGGGCTTCACACATTGTACCCATGTCGGGAATCAAACCTGGGTCTTCAGCGTGACGAGCAATCGCTTTAACCACTAGGCTACCTGACCGCCCCTCATAATAAAGAAGTTGACATCCACAAATCCTCTACCTCATGTGTATCACCTCTGATTGCCTTCCAAAGACTTGATGTCGGAAAATATTAAAAACATTTAACTATCAAGTTGTCATTATTCCAGTGACAGTCAACAAAAGTTTCTATACTACTCAACTTTTGACAGGGATAATCAGATGTCATTATAATTATATATACATTTGACATGAGGATCAGTTTTGTGTGCCCTCGCAAGATGAAATGTCCCTATCAAAAGTGGAGTAGTATATTGGACATTATTTCAATAATATTGAGTTAACAGAGTTTCATATTTTGAAGTTGAAATCCAAAAGGGCGATAACTCACGTCTTGAAGTTGCTGCAATTGTAAAAGGTGAACTTCCTGGTGACAAACAGTTTTCCGGTTTCACTGGAGTTGAGGGCCAGAGTGACGGTCTGAGAGGCTGCAATGTGAGTAGGTAAGTGAGTATTGTTTTACCCTGTTTTATGACACTGAGACTTAAATAACTAGTCCTCTGTAATTATACATGTTGGATCCGACACACTTCTCCACAGCAATTGTTTTACAATGCATGATGGGATACATGAAAACTCCACACATGCTAATTATGGATATATTTTCATTGTATCCCAGCATTATTAGCTTGTGTTTATTTTTTGTTTAAAGACACACAAATATTCAAGCTGTTAAAGGCTGGTTGTATGTAATCAAGTCATGTCCAGATAATCCTTGTGATTGATATGATGAGCAACAATCAACCAAGCCAGCCGGCCTCACTACCCAAACGATCTGGTCACCTCCATCGGTTTCAAGGGACCAATTATAACCTGGATTCCCCACGACTTCCCTATTAGCAGATACCAGTTGATTAATAACAGTGCCAGGAGACCTCTAGACTAACATCTAGTCTCTGAGATGAACATATCGTACAGAAAAAATAATTGTTAAATTATCTTTAAAAAAAAATTAATTAAAAGGAGCCCAGAGACTCTATTCATTTTCAGATATCTAGACTTGCTAAACATTATAGACTTGCATGGGCTGTATTTCATATATTTGTATCAGGGTCTGTAAGACTGACTGAGAGACCTCTTGTACAAGCAGAAAAATTGTATTTAGAAATTTATGTTCATACCATTCATGTTGCTTGTATACTGGACAAACAAACTTAGGGATCATAAAAATATTTTGGGAATTTTTTATTAAATTGAACACTGAGACCATAATTTCATAAACATATCCACAAAAAACTCCTGATCCTGAACTTTTTTGGTTCAGTATATATACAAAACATTCTGCAATGCTGCTAACAGTCACCACAACCAAGCTTTTACATGTCTTTCAGTGAAAACAATGTGATAGGAAAAATTAAACGTAAATGTTATTCATCTTAAAGCAGAAAAAATTCAAAGTTTCAAATCCTTTCTAATAAACTCATCAATATTTACATCAACAATGCTATTTTCCCCACAACCATGCATTCTCATTCACTCATCACGATGCATTATGCTGCATTAAATCATTTACCATAACACCCTGCTAATTTCCAAAATATTATTCAATTTATCCCATTACAGCCACCTGTTTCACAAGAATGTGGATGCATCTAAATAAACTACCGCCTCAGATAGGACATAGCTCCAGAATCTAAGCCTGATAATGTGTTTTATTGCGACTGATAAGGCTTTAAGAACCTTAGATAGTCGTGGGCTGCCTGATAAGACACTGTATCTCAACAACATCGGTCTGCCCATAAAGAAACAGAATAATCTCTGACACTCAACAGAACCGATAGCACGCAAGTTAAATATCACCCTGAACTTCCTATGCTACTTAGGCCTGACTTTTCGTTTTGTTTACATATTTTTGGCCAAAAATTCAGGTTGGTGTGTCCAAAAATAATAATTCTAATTCCAAATATTTTTTTATATTTCCATAAAAAAAGTAGGGCCATGAGTTGAATTAATTTTTAACAGGTTTTAATTATAGTATTTTAGATAATTTATTCTTTTGATTTTTATAATAAAACACGTTACTTTTCTGGTCAGCTGAATAAGAAACACTTTCCATTTCAATTATTGTATCACATTTCAAATTTATTGAGTTGACAGATTCAAAAACCAAATTCTTAAAAAGTCTGGCCTTCTCATGCTGTCACGAACAGATGCATAAATTATCAACAGAAACATTATCGAAACCAATGTATCTGGTTACCATTCAGTATTCTGAGAATAAATAAAACTATCATGATAACTATTGATTTATTTGCACATCCCACTCAGTTAATATATGCATTTTTCACACCCCAGCTGTTGGCCCAGTATGATATGTAAACGTGTTCTTTGTTAAGCGATATGATGAATCAACAGCACGTAAAGTTTAATGATACTTCGAGTGGAAATCGGTTGACAGTGTTGGTTACAGAATTCCGAGGGTTTGATATTGTGTTGGCAACAGATGTTAGTATCACATAACACTTTGGGAGATGTTATTTGACTGATCAAGCAGGACAATAGAAGGCAGGAAGCATAAATCATCTCAGAACACCACTATCGGGACATAATGCCAGCAGAATATGTTTGATATCAATTATAGATGTGTGTGATATGCAAATACTGCAGCAGCTGAATCACCTGTAGTGGGATACTTAATACGCTTTTACACCCCTTTTAGCAATATTCTATATATGATGCAAGGGGACACAAAAAATGGGCTTCACACATTGTACCCATATGGAAATTCAAACCCAGGTCTTTGAATGATGAGCGAACACCTTAACCACCGTGCTACCATTGTCCCAACCTTTGAAATTATTGGTTTTGGTATTTCAATATAAATATTTCACTATGTGAACAAAAATATCTTCGACAGAAAATTATTACAATTTTAAAAAATAGAAAATGGAAATATGCAATTATTTTCCAAGTCTACACTATTTTAGTTCATTGTTTACGTCTTCTCCATCCATGTTTCATGATCATGTCTTGTACTGATAACGCTCCACAGAACGGCATGACACTGAATCTTGGCTTTGGTACAAGGCTTCAAAATCCACTCCAAATGGATGCATGGCGTCAAACATTTTGATTCAATTGCACAAAACTGACTTTAAATTGGCAGGCATCTAACCTGTTTTTGGCCAAGACCACGATTACGCCTCGACTTGGCAGCAAGTGTTTATTCCCCACGCCTATGAAGAATGTTTCTAGGGAGCACATCTTCTATTCCAAAATAGACAAAACTCTTTCGTCTCTGGAGTATACCCACTCGATTCATCATCTTCTCGCGCTGACTCAACACACGGAAAACCTGCAGCTTTACACACTGTTTTAGTGACAAGTGGCTATTTTTGAACAGGTTCCCAGGATGCAGTTTTTTTCATGAAGGGTCTTGTGACACCGAGATATTTTTGCGAGGAACTGACAGTGTGTGGGGGGATTGTGACAGTCTTATTTGCAGTACTGAGGGGAAGATGGAGCGACTGACAGATGCAGGACTTGATGGTCGTCCCGGCATCGTCACACACCCTGACAGGGGAGCTTGTTTTAACCCTGTCTGTCACCCATGATGGATGGCAGTATTGACCAGTTTTTTTCACACTAAACAGTAACCTGTCCTACAAAATGATGAAACAAAACACAACAGAAATTAAATTATTTTTTTTCAGCCATAATGTCAGTGATTTATAGCTCTAAGTTGAAGAAGTCAGCAGTTCTAATGCTAATTCTGCTCCTTTCAACTACAACATGCTCCTTACTGATCATGAAGTTAATCAAATTATTTTTAAAAAATCTTTAAAAATCCTGTTGTAAATGCAATCATATGGACTTGGATGATTAATTACTATTGTCATATGTATACTACTCAAAAGAAGATAAGGAACACACGATTATTTCAGATTATACAATATGTTGGCATGGCATGACAGATTGACTACAGAAATAGGAAAGATTTGGGTGCTCTTAAACTTCTTTTGAGTAGTATACATGAAACTAAACCCCAAAGTCAAAAGAGTTGCTGAAATAGCTTAATGGTTTCGAATACTGACTAACTGGACACAAAGTTTCATTGCATACCTATGCATGTTTTGTATGTTGACATACCATGTCACTGCTAGCCGGTTTCAGATCAAAATCCCCCTTGAAGATTTCTAAGTTCAGAAGGTTGCCTTTAGGGCATGCATCTTTTACACAGAAACCTATTTTCAAAGTGTCAGAGATGCTCTCACCTTTGTCCCCAAGTGACAGTCCCAGATCTGTGAAGTTGGGCGTCATGCACTTTGCACCAAAGTACCAGAAATCAGCCTTGGAGCTCCAGTTGAGTTGCTGGAACACGCAGCTGTAGGTGCTGGTCATGGGCAGCTGGGGGATGGTCAGATGCAGCTGCAACAGAGCATGCAGATACATGTATGGCCTTATAACAAGTGAGTTAGATTCAAGATGCTTCAGCGTGTCTTGTCTGTGAAGATCCGGGGTAGAACAGATCTTCATCAACCCATGTTTGCCGTAAAGGACCACTATGCTTGTCTTAACAGGTGACTAACAGGATCGAGTGGTCAGGCTCGCTGATTTGGTTGTTTGTTGTTTGACGCTGCACTCACCAGTATTTCAGCAATGTGATGGCGGTCTGTAAATAATTGAGTCTGTACCAGACAATCCATTGATTGACATCATGAGCATCAATCCACGTATTTGGGATACAATGACTGCATTAACCAAGTCAGTGAGCCTGACCACCCAATCGCGTAAGTCGCTTCTTACGACGAGCATGGGATGCTGAACACCAATTCCAACTCGGATGTTCAGGAGTTTATAGTGATGACAAACCAAGACCTTAAGGCCAAACCAGGAGTAGAGGATATTTACAATACAGTTAGAGCAATAGTCCAGCCCCATCTTGGCGGGAGGAGGGGAGACGACAATAGCATCCTAACATGCTGAATATAGGGTTGTGAGCAGTGGTAGGTACACTGACTGTGGGTTGTAGAGATTGGACTGAATATCCACTCTACACCTGGGTCTACTTGCACAAAGTGATCTTAGTGCTATGACCACCGTAACCCTATGTTAAAGTATGGGAGTTACAATCATCTTAGTGCTAAGATGGCTTTACTCAAGTGGGCCCAGAGCCATCCAGGGCACACACAACCCCAGCAATGTCATTGCTCATTGCAGAGAGAGAAATAAACTTTGGCAAAAACTCACCTCTTCAACTTTGGTGACAGAGACAGTTTTGGGAGAGATTTCAGTGATGTAGATGCACTGATTGGCTCGGCCATGCAGCCATCTTGCCATCGATGGATCCTCGGAGTTTGGACAGCTACTTCTCAGCACACACCTGGAATACAAGACATTGTCATGAACTTCCAGCCTCTCAACACATCACTCACACATACAGTGAATAAAGTGAATGTATGTTGTTTTCTGACCCAGTGTGTAATAATCCATCAGTCTGTAAATAATATGAAAGGCAAATCAGTGTTCAATATAACAATCCTGTCACAGAGAGAGCAAGTATGGTTTTACGCAGCTTTTAGCAATATTCAAGCAATATCACGGCGGGGGACACCAGAAATGGGCTTCACACATTGTACCCATGTCGGGAATTGAACGCTTTAACCCGGGTCATCGGCGTGACGAACGAACTCTTTAACCACTAGGCTACCCGAACGCCCCAATCCCAGTCAGTGTTCAACCACAACATATAAGCATCCAGGTCAGACATTGTGCCCCCCAATCCACAGTTTAGGCACCTCTGACTTGTGTGGGGTCCAGATCACCTTCCCTCCCTTGAAATCTCTCCACAGGTTTTAGTCAAGACCACCCACAGTCTGTTTCAAGTTTCAATAAAGATCCCCATTGACTTCTGGACAAAACATCCCAGTGTTTTGGTGTAAAAATGTTATCTTATTCATAATCAAGATTTAAGATTTTGCTAAACTTTCTCTTTTTGACATATTTTTTTTTAAGTTGCCATTAGATTTCCTTGTAAAACAATAAACATGTCTGTACAGCATCTTAAACGCACATAAACATATATTTTATCATATAACATCTTGACATCGTATGTTCTAAACATTTAACCATTTTTCCGGTGTGCTGTTTATGTTGCCACATCTTCACATTAATTCTAATGCCGCGGTCGCAAAAACAGGATATTTAACAGATCATAAATTAAACATCAGCCGTTGATGAAGTAATTCATATGGGTGACACTGCCATCTCAGCAGTCCATACTTCTGGCAACAATGGTAACCTCACTAGCGACTTACCCACACAGGAATGTAGGGATAAAAGGTCAGAAGTATCCTAGGGGTGGAGACAATTCCCCAGCTTGGGTTTATTACTGCTAATTAATAACTTCTCCAGACATCAGCTTATTTTTAGCTTACACTCGCCTACATGGTTATCCTTCAGACTGCCTTCTCATAGTTCCTGTTTTTTAATAATCAATGATTAATATCAATTACTGTTTTTCATAAAACATAAAACTAATTTCTAATACAAGGTAGCTGTAGCATCAATATGTTGAGTGTAGATGATGATGATGATGATGATAGATGGTTAAGATGATGATGATAGATGGTGATGATGATGATGCTGCTGATGATGATAGTGATCACAGCTAAAATTTAGCCACCAAATGAAACTACAAACGTACTGTGATCAAAGTAACCACCAGGTATTAAAAAATACTTTGAATGACATTATCTTCTGTACCCTCTCAGGGGCTATCCATAACAGAATCAAACTTGTGATGAGCTAACACACATACCACAGAGCCACCCTACAACCATACTGACAAAGAAGAGGATGTCAATAAAAAAAAATGATTGCATGTCATAAAAAACTATGTTATTGATTACACCACACCACCAAAGACAGCTAGCATCAAATCAATAAAAACATACTGGCAAAAAAATTAGTAAATGGTCATTAATTCTCTTGAGACAGAGGAATCTATAGTACTGCAGCCACATAAGAAATAATCATCCAAATGAAGACTTAATCTGCTTTTCCTTGGTGGTTGCATATGCTATGCTATTAAAATCTGAACAGTGATAGCTCGATATGACACTGAGGGCATTTCCCCGTGCCTTCTCCCAGCCCGACTAATCCCTTGTCAATTATGCTGATTATTCCTAGAGTCAGAGAGATGAAAGTCTTCAATACCCGACACTTCACTGCAACAACATCATAACATTAGGTGTCAATTTTTAATTTTCTTTCCATAACCATCAAACAGTCGTCCTCTATGGATCGACTCAGCAGCGAGATTGATCTTATCTACCAGGCTTGGTGACAATATGGCGCGACGTAGGTGAATAAAAGTGTTCAAATTTATCATTCTTTTATACCGAACAGGTCAAGCGAGGCGTAGAGACTCGCTATCATTACAACAAACACCATTGAGTTAAAATTTGAAGAAAAAAATAAATGTGTAAAAATAATCATTTGTCGAGGATATTCAATGACAATGGATCAAATATGCATGAGCAATCGTCTGACTATTGTATACGTGTGTCTGTATCATTACCCAGCCATTAACAGATGACGAAGTAGATAGCATCATTTCAGTCATTGTCGGCATGTTGATGCATGTCTCGTAAAATGTTTCTCAACAAGGGAGAGCACACACTACCCATAATTCCACATTCACAATCAGCATTTTATTGCCTTGACAGTAGCAGATAACATCTATTAAGCGATTACTGTAATTCATGCTCAGATTTCCATTACAGGGACTGTTGGACTCGGAGGTAGATAAATCACTCCAATCATCTGGTCGATGAATGGACCAAGCAATTGCAATCTGGATATATGATTATTATTACAATGTTAGTTTAATGAAACAGGAAATAAGAACAATAATCATGGATAATAATTATTGTATGTGATGTACTGAATATTTATACATAGGAATAGAAGTGAGTGAGTCAGTGAGTGAGTTGGGTTTAACACCAAAATTCTCTACACCCAGAAAAAATAATAATTGCCATGTTGTTGTTTTTTCAAATCCAAATTGATTACTTGCTACTCAGTGTGTAGTAGTCTTGATAAGGTAATGGTCAAGTACCACTTCCACAAATATCCATGCCCAAGGAATTAATTAGTAAAATAATACCACTACGCAGTTCTCCTAATATAGTCCCAAAAAGAATTCAAGTTTGCTTCACAATAATAAAGTCCAAATATTGGAAGAGGGATGAGAGCCCTCCTCTTCAGATGGTGGAAGTACGTTCAAGTTCCGCACTAAGTTGAATGGCTTTGTCAGAGTTTAATCCAGTAGCTTATGTCAACGGTACCAGATGTCCAAGAGTTCCATGTCGATGAGTCCAAAGAACATGATTTGACTGTATCTTCTGGGGGCAGTAATGGAGATATGCAGTAGGTAGTCCTCATGTTTTATAGCTCCTCACACAGCACACAACACAGTACATACCGTGAAGCGAAAACTCATCAAGTCATTTCATTGATTTTCAAGTTTTTTAAGCCCTCATCCAAGGTTGTGTTGGTATTACGCTGAGCAAGTTAAATTTGACATAAATGGTTAAATTTTGAGTGAAGTAGCAATACATTTGAATTTACTTCTTAGCTGCTAACTGCATGACAAATACACTGCTGGACAGAAGTAAGTATACACTTGAAAATTGGATTTGACCAAAACATTACAATGATATCTAAATCATTACAAGGCTGAAAACAGGACTGAAACACTGCAATGTTAACATCTAAAACACAACTATGATACCTGTATCTAATACATCACCATCCAATAACCATTTCTTGTTTGTATTTTCAGACACCATCAAACATGGTGTATATTTTCTCTAGTCTGGTAGTTAAGATCAACCTACTGATGGCAAGTTCTGGAAGTTCAGAAGATGCAGTTTCTAAACAAATTTAAATGGAGTTGTTTGTTTCTATCAAAATCATATAATTTCAGGAGACTAAGCATTATTCTAATACTGGTACATTGTTCAAAGTGAGTACAAATGTTAGTGAAACTACATGTCACGTGGCAATTATATTCCCTCTCTACACTGTGTTTAGGGAGCTTATAATCCATACATTTTCACTAAGAATGGTACACACAGATTAACAGTTCTACTGTATATAACCCTGTGCAGAGCTGCCACAATAATGTCATATTCCACTCTGTAAGCATATGTATTATTCAGTGTAGTCTGTTAGTCTTGTAGCCATAACAACTACTCTTGGCGTCAATGGTCAAGGATGTGTATATGAGTAATTACGTTTTATATATTTTATCACTAAGACAGATCAATATTACTTCTTGCTTTGTGGATTAGGGTCAAAGTAAAAAAAAAAAATTTTGTCTGGGTTCACTGGAGTTCAATTACCAATGACCAAGGATTGAGTGAGTGAGTGAGTGAGTGAGTGAGTGAGAGGTCTTATGCCACTCTTAGCAATACATTCCATCCATATCACAGCTGGGACCCCTCAGATAGGCTTCAAATATTGTACCAATGTTTGGAATTGAACCCTAGCCTTCAGTGTAGTGAGTAAACGCTTTAACCACTAGACTCTTACAAAGGCAATCAATGTCAAGTCATAAATTCAACAATATAAAGATTAATAACATCTTCTTAAAGATGTCAGTTGACAGGACATTTCCTCGTGTTTCTAAAACTAATCTCTTAAAAAATAAAGTTTAAACAAGACAAGCAGCAAATAAAAGTTTCCAACAACACTTTTGAATCTAATATGTCCACTAAATTAAGCAGTTTCATCTATAAAACAAGATGGATGTTTTGAGATCAGCTTTGTCATAGTAAAATCTCATATCACTTAATTCCATAATACCTTAACCCAGTGAAGTCAGCTTTTTGCAACTCTAATCCTTCTTAAAGATAAACAATGCTTCTTTTATGTCAATGTTGAAATGTTTATGCTGCCAACACATTCCACAAGTCACCTTTGTTTTCAAACAGCCAACAGTTATGCCATATTAAATCAGTCACAAGTGGAATCTGTATGGATTTTTTAGACCAAAATTTATAGCTACAACTTTGGGAGCCATTTTTATACACAGTAATCACGACTAAATGAGCAGCTTCTCTAGAAAGATTTGGCTAATTTACTGTTTGTCTCACAAAACCTCAGGTGTGCTTGAAAGAAGTCATTAGTAAAATCAATCAAGACAGTAATTAATTAAAATGTTGTAATTATTTACAATGTTGTATAATGAATATGCCAGGAGAACCATGCAGCAACAATGAGCTATGGCTGGCATTTCAACAGCCTGAATAAAATATATATCACTCTTGTCAAAATGGCCTTATCTCAATATAGCCCTGATCCAACATTCCGCTGTCACAAGCGTTCATCGGTTATTAACGTAACTATTCCTGGTATTTATGCTAATCAATGTAATAAACTTGCCTCACTTGGCTAACTGCGAACATTCAGAGATAAGAAGAAAATCATTAATTAAAATAGTCTCATTAGTGTAAAAAATGTCTGCAAAAGTCCATATATTCTCTGAAAAATATCTCCTGTGACTGATTATCTAGAAATTCTGTTAATATGCTCTCTGCTGAAGTTATGCTTCCATTTGCTGAAATATTCCTTCAGCGAGTATTGTACCCTGCATCGGTATGACATCGGCCATAATCCATTAGGCAACATTCAATATCCTTACAACATGAATTGATCGACAAGCACAAATAAATTCCACCCTTAAAGATTTTATGTTAAAGATTGAAAGCTACCTTTCATAGAGGTATTGTGTACATCCAAATATACATTTTGAACATATGAGTGATATGTCATCTACACTGGAAGCAAACACGTCTGGTACCTGGCATGAGTGGAGTCATATATTGACTATTTGAAGGACATTTTGAAGGTCATGGTGGATGTTTCAAGACCAGTCAGTGTTCACAATTACTAGAACATTGATTTTCTATTCATTCTAAATAACCAAATAAACCTGGCTGTGTGTTTTGCTGTACAGCCCAAACAGACAATCACAAAAGATCGCCCAAAACATGAAAATCAATTTGAAAAAAGCTCATCTTGAGAGTTTGCATGGCGATACATTTAAGGCCCAACTGAGCCCACATCTTATGAAATGGAGCAGAACTGACACAGGCATCCCTGCTTCCACATCTGCTTGCTTCTCAAACATCTGCCAAAGCTACTTTCAATTTGTTAAACATTTAAAATTTCACAGCTTCATCCAATAGATGTTCAACAGTTGCTTGCTCCTGGTGATTACACGGAAGGGAAATTGCAAACCCCTCCAGTTTCCTCCCCAAACTCATTAACCCCTCGTTAATGAGGTTTTACCCGTTAATTTCAACATTCAACTTTAAAGAACTTCCAATGAGGCCCACTGACTAAACAGCCCCAAGACCCTCTTCATCCTGTGAATCTGTCCAAGTGTTTGTATATCATATAATTTTGTGCAAGTGTGTACGATTTTCAATTTTCTCCCCTAACTGACATATTCATTAAAAAGTGATTAGTTGTTGTGTGACTCAGTCTCCCTTCATCCTTGATCAAGATAGATGTCACACAATAACATAGGCCTATTGTCTACAGGGCACCTGCCGGACCGCCGTGAATCAGGATGACATTTGCCAGCGCACAGGACAATACACGGAGGACCAGGCCATTGTCTGGATCTGTTTTATAGGCGACTAATTTGGGATAGATTAATACCAGATTGAAATCTGCCAGAAAGCTTGGCCATGATCAATATGGTCATGAATATATTGTTCTGATTGATTGGTCAAGGTGTCATATCGAATGTGTTGTCTTCCATAGAGATTCCATTTTGCATGATGATGATGATGATGATGACTGCGATAAAGACAATGACGAGGCAGGAATCATGGTAGGATGATAATGATGATGAAGAAGAAGATGATGACAACATTGACGAGGCAGGAATCATGAGTACAGAGAAATGTCTTAACAGGTTAAGACAAACAGAGTTTAACTGTATACATATGGGTGAACGAGATGCAAGTGATATGAAAGCAATATCATGGATGGGGACACCAGAAAGGGCTTCACACATTGTACGAAGACTTTTACCACTACCCCACAACCATATACATGTGGAATGAAGGCCTCGCTCACGTCTGACAGAAAGTACAGATATCTGCCCTCTGTATGCGGGGACTGACGATGAAACTAAGGAAACAGATGATGAGACTGATGATGAAACTTATGAAACAGTTGATGAAACTGGCTACAAAACTAAGGAAACAAATGATGAAACTGATGATGGAACTTATGAAACAGATGATGAAGCTTATGAAACAGATAATGAAACTGATGATGAAACTAATGAAACAGATGATGAAACTGATGATGAACGTTATGAAACAGATGATGAGACTGACGATGAAAGTTATGAAACAGATGATAAGACTGACGATGAAAATTATGAAACAGATGATGAGACTGATGATGAAAGTAATGACACAGATGAAGAGACTGACAATGAAACTACTGAAACAGAAGATGAGACCGACGATGAAACTAATGAAATAGATGATGAAACCGTTAAGCTTTAATCAATGTCTTACTTTTTCTCCAATGAGCACCAGCCACAGTATGGATCTCCATCCGAGAGACAGTCACTGCAGCTTCCGAACCTCAGACAGTTCTGCACCTTCAGCCTTGTCACCTACAACCACAACATACATTGAAAAAAAAGGTCAGGTCTACATTGCGAAAACACCTAATTTTTCTCACTGATGTCTACGGCCAATAATAAACTACCAATCCAGCATACAAGCAAACAAATTACCTGTTAATTGAGAAGGAACTACGATTACAAAAGCTGTCAGTTATTTTAGGAACTGCCACCAAACTTACAGACTAGTGGTTTTAGAATAAATCTACTGGAGAGGCATAGCACGAAAATAGAGTGTGTAATTAACAAACTCTAGAATTACCTGTTGACTGACACTCTACTGAAATTAAGTCATTAATTTGAATCCACTTAGGATTGATTGAAAAGTATGGTCTGAAGCAAGCTCAGTGTAAGTATTTATTGGTGAGTCACGACCCAGATGTAGAACACCTAGTGAGTGAGTGAGTGAGTGAGTGAGTGAGTGAGTGAAAGAGTGAGTGAAAGAGTGAGTGAGTGAGTGAGTGAAAGAGTGAGTGAAAGAGTGAGTGAAAGAGTGAGTGAGTGGTTTTTGAGCTGGCAACACTTTTACAGCTTTTGTAGAATGGTCTGAAATAAAATCAGTAAAAGAAAGAGCTCGAAGTGATACAGGTCTCAGACGTTTACCACTTTAGTGAAACACACTAGCATGGGTTTGGTGCTGACAAACCTAGAAACATTGGGGCGAAACAGTCAATGGATCTGCCATTTGCAGCACCTTAGATGACTGGGCCACCCCTGCTGTATTTGAATCCATGACCAACAGATGTTGGATGTAGGCATCTTCTCGAGGCAAGGGAGTTAACTAACTATCAAAAACCAGTTTCCACTCTTGCCAAACTTGGCTGCAATTATCGAGTCAAATGCTGGCTGGACTAACGAGTCTATGCATAGTCCAATCACAATCTCACAACAAAATTGACATCTGGTTTGTGAACAACATGGATTTCAAGTGAGGATTTCGGTCGACTGCAGAATTTGCAAAAGATGAGTACCATCAACTTGGTGTTGATGCATATTTTCCAAATCTTTTAATGTTTTTAATCAAGGTGCTCACATGATTTGCTGCACTTCGCGAGGCAAGACTCATCGATCTGACCATCATGACTGGGTGCCGCCATTTTGTTAGAAGTAAATAAAGGTGATATGAGAGGTGGAATCTAACTGGACAATAGGAGGGGCGTCGAAGGGACATAACTAGTTATACTCACATTCGTATCTGTCATCACATAGATGAATTCTGCCTTGGGGTCAAAGGCCATATCCTGTGCAATGGCGCTGTTGGCGTCCACCAAGATCTCCTCATACTCATGGCCTCGTTCAGCTGACTTGAGCACCACCTGGTGGCAGAAATCATAGTTTAAATACTTCACATTCAAGTACTTGCACAGTTCCACGTTGGTTACTTTTTTCAGACACTGACGAATTTTCAGCGAAAATGTCATCAAGATCTTTTTCAAATTTGGTAACTCCGAATTATTGATCATTTCAAAGCATACTTCAGATTACATAATCACTACAATCAAACATCAGGCATATGTAATTTTTCTCACAGGCAAGCAATTTATACGAAATTATTTGTATTTTTTTCTATTTTCAAAGAGATGAATTTAATTTTTTTTAATGCCACTCCACAATTACAATTAAATGTTGATGCAGAAAATACCCTTTCTAACCACCAACAAATTTAAAATAATTGAAAACATTTCACCTTAAATAAAGGCAAGATATTCCTAAATAAATGTATTGTCCTTTTAGAGACATTCAGAAATGGTGACAGGCCATTTACATTCACAAACAGGCATCTCACACCCAAACGGAAACTCACCTTCTTGAGGTAGCCATCACTTGTTCCGATAAACGCAATGGTGTGTTCGTTGACAGTGGTGACTGCGATGGCGGTGAGCAGGGTGTTCTGGAAGGTCCTGAGGGGGGCCTTGACGATGGGGCTGATGCCGACCACCATGGAGAAGCTCTCCAGGAGGGTGTTGCACAAGTATTCATTGTCATCCTCTATGTTGTTGATCACCAGGCCACTCTGAAACACAATACACAAACATCAACGCATTGCTTCATGCTGTAAAGTACAACTTTAGATGGTAATGTTACACTGCATTGTCTGAGAATAGTGGTGAGTAAGAAATCTGTTTTAATATACCAAGCTCTCTAATGGTCTTTTCATCAAAAGGAATATCACGTGAGTGAGTTTGGTTTAATGTCAGTCTTTCAGTTATATCACATCATCTCATATTGACGAGGGAGCAAAGCCTAAATGATGCAGGTCTTAGATATTTATGTGTATTAAAACTTGTAATTGTGGGTATGGTGCTGACAAACCAAGAAACATTATCAGGCTGAATTTGGGATTTGAACCCTTGATCATTAGAAGCCGAAATCATCGGCTGATCCAAATGGGCTCCAGGGGCTCCAGACTCCAAAAACCACCAAGCTATCCTTTTTAAAACCAAATACATGTTGTGGACAATCTCCCATCCACCCACCCACCCTTCACTGAGAGAGGATTTTGATATTTTTGACTCGTCCCTCAAAACTACTGGATGCGCAGTTGGAAATGATGGGACGCAACTCTGTACAGCCAGTTATAGCTCCATTGACGGATGGGCCACCTGTCCTTCCCCCCCCCCCCCCCCCAAAGACTAGAAGACTAGGTGAGGAAGAGTATTCCTGTTATGTCAGCTTGATATTACCTATTTTGTATACATGATAAATACAATTCTAACATTGCCAGGCCTTTCTTAACAGAAACAGGAAACATGATTAAGTCAAATTCTCATGTTGTATTTATTAGCCTGGGGAATGGCTTTGTTGTTTTAAGGAATTTCAACATCTTGGGAAATAAATAAAGACTCAAAATGTTCACTAGTTCCGAGCCACAATGGAACTGTTTAGCTTTGTAAACAAAAGTTCTTAAAAATGAAAAAAAGTTTGATCCAGAATCCCTTATATGGAAACAAATAACGTCAGAAAGATATTCTGTCAACATTTGAATACGACCTTGTAAGGCTATGATAGAAAACGACAAGAGCCAGAGAGTACATGACAGCAAGATGAAATGATAATATGCCAGGAATCCTGCTTTTTACCCTAAAAAAACACGAATCATAAAATCCCTAACGAGACAGAGAGGCTCCTGTTCCAAGGCTTTCCAGAAGAGGACAACTTCGGTCCAATTACATGAGTGGACCACAGATATGTTTTATTATGTCTATTTTCCATATTACTTTCTAATGACGTCATTATTCCGCTATCTTATAATTAAAACATGTCAGTATTACCATGTTTTTTGTATTGTTTTGGGTTCAACTCCATCACATCTTGTTAAGAGCATAAAAACTGTGTAGGATTTACGTCACAAACATTGTGAAAACACGAAAAAAGATCAATATATGAAATCGAAAATAACCAAGGGCGACTATTTTATCTCAAATCCTGAGTGGAAAATCAAACTTCAATTACAATTTTTTGGTTGATTTTAAAATAATCAATTGTGCAAACCTTCAAATCTCTAATACGAAGAATCTGGAATTTCCTGGTAAGGCACAAAAACGTTACAAGCTCTTAAAACTTTAGGCATTAAAACAGACCCATTTGAAACCAACTTTTTGTTTTAAGTTTCCCAATTGTATCTGCAAGGACATTGAGAAAATATAAAGTTGTTTTCATTAGCGAGCAGATAATTACAAAACTGATAGAAAAGAGGCAATTTCAGACAATCTATAGATTTCCAATGCATTCACGCCCTATATAGAGTAACATAAGCCACGAAGGTGGTTTAAATTTAGAAATTGGGTTTGTTAGGATAGCATAAATCCTCAACTTCCACAATATTCATAAACGAATGTAAATTGACCAATCATGTCCAACAAAAGCATCAAATTTGGCCAGACCTGGAAAGCCTGGCATCAGTATATGCCCGGAGGACCCGGACGTTGTGAGACCATACAGCTTTTTGCAACGCAACCCCAAAACCAACCATGAAACACAGTTCACAGAGCGCTCTGTTTACTAATGCCAGCTGAGTCCAAGATTAATTCAAAAAATATCTAATTTTGTAGTTTAATACGGCTGCAACCATCTGTCACTCAAATACAGTGACCACATGATTCACAGGAATCCTCTTTGTGTAATTAGCTTCAACTGAGGGGATCGCAATATTTGACCAGCGATGTTTCATGGCCATAGAAGGATTCTAATCTCAAACTTCTTCTACAACTCCATAAAATAACCATGGGTCGCGAGCTAAATGGGAAAAGCACGAGCGACGTTTTTTAATTCGCAATTATGTTAATTACAGTGTCAAACAATGGTGATGTCCCACGGAGGATGGGAGACCAGAATCAGTGGAGATATTTCTTAAAAGGTTACACCAAACTGTTGGCGGAGCAGACGTGCAAAAAGAAAACACACTCAAAAGCACTCTCCTTTCAAACAGCAATTGCAAGCCATTTTGTAAGGAACTGCGTGACATATCCACAAAAAAATCATAACATTGCATTTAAAAAAATCGATTTTTGAAGCAGATAGCATCAAATGGCTAGTTGCCTGTAACCCGATCTGACCCCTCTCTACGAGACGGCTAACACTACATCATCCCTTGCAATTCTATCTAAATGATCACAGGGTGTGTCATTTGCATAACAATGGAAAAGTCCCAACTCTTGACTTCAGCTGAACTGTATCATCTGTTTGCTTTCATGTCACACACCTTCTGTTTCCCTAACAAAGACTCTCATATTAGTGTCACATGCGCCAGTTCCTAACGGGGAAAGTTTCCATTTTGAAAAATGTGTTATATTCTCACTTCTGATCGCAAATATCATCCATGTTTCAGGCCGAGAGATGACATGCTGGGCATAAATACTCCCAGTGTTATTAGGAAAATAGCACTAACAGCTTAAGTAAAGTTCATCCTGACCTTTTTGTTCCAAGCAGTTTTTAGGAATATGTTTTCACACAATGCAGTTGCGGTCCCATTTCATAGAGGTAATTGTGTTAGTTACTCTGTCAACAGAATAATTGAATTCGGGACATGAATGTTTGTTGATACTCTGGGCATGATCCCAATCAATTATAGTACTTCTGACAAAAGTGTTTCGTGTAGAAATAAAATAACTCCTTGTCAGCCATTGCATAATTCATTTCCACACCATGATACCACTTTACACAAACCTACATCAATATCTGATGTGTTTTTCATCCAACCCAGAAACAGGGCTTCCCAAATGTGTACACAGGCTCCATTAACAGTACAATTTTTTGAAATGATAAGATCATGTATGACATAACGTGAATCATATTGCATATGTATTTTTAATGAAATGGTGATCTACTGGAGCTTAAAATGAAATTAATGAATATACATGTATGTACATCGTTCAAAGGGATACTTTTGTTCTATTATATCACACATTAGCATATGCTGTAATCAGACATGGTTGTATGGAGATAACAAAGGTAATATATATGCAAATAAGGGACTGGCTATTTGATATACAACAGGACTGGGAGGGCAGGGCAAGGTGGGTGGGGGAAAAATGATGCTTAGACATGATGTAAGATAAATACTGGAACATTTTCAAGGAATGTTTAGTGAGTGAGTTTGTTTTAACGTGGCTTTCAACAGTATTCCAGTTATATCATAGCGTGTCAGCTTAATGTGGGAGGAAAGCATGAAGTGATGCAGGTATCAGACGTACTTTGGTGAAACCCACGAGTACGGGTATGGTGCTGACAAACCTAGAAACATAATTGGTGCGAACCGGGATTCAAACCCACAATCACAGGTTTCTGGCGTGCCCAAGGGACGCAACTCTGCACAGCGAATTGCGGCGCCTTTGACAACTGCGCTACCCATGCCCCCAAATGGTTAGTGAGAGAGTGAGTGTATGCATGAGTGAGTGGTTGTGTGGCTAGTGAGCGGTTAGTGTGTGGATGAGTGAGTGAGTGAGTGTGTGTAAGTGAAAGAGAGTGGATGAGTGAGTGAGTGAGTGAGTGAGGGAGTGAGTGAGTGCGTGAGTGCGTGGACAAGTGAATGAACAGGTGAGTGTGTGAATGGTTGTTTGGTTCAGAGAATGTGTGGACGAGTGAGTGAGTGACTGAGTACGTGGACAAGTGAGTGAGTGAGTGAGTGAGTAATTGGTTAAATGGATTTAAAGTGGTTGAGTAAGGAAGGATGAGTACAATATTTAATTACACTAGATCAATACGGATTCAAACAAATATTTGATGTGACACTTTGACGACACAGCTACCACCTAAAGAAGCAAGTGATGGGACCCTTAATAGAAAGAAACTTCTTGTCACCTTACATGAGTGTACAGCTCCTTGAACATTACAACTTCGTCTGTATTCCGAACTGACAATGCTGCTTCAGTAATTTGTACAAAGACAAATGTGTGCATTCTAATCATGCTAATAACACATTGCCGCATCAAAAGAAGAAAGTGTGTCAATGGCTATTGTTAGCCATCTGACCACAAATTGGCTGAAGCTCGGACAATTACCATCATCCACTCCAACAACCATAGTTCCCATAGCGAAAGGTCAGGGATTCCGGCCGCATCTGGACAGGTCCCCTGTCACCAATAACCTACATATTATCATGCGATTCAAACTGGCATATAAATTTATTACTTGTTGATGATATAGAAACCCGTTCTAATCCTATAGGTAGTTACAGACGACGGCCATATTGGACTCTGTGGACTAATACTAGCTTCCTACCAACATTGATTAATGCTCAGGCAATAACACATCTTGGACATTATCTAGTCGGCCATTATTTTGTCATTTCAGGATAAAAATAATCCTTTATCAGTTTTGTAGCTTGTGTACCACAAATGTGATAGAGTACATATGTCTCACATGGATGCGGTGTGTTCATATAGACACCTGATACCAGTACAAGATATGTGCATCGCTATCAGACTACTAACACTGATAGCTGATCCCTCATCTCATCAATTGCATCTCATTTCATCAAACCTTGTTTACCATAGAGAGTCAAATGAGGATTTGTTTATCTATATTATTTCTGGGGCAGTCGGGTAGCCTAGTGGTTAAAGCGTTGCTCGTCACGCCGAAGACCTTGGGTCGATTACCAACATGGGTACAATGTGCAAAGCCCATTTCTGGTATTCCCCCATCGTGATATTGCTGGAATATTGCTAAAAGCGGCGTAAAACCTTACTCACTCACTATATTATTTCTGCTGCTGCAGTGTGTCATGCCTGGTGCTTACTGTTGAATGTCAGACCATCTGACAGGATTCCAAAGACTTCACACACTTAGACACACTGAATGAAGTATGGTTTTACACCAGTTTTATTTATTTTACAGAAGAGCCAAGAGAATATACATATACATATTACACTATTCAAAAGAAGTTAAAGAACGCCAGATTTTTCATATGTGTGGCCATGACAGATCAACTATAGTCATATGAAAAAAATCAGGTGTTCTTTAACTGGCAATGAGTAGTATATATCCATGTTGGGATTTAAACCTGGACCTTAACAAACAAACGAGCACTACCGCCATTTTCAGTGTAAGTCAAAGTCACTGCCATGGAAACTTGAAAAATAATATTTTCAAAAATCCCAAACTATCAAAAGGCACCAGTTAACAACTTGACCTATCTATGTGCCAAGTTTGGTTACGAAATAATATTTTCAAAAATCCCAAACTATCAAAAGGCACCAGTTAACAACTTGTCCTATCTATGTGCCAAGTTTGGTTACGATATCTCTCATGGTTTTTTAGTTCTGCTTCGGAAACGAAACGTGGAGGACGGGCAGACAGACAGGGACAGACGGACAGCACCCATTTCCATATCCCCCTTCCACTTTGTAAAGGGGGGATAATAATTGACAACTATGCATTACCATCACAATATGAATATAGTAAAGTCAATCTCCCAGCATCACCACCCCAACCCTATTGGGATATAAACCCAGACCTTCTGACAAGCAAACACCAACTACAGAGCTAACATACACGCTGCTTGAGACGCCAATGATGGGTAATTGATACTTATCAACTCAATCAACTCCAGCCACAACTAATGGTTCCAACCTCATCACCCAACCACACGTTTCACAGTCACATCCCATAAACACACCTTCAAGACAGTCAGATTGTTTTCTTTTTCCAAAGTCTGCACAATGTTAGAGCCGATGTTTACAGCTTTCTTTCCCAAGTTCAGTGGCAGTGTGCAACTTCTTCCACAGCTGAGCAATAACTAGCAGAGGTGTTACACAGTTCGAGTTAACGACAGAGCTTCGAACCTACGTAATTAACTCAGCAGCGAAACAGTAACTTTATGATGGCATAATGTCCCACATGTGGAACGTACTGCACAAACAAATGTGGGTAAAAACACCCAACAAAGACAAACACAGGCTCCTATAAATACATCAACACCTCATCTGCTACTTGAACAAGCTCTGAAGAGAACGTGAGAGGCTTTTTGTCAAAGTGAATGTGAATTCCAGATACAATGCACAGATTGAATTGTCTCTCACATGTGACCATCCCCATGGTGCATCGTAATACTGTACTTATTCCAGATATTACCATTTTTCCTTTTGTTCAGTTTTTTGGGATGACAATAAAACAAAAAAAATATCAATTCTCTCTTTATGTGACATTTTCATCTTTTATATCTAAAATCAGGTAATATTCACCATTTGTTGCAGGATGAAATAAACACAGATGATGATGACAAGAACAAAAAAGTGACAAAACCCTTTCAAGAATTATAATAAAAGCGACAAAACCCTTTCAAAAATTATCAAAAAAGCGACAAAACCCCTTCAAGAATGATAAAAGAAGAGACAAAACCCTTTCAAGAATGATAAAAGAAAGCGACAAAACCCTTTAAAAAATTATCAAAAAAGCGACAAAACCCCTTCAATAATTATCAAAAAAGCAACAAAAACTTTTCAAGAATAATAATAATAAAAGCTACAAAAACCCTACATATAATTATATAAAATCTCTGCAAAGAGCACAATCCATTGTAAGATTCAGACAACATGATAAGCATGTGTTTATGAATCACTACCAAACAGTGATGATACTGGTTTTTGCGAAACCACTGGTGTCAAAAACACATACAAAGGCAAGATAAGTTCTCACCTGTATGAGATTTAACTAGAACCTTTGTGGCAGTTGGAACTAACATTCAAATAATATATCTTCAAACATTCTCAATTCAATTCTACTCTCCCTAATCCATGATTGTTTTACTCTCTTTTATTTCCAATGACGTCATAGTCTTGAAATTTAGAATGAGTGAGTGAGTGAGGACTAGGGCCATTACATCTAGAAATATTTTACTCATAACATGCTATCTCCATGTTGTGTTTAGGCTGGGAAGTGTTATCCAGACAATTACCAATATCAATATTAGGAGACTGTATGAATTTGATCTTTCATCAGTTCCGATCTTGTTCTCAAATACAATTTTAAGTTTTAAATTTTTACAAGTTAATTTTAAAGCAAACCATAAACGCTCCTTCAACCTCTGAGAGACTACCAATGATATTTAATGAAATATATAGCCATGTCTGACATTTGGAAATCACTTCACAAATACGCAAGTTTAATGAGAGTTGCTGTATAGGAACATGGTTTATTCAGAGACATCGTAACTGGTTTTCAAGGCATAATCGAAGCCTTCAGGGCAATGATGGATTTGAACTGACTTGTTTCCAAAAGGTTACAACATGCAAAAAGTTTTTTATAGCATAACTGCAAGATTAATCTCATAAAATGTTCTTCATTTGCCTGCAAACT
This sequence comes from Haliotis cracherodii, assembly GCF_022045235.1. Taxonomy (NCBI): domain Eukaryota; kingdom Metazoa; phylum Mollusca; class Gastropoda; order Lepetellida; family Haliotidae; genus Haliotis; species Haliotis cracherodii. The sequence goes on from NW_027266319.1 coordinate 8,757,101, forward strand.
GAAACCAATGACATTTCAACTTTGATATTTTGTAACATACATTTCCAAGAAAAATCTTATCACATCATTTGTTTCCACCAAAAAGAGATAACTCAACAGGGATCTTACAGAATTAAATATTAATTTCCAGTAATTGGTTTTGCTTTATAGAATACCTGCAATATTCCACTGTGGTTGATAAATATTAATCTATTTTTGTTAAGTACTTATCAATGATTAACTAAGGTATATATACAGAAAGTAGATATATGCTTACAATGTCAATTATCATTTCAGCAGAGGAATTACTAAAGACAAAATTATATCAATAACACCTTAACATTTCCCCTTAATGAATTTGATAAGCCATTAACAGATCATCAACATGTTTTATATGTAAGATACGCGAACAAACCTAGTCACCATCATATATTCCATAATTAGAGTCGCTCTTGTAACAAAACAAAATGGCTTTAAAATATAATGTGAACGTAGTCGAAAAATCGCAAATGTTAACAGGGTTGAATTTGCAGCAGTGTAATAATTAATGTGGATAAGATGTTCGTTGAATGCCATATCATATCAGCGAATGGTACTTACAGGTTAAATTAGCCAACTAGTCTATCATTTATCAGACATCCCATGATGCTGACACCCCACTCAGTGTATACTGAACAACTTCCCACTAACCAAGCCAATACCAAACGTGAATGACACCAATTAGACTGTGATTGAGATATCGCCCTGTCCCGGGCAAGTTAACCCGATGTCGCCCTCCGTTACCATAATACTCCTCTACACTACCCATGATGCAGCAGTGTTGAACACAGTGTCCCTTCACAAACTAAATCTAATCAACATTAATCCCTGGAAATCTTTCGAAATTGCCGTCCATTTGTCATTTTGTCAGAGAATTTCCTCGCGTCAAATTTACTTCTGATTGATTGTGTCCGGGTCTACCTGAGCGGAGTAAGTTCCTTCCATACTGACAGCGGCCATTGTTGGGGAAGAGAGCTCTGCGTCTAATGACTACCTTTCCCATCCCCACATCGATTGGGAGGCACCGACCTATTCAAGAATATGACTTGGAGATCACTTCAGGTCCCAGATTCCATTAGTTTCTCAGCCTCATCCTGTTGCTTGTATACAGAATGGTGTTGGATGCGTCTTTATGAAATATGCAGTATCTTTGTAGTCTATTTAACTCATCTCCCTTTCACTGCTAACTGTCCCTCGGTGTTTGCACAAGCAATATTTCCCTATAAATGTCAATTTAGATAAAGATTGTCTGGCCTCTAAAGCATGAATTGAAACTGATATTTTGAGATGGTGCAAGATGAAATATAACTGCTCCGCTATAGTTATCAATAGATTGTAGAGCTTAATCGTACATGTGCGAAACTGTAAATGAACTTTACCTTTAAAAAACACATAACCTTCACCTAAGACTTCATCTGTAGAAGACCCTTTAATCAATGTAAATATTCCAATTTAAAAATTCTTCTCAGTATCAAATCAAATATAAGCTCCTGAAACAAATTTAGGTCGGACCTGTTTGTATCCGCAAAATATTTCATGTTTAAAACCAATTTTACCTGCTAACTCTATTTAAAAAAAACCCTAAATATTTAATTTCAGTAATAGAACATCGTCATACAACATATATCATTTATCATTAAACATCCTATACAGAGATACATAGAGGCAGGATGTGGGCAATCTATCGATTCAATCACTTAATGATAATTTGTTAACCTTCCCATTTTCCATCTAAATCTCCCGTTGTCTGGCATCCTGGTGATGAAGAGTAGGATCTACATTGACCACCATGGATGCTGGAGCTCCACCTCCACCACATGAAAACATGAAAACAACTCATTAAGGCATTAACTCTTTCACTTCCCACAGAATGACATTGCAGTCATGTTTGATGTGGCTTCCTGGCTTCATAATAAGCTAACTGAGTTCAAGTTTCCTCCGATGTGATGACATCAAAACTCTAAAAACAAGATCACACACCATTCCGGTGTAGGCTCACTGACCACCTCATACTGCATATGCTTACAAAGACGAGTTGATCTGATGCTGGGGGACGTCTAAAATAAATAAATATCTGTTCCAGAGATTTGATAATAAAGAGCGCACAATCCTGTTTTGCTTTTGTAAAGATCAACAGGAATGTCTTTTAGAAGAAGAAGTCTTCGGCCAAGTTTATAGCTAAGTATGTCAATGAAGAAACAATTCAATGAAATTGTATTTCCGAAGGAATGAAATGAGCCCTGATGAGAATGTTTGAAGTAAGGGGGTTGGTACCAACTGAACCCCAGTGGATCTGTGTTGATCTATGCCTGGAGACGAGGTCCAGCTGCTGACACACAATGTACAGCACATCTACACAATGAGTGCGCTGACCCTCCAGTGCTGCCTCATCAGCATTGATGGAACAGCCATACACTGTATCCCATACATACAGCCAACAAATGAACCAGTACATCACCTCAGTGAGTGAGTGAGTGAGTGAATGGGTGAGTGAGTTGTTTAATGCCACACTCAGCAATATTCCAGCTATATGATGGCGGTCTGTAAATAATCAAGTCAATCCAATGATTGATATCATGAGTATCGATCCAAGGAATTGGGATCGATGACATACATCAACCAAATCTGCGAGCCTGCAGTCAGCAAACACAGTCGCCTTTTACGGCAAGCATGGGTTGCTGAAGACCTATTCTATCCCGGAATCTTCATGAGTGAGTGAGTGAGTGAGTGAGTGAGTGAATGAAACATCAGAAGTGGACACCAGAAACAGGCTTCACTTTCTACCACTGTTGGGAATCAAACCCTGGGTCTACATCATGATGAGTGAACGCTTCAACCACTAAGCTACCCACTGCCTCAGATATCAATAAAGCACATATTCTGAAGAATGTCTGTGATAGAAATAGATCTGTGCCATCGGGCTTCCTTCCTATCTTTCTCCCCTGAAAAGTTCACAGCAGAGCTCTTCTGTCAAAGAAGGAAGGCTGCCATTATTCATTCAGCACCAAAATCACTTTATGTTCCTATGACTAAGTAGAACCAAACCAGTACAGGAACACACCAACCGGTATGAACTGTAGTCCATTAGGCAGAATTCAACAACATCTAAATTTATTGATATACTTAGAAACGCGAGTAGGAAAAGGGTTTCCATAGTAATACTTCTCATCCATTAACTGGGTTTTTAGTACTGCAATCGATCCACCCAAGCTTTTTGACTCTCACAAGTAAGTTTATTTACATTTAGAAATCAATACCCAGTTATCAAGGACTACATATCAACGTACTGTTTTTTTATACTTTAACAGTGAAAAAATTCCTATAGACTTGACTGGAAGAAGAAAGCCCTGTGCTCTCAACAACCTCTTTGTTAATAGAAAACAAGATTGCTCTGGCAACCTATGGCTATCATTACATTACGATAATGGCTGGCCAAAAAATTTAGCATCTTCTTTCACAGTTCCGTTTGACATTTCTATGAGAAATCTAATTTCTCTGAAAATGAAAATATCTGTCTACTTAATAAAAAGGACTTAATCCACTGGCCCATGATCCTTCTAGCCTTTTAACACGACAAGAAAGTCAGCATAGAGTAAAATGATGCATCGGGAAAGCTAAGCTCAATGTTGGAAATAAGATAAGTTCTATGGGAACAGAATTGGAAGTGGTGAGTTTCTAGGCGGCATTGTAGTTAGATGGCTTTTATTGATATTCTGTGATGGTACTTTGCTGGGGTACAATCTGCACTACATTGGCAGGGTCTTAGCCAAGAACACCACAATGGGTAAATTCAAGTCATGTCAAAACAAGGAAATCTTTCCCAGACTAAAATACTTCAGTCTGGACTGATATTGATGACTGGATCTTTGAGAAGGGCTGGAGTGTAAACTAGACAAGCCCTGACTATGGATTATGGATCATTCCTGTAAGGATGTTGCTTTTTCACAGGATGTTGTAAGTTTGAGGATTTCTTAACTGTCAATAAATATAAACATGCATGAAATATTTACACTTTTAGCAGGCAGAATTTGAAATATTTATCCTTTTTGGAAATTCCCATACCAACGAAAGGATACTTTGTACTGCTTGCTCCAAATGTCTTGTCAAAATGCTGAGCATGGCATTGGCACATTTGTAAATAAATGTCTTTGAAATGTCAGACAGTACATCCAAAATTGTGACTGAACTGGGTATTCATATAGGTTAATACCTGTTTTTATATGCTCTTGAATTAAACATCCTCTGACATTTAACACACTGTACTCAAGTGACCCCCTGGGGATTATACGTACATCAGATTCCATCTCTACAAAATCTCCGCAATGGATTCAATATACTGTCTGCTGCAGTATATTTCCAATATACAATTTCATATCTACGTCTAATGAGCAGGAAATTGTCTCAAGTCCTTGTTCATCAACAAGCCGCCAAATTAAGTATGGCTGATGAAGATATCGCCCTGATTAAATGTCGGGCTGGCCCAGACACAAGTGCTTTGGCACATACTGACTGTGCTTCAGGTTCCGATCTGGCCTCGTGTGGCCTCCCGTGGCCTCCCATGGACAGGGATAATGATTCGAGGTAGGTGAATCTCCCCTTCAAGGCACGTTGCGGATAATGGCTTGTTAGTCAGCCAGGAATCAAACTCTAACTCAATACTGTAGACTGATCTATCTGCAAACAGTCTCGTTATCACCACTGTCATCAGCGGGACGCTCACAGGAATTGCTGACAGTACGCTTTATCTGGATCTGTATGCTAATGTCTCTTGTGGTTTAAGAGATTAGTTTTAAGTCTTCATGTTGATGCAATGAAACTACCGATACCCATCATCTCATTGTGGACTTGTAATGCATTATTTTTCATAATGGTTTTCACTCTGGTACTCTGGGTGGTAGGCCAGTAGTTAGTGTGTATGTTCGTCAAGCTGGAGGCCTGAGTTTGATTCTACCCTTCAGAACACATCCCATTCATAAAATTTCCTGGCAAGACAGTGTTAAAACTATTCATTTTTCACAATCCAGGGCCAACATATCCAGTCATATCATAAGAGGTTAAATGTCTTGGCCTGGCCCTATCATGATAGCATGAATGTCCTTGAGTAATTAAAATGGGCGTGTCAGCTTGATTTGGGAGAAAACCAGAAGTGATGCAGGCCTTTGACATTTACTACTTTGGTGACACCTATGATCACAATATGGTGCTAACAAACCTAGCAACATAATCTGGGAGAATCTTAGTTTTCGGACCCATGACTGAACCTGGTACTCCTGAGAGTCACAACTCTGCAATGTAATTTGTGGCACCTTAGATGACAGACCACCCATGCTCTTTTGGAGGTTTGGGTTTTGTGTGTTGTTTAACTCAGCAATGTTCCAGCTATATGATGGCGGTCTGTAAATAATCGAGTCTGGACCAGACAATCCAGTGATTGACATCATGGGCATCGATCTACGCAATTGGGGTACTATGACATGCATCAACCAAGTCAGCGAGCCTGACCACCCAATCCCGTTAGTTGCCTCTTACAACAAGCATAGTCTCCTCTTACGGCAAGCATTGGTTGCTGAAGACCTATTCTACCCTGGATCTTCATGGGTCCTCTTCTAGAGGTAATACTAAGAGATGACTATACTGCTCAGCAGCTTCAGAAACAGCACATGACATGTGTGTCCCACAAATCATCACTTAATGAATGCTTCATAGTGTCATAAAGGCAATGGACGAAGTTAGCGTCCATTATTGTCAAGACACGATATTAACTACCAAGCACCCATGCAGTTACCTAATTGTTCAGGTGCTATCACAGATGAGTGAGTATGTATTGTTTTATTGATTGTAGCACTATTCCAGCGATAAAACCACAGGAGACACTAAGAACAGACTGCACACACAGCACCCACGTGGAGAACTGAACTCAGGTCATAGGCATCACAATACGGCACTTTAACCACGACGCCACCCACTGCCCATGAAACTGATCCATGCATTGTTCTGACGCCACTGGCAGCAGTAATTAGACATGACGATGATTTATATCAAAGAAATATTTCATTAATAATACAAGAATAAGATGAGATCATAAAGGAATAATTCCAGCAATTAATTCAATGATTAATACAAAAGGGTAAAACATCCAGTAATATTCCTGAAATATCTGAGGCAGGGATTTACTTTGGTCTATTTATGAAGGCTCTCCTAATAACTTTTGAGGGTCACGGTAATTAATAATCAATAATTAATAATTGAGTGACTACTGTACAAACAGCAAATAAAATACTGAGTATGTAGGATGTCTTATGTTTATTATAGATGGGGAACTACGGTAGTGCAAGACATGTATAACATTCTCGCGAACACACTCATTTTTTCAGTGATCTCTTAATACAATTTTTTTCACCACTATTTTGCCTTTTATGTCCAATCGAATCTCTTTCAGATGATAATCCAGACTGGTTATTAAATAGCGATGATGTCATATTACATGAATTGAAACTTAGTGCCGAAAATTGATGGTATTTCTGATCAGAAAAATATTACATACATGAATAATTTCAATCATTCCAACACAAATACTCTTTTATTTCCGATGGACCTCACAGTGGATATTACTTGAATCCAATCTTAATTTTAATGCAAATAGGATGGAATAATTTGCTTTCAGTAAAACCCTGATATCAAAACATAATAATAATATAAAAAAAATATTTTCTAAAATTCAATTCATAAGGAATATTTTCCCGGTGAAATATGTATCCCCGCATCCTTCAGACAGTACCCAGGTGATGAAGCATATCCAATTTACCCCACCTGGTGCAGGACCAACAAGCAGCACTCACTCGCCACTCCATTACAAGTATTGATTCAGACTATTTCATATGGACATTTCCTCGTCACACAGTAATATCACTATCCCTCTTGATTTGCCTTGATCATCTTGCTCTTTTACATCAGCAATAACACCCAGTACTGTATCACGGTACCATGTTCCTGGAACCAGCTGTTACCTGTGCAACTCTTTCATTACTGTACAATTCCTGCTGTCTTGTTTCTATCACTTCCCTGTTGCCTCCATAATGGAGTCATAAATGGCAAAAAGAAATCAAACGAATTTAATGATTCTCCTTCTGCGACTTTTAATTCAGCACTAAAGTTAATGTCTGTGTAATATATAATTGTGCATTAATGCTCCATCTTTCTACTTTCAAGGGTTTATTTTGCCTTTGGGTAATTCATATACTTAACAAAATATGTTAGGGATCATGAATATTTTTGGGGATATGTTTTGTTGTGAAGACTGAGCACACAGTTTCATAGACTAACATATCTTACAGAAAAAACAGTTAACTTATTTTAATAAAAATATAATAAAAAGGAGCCCAGGCACTCTTCATTTACTGCAGTAATCTAGACTTGCCAAACATTGTAGACTTGCGATATGACAGACGTTTACCTTTTGACCTACACATAGTTACACTAAATTCATAAAAAGCTGTTTATGAAACAAGTTTTAATAGGAAACCATTGATTTTTTTCACAACCTTGAAGACAAAATTGTCAACTGATGTGATGTAATTGAAATGAATTATTATGAGTAACTGAGGTAAACAAAACAATCTCTCCTTTGGCTGGATATGGAGTAATCACAATAAACATGGCCATCAGAACATGTATGATGTCCGAAAATCTATGCTCAGATGATATTTGTTTAACTTGTAAAGTTAGACTGAAAGTCCCATGTTAAATGTTTGTGCTTGATAACAGTGTAGTCTGGCCATGGGTGAAATGAAAAGATGCTTTTCTTACCTGTTGGTTGCAGTTGCCACGGGGACCGACTCTTAGGTATCCACCCCCACTCACTGACGTGTTGCCTTGGTGACACAATTTTATATTTTCCAGAATTTTAGCACGCACATCCTTCATAGGATACACACAGATCGCGGCGTCGGTTCTGTCCATGTCTTCATTGTAGCGGGAGAAAAGTCCGATGAGAATCTCGTCGTCTTCGCCCAAGTAGAGAGAATCGCGTAGTTCAGATGCAGGTTTTATCACAGTGGAGGTGTGAATCTCATTGTAATCCATGCCATTATGTTCACATTTTAATGGCACATCAGCATAGGAGAAGAAATTGGGATCTTTCTGACACAGCTGAATAATTTTGGATACATTTTTGGTCATCCTGTTATCGTCAAGTGAATCGCGCTGAACAGTTAGAAAATAACTAAAGTTCCCTGAACTGAAGCCGGAGACATATTTGATTCGATACACAGGACTAATTTCTCTTTTCAGGTAAATTGAAGACGAACGACCTTGTAATGCATTAGTAACTGCAGCTAACGAGAATTTGTCCTTTCTTAAACTACGACTGCTTATGGCAGGCACTTCATCTCTGTATATACGATCTTCCCGCGTTCTTCCGGTAAAGGTTGTACCAACGTAGAGAACATCGTGATTGGTTGGAGGTGGTCCTGGGGCGACAAAGGCAACTGTCGACGCATTGGGTTCGTTTGCTCCTACAGCATAATCAGTGACCTGGTCGCCATCATAAAATTCCTTAACTTTTGATACATTGATTAAATTCCTAGTTTCGCACGCCCCTTGGTACACGCTACCGCAAGTGACTAGCTTATTCCTGTTCCGATCAATCAGCAATATTTTGTTGTAGTTGGAAGTTTCGTGTTTTTCATACGAGCAAGAATCAGGAGGGGGGGCACAGTTGGGACTGTCATTCCGCGGACCTGTCTCAGCTTCCACCATCAAAGTCAACTCAGAGTCCAACTGATAAATACGATTGACCCCACCCACGTAAACAATACCTGTCTCATTGTCTATAGCCATGTGTGTTAGATGGCGGCCCAGATACATCCCACAAACAAGATGGCCGCATAGCCCCAAAACTAGGGACATAGCGGCAATCTTAACACCCATCTTAGTTGACATCTTGCTTCTTTCTCATCCTCTGCGCACGTGTTCTGGATTAAGACGTTGCACCATTAATTCTCCATGTTGGGTGTCCTCTCTCGCCTTTTCTGTTTCCTCACACTTTAAACTTATTTCAAAGTAGCAACAGCAAGCATGTCACATCATCTGAAAACAGAAAGAAGGCAGTTTTACCATTTGTGTGATCCAAGTGGTTGCCACTTAACATAGTTTTGGTGGCAATTATTGCCATCATTTTCCCAGCAAGGCCACTTCGAATTTGCCTCCCTTTGAAGCACTTCAAACGGAATTTACTTTCTGCGTTCTACATGAGCAAGTTATATAAAACACATTTTGATGAGTATTTTTGTGTATTTGCGCGAAAAGCACTTGTCGTGAATCTCATGTCAAGCCTCTGTGGTGCCAGACTCAACACAACACACTTCAAATCCAGCAAGGCACACTTACAAAAACATACATCTCGTATCTAAACCGAGTAAACTATCACATGTGTACAACCATCTCTAGATCTTCATAAGATGCACGCATTTCCATCACTCACAACTGCGCGAATCTCCATTTGATTGATAGAAATCTCAGAAGCATCATTTGAAAAAATTCTTTCTAATTACCTGGTTTAAGAGATAATATCAGAATTTGGTTGCCAAGGCTACCAAAAACTTTCACTGTAATTAGGATTGCCTTGTCTTTGCACAAAAACCACTTCACCAAATCAGTAAAAATATTTCAATCACTTTCCACACAAACCTTTTATGTACACAAGAGACAATAACAAAACTTATTGAATGTGCAAATGAAAACATTTCGAGGCGAAATTCCTTTTATGAAATGGGAACAGATTTCAATAAAGATTAAAAGTTTACACCATGACAAATGAAAGATGACATCTCTTCAGAAAGCTATCATATTTCACTACATAAAAAACATCCCCAACTGATTGAGGTTTCCCAGTGCACAATTAGGTTAACTCAAAGTCTTAACGAACATGGCAATAACATTGGGAGCAGTGTGAGAAATGGTAGTCACTAGGTGAAGCTAGCTGTTGGTTGACTGGTGGAAAGAAGACTCCGGTACACTGAGGGCAGACATGTTGGCTGCAACAAGATGGCCAACTCTTCCGCAACATGTGACCAATTATCACCTACTACTCGAGTGGACAAGTACCGCAGGATACAGTATCCACAACCCGCACACACAAGCTTGATTAGTCAGCGGGTAAATATTATAACACTCAGTGCTTAAACAATTTCTAATTAATTTCAATCTTCTCTGACAGGAAACACCCTGAAACTATTCAAACTGAAAAATGCTGAACTGCAGAAACGTCAACTAAATTGCTAAAACAGATATTGCGTTACAATACTTGTGTATTTCCCTGACAGTACCACAGCTTGGAGTGAAGAGTAGGAACATTTCCCACACAATAATGGCATCAAACTGTGTACACATTCAATTTACAAGTCTGTTATTTGTCTCAACAATGAAACAAATCACCTGGAATTACACAATTACTTCTGCCTGGAACCATTTGCAATTCAGACCAATTACCACAGCCACTAATTAAAGACTGTGACACTCTCACCTGTAATTAGCTCACACCTGTCCAATTAACCTGTCTCAGGTGTAACCTTCTCCACCTCCTTCCAACACATGACTGCCCCCAAAACTGGTCAGCCCTGCTACTCTAACATCTGACCACAGGTCAGTTATTAATCCCCCCTTCAAAGACTTCCTAAATACCCCCTAAGGTCACATAAACCCCTTGAGTCGGGTCCCTCACTGCTACTTCCCTCCTAACATACATACCCCCTAGGGACTTCTTTCCTTATAAGCTCCCACCCCCCTTGGATTATATCCTAGGCATTAGTAAAAGCAACAGTAACCAAATACAGTGCTGAATAGCTCATTAATGAAACCTAAGTATTTACCCATGTTGATCAGGTGGTAAAAGTTCCGGACAAATTACTACCACTGGGATGAAGCTTTTAAACCGTAATTCCTTCAATTTCCTGGTTTCCTTGCCATACTGGTCGGCATGCCATGCCAGCATGGATACTAATTGACCACAGCACAGGTTGACCAATGTCCATTTGTAGTTGTATTCACTCAGGGAGATTAGATACCGTGGACTTAATCCTGTAATCTGATTACTCAACTGAATGAATAGATAAACAAGCCTAAACTCTAGTGACACATTTAACCTAATACATGCCATGTCAGCATTCTGTTATACATATACCTTCCTTACTGTGTACATGGCGGTTCTGATTGGCACTGATGGGGTTAATGTGAATGCTTGACAGCCAATTTGGGTTAAATTCAGTTAGGGCATTCTCAGTGAAGATTTTATTTCTTTGGGGCAGATGCTTTATTCAAATTTGTGAATTGATTTTAGACAAAATTTAACTGACATTTAAAACGTCAAAATGAAATAAAAGGAACTGAAATTTTATGAATGCACATTTGATTTAGCCTGTTATTGAATTTACAGTTGATGTCTAACATTTCACAGCTTAAGATAGCTTCGATCAAATTGTCAAGTCACAACGAAGGAAAAACTATATAATCAAAATAAGGAAATAAACGAAAAACAAATATAAATGTAATAACATTTGAGATGATCACAAGCATTCGACATCAAGAAACTTCGGTCAGGCCCCTCACATTCATTAAAACATAACAACAACAAAAAATCTTGAACATCAGCATTTTCTCGTTTCCTACAATAATAGTGAATTCAGATTAAAATTAGATTAGAACTAGCAACTACCACGCTTTAACAAGAAGACTTCACAAAGCAGTTGATTTTATCATGTGGATAATTGGCTTTAAAATCAATTTCACTCATCCACAAGTACTACTGCGTTAAAAATGTTCTACCCTGAATATTTTTATGCGAAAGGTGTACTATGTTGTTCTATCAAGGGGCAATTTTCAGTCTGGTTCTTGAAGTTGTAACTTGTAACATTTGTAAGTCTTGTATGTGTGCCTATAACATAAACTGTAAGATTGATCTACATAACAAAACTTTAGTTGCAAACAAAGTAGAGTATGACCTGGAAGGACCACCCCTATCCCTAAACACAGACCCCCTGAAGTACATAAACACTCAGTCTACGAAAAAGTACGCAATGAGACCGCAGGTACAATTACAGTTAATAGAGTAAAACAAACAGAAGCAAAATTGGGTTTGTCTCTCAGTATCAATACCGGCTCCATCTTCTTGACACAGAAAAGAAACAAATCTACCAGAAAATACTACAATGCTGCAACCACCAATAAACAAGGCAATTTGTCAAACTTGTTTTCTAACTGCCGACACAACGCAAGTATACTTATCACACATCGGACAAACATATCGTGTTCCTTTAGGTGTTCACACCATCCATAGAGCTGTGATGAAAAAAAAAACCATCTCAAACAGCAAAAAAGTAATCCATGTAGGTTTTCAGTTGCAATAAATTTTTGCATAACAAACAATGCCCCTTCTACTTATTCCGACAGGAACAAATACCCATGTATCTTTCAAGGTAATTATGAGGCAACCCCTCACAAACAACCTCAGACAGTTAATACCTGACTTTGTTCGGAACTCCATAGTACAAAAATGGCACCTAACAATCAGAACAAGGGTTTGCTTGTGTTCCGCTGTGTTATGTCAGCGTTCTGCTAGTGTTCCGGCTCATCTAGGCTGTTGGACATGCAACAGCGACAACAACAGCATGGAAGTCATCGCTCAGCAAACAGACAGACGTAATCTGCACATGAAGATAAGCAACTCTGGCAATTTGGCCTTCCTGAAGCAACATCATTCAAGCAAACTCAGAACGGAGTTCACACAGGTGAAACCCAGACCCTCCTATATATTTTTTAACGCCATCAATCATCTATCCCCGAAGGAAACAATATTTTCTCACCCATCTAAGGCGGTATGTCACGACTAGTCACCGAACAGCGCAACACCCAAGTACTGAGTCCCAGCCTACCGATATTTCCCACTTTATATAACCTTGCCCAGTACAAAGTCTCAGAAAAATGTCCAAATTATGGAGTGAAACCTGAGAGTGTTCACAAGAGGAAATACAGAAAGCCGACTCACTGCTCTCAGGAACTGGGCTGAAGCGTATTTTTTTCGGGCTTTCCTGTCAACTGGCGAGCAATTTAAATTACATTAAAATATCATGGCTCTATGTCGTGTTCTTATAAAACATTCCACAAGCCACATGGTGGCTATTAAACAAGATTTCAGCTGGTGGATATGAATGGATTCAACATTTTAATCTCAATGTTAGCCACTCTCCAGGGTCCTTACCGCAACACACTCACACGAGATACGTGGAAGCTATCGGAATATGCAACATGCCCGCTAAACATGCTTCTCGAGAACAGACTTGGCAAACAGGGAACACAGAATGTGATAAAAATGTATAAAGTTATACTACTTCCATAAGGAAATATCAGAACTTTCCCAACACAAAACAGCTATTCATTAAATATTCTTTGAAATAGTTTCAAAGATGAATAACACTTTGCAAAGTTTAACCTAACATCTTTTTCTCAAGTATACAAGCTCAAGTATATAGCTCATCTATAATGGACAATATTTAAGAGTTTTCAAAATATTAATTCTTTAAACAAATATGATTCATTATAATTTAGCATCGAGTTTTTTTTTAAAACGATACTTAAAGTTATCTACGATGAAAAGTTCAAGACTTTCCAAGACATCATTATTAGATGTTACTAATATTTTCTAGAGCTTTGACAGCATATCTATCTACTTACTGCTGCAGTTTCACATCTACTTTCAGTCATGACAGATTCCAATAACTAGAAGTAGTTGTAAGGTAAGTACACCTCGTTACAACACGATAACACCATTGTCACTCATTCAACTGAAACTTGGAACATAACAGTAAATGACAACCACATAAAGCTTCAGCAAAAAGAGATTAAACAGTCCTTAGAGAGTCTCAACTGAAAGACAGATACTAATTGTATTACACGCATTCTAATTTAATGGGTTCGTTAATGAAACCTTTTCATACACAATGAAACACATGGTACCTTATCATGTTACAAAAACAATAAAAGAGTTGAAGATTATTTCCAGTCAATATAAATTTAACATAAATGTCAAGAATAATTATATTAAAGCCCATTAAGCATTGATGAATTTCTTGCTTAGCAGAAACTACTGGTATATCGAATATCATACAGTCTTGAAAATGAACGATGAACAATTCATTAAAGTTGCAAGACTACATAAGTTTACAGAAATCCCAGCAAGTCTTCAAGATTTGATGAACTTTATTTGTCTAGTCCTTGTGTAAGTAATTGTAATCAGTTACATTGGAATGGTTACGAAATAAACCTAAACCTGAAACAACACAAGGTGGAGACATTACTAGACAGACTGTTGCTTGAGGTATGTGCCGTGGTTTACGAGGGAATATCTCCCTCTTGAGGTATAAAGGGTATACATAACAATGATATTCTTCTTGATCTTTGTCATATGTTACGAGGGAACAATACGATCCCTCAAGTATGACGAAACCCTCCAACGTAAGTGGCTGTAAATAAATACACATGCGCACTACTTCTCTAAGCGTAACAATAGGGCAGTAAAAAGGTTCCTTCGGTACAAGCAGGGCGCTGCCGAGTCTAGGAAATGTCATGATATATCCCCGGACTCGTCTTGTGTGTGAGCAAAATAACATTTTATATACAACACACAATATATCCACAATATGCAAGTAATTAAGGTTATGTTAACGATGATGTATCCCATAGCAACAAAGAGACCTTTAAAAGCTTCACTTGACTTTTCGTGAAGGAAATGTATCACTGTCGGTGCATCTCCATCATTATCTTTCAAATTCCTTGTTTGTACAGCAGGTCCAGCAATCTTTCATTTCATAAGGAAAACTACTTTCAGACATTATCTTGTCAAAGCAAAACGAACATTAGAAACATATGGGAATCATTATTGCTGATGTATAAAATATGCTCTTGTTGTTCAGGAAGATAAGATCGGAGTCCTTACAAGCAAAAGAGATGAGTGAATAAGACTTGATCTCTCAGAATCAACAGTCGTCGGATAAAGAACCAGAACATTTCATTCTTACCTGTAAATGAGAAGCTGACATAATATCCTTTATAAGCACCGAGTATTGCTATATATAAGGGATCAATATGATCTGTCCTGTGTAGAAAGCCTTGATACTCCTTAAAGCTGGCAGTGACTGCACAGCTGCGTTAGCACAGCACAGAATGTCACTAGCCTTACTTTCATCCAACTGCACTGCCTGGTAGTCAAATCCTCATGTCAAATATCTAGAGAGAAGAAGCAAGTCTACTACGGCCCTCAATGCCCAAACACCCCAGTGCCACTGGTCTTGTTCTGACAAGTGGGAGGGGTTAGTGAGTTGACATTCCCGCTCCTGCTTGTGTAATGGAGGCACCACCTCACCACATTCTTGCCTACAATTAATTACAGTTTCAATGTCTTCCTGCCCAGAAACCACATGTCCCCACACACTGAGTCATTGTCCACTGACTGACCACATCAGCTTGCTGGTCGTTCCCCAAATGTTTAGCAGTTTATAGTAATCCATCCCAGCTGCAGTCTTCCACAATGGTCATGTGTTAACCATGATCACATGGTGTTGACTCCGCCCCTGGACATTGGTCAGTGAAGTCTGTTACATGTGGCGCACTGACCAATCAAACCAAGGGTGCTGCCTGCTGTGATCAAAGCTTCTGTGAGGGCAATCAACCAACCGCACCCGTTTACCTAGTAATTTACATTATCTCGTGTGGTCAGCTGACCTGTAGAAACAAACGCACTTCACACAGCTCAATATACATATGTTGTCTATTGACTATCCCATAACAATTTACCTACACCTGTGATCCATTTGCCAATCACATGATTGCCAGTGTCTGGGCCTCATTTACTACAAAAATTATTACGGATAGCATTAGGGGCTGACCATTTAACATTTTGGGGTGGGGGATATATTTTTGAAAAATAATAATTTGGTCCCAGATTGTAACAAAGAAATAATATCGTTCCTGGTTCAGTTGGATGAACAAAAATTGTTTGGCTCGTCATTTCAGAGAATAAATTTGTCTCGATGATGTACAGAAAAAATACTGTTTTCTAACAAAAATCTCAGGCTTATGCCCCCTAAATATGAAATTGTCAGTTCTTAAGACCCTGACACTCAACCATTCAGTGCACCATCAATGATTTACTAGTATCTGACAATCATAAATTTATGTTAACGGACAGTTATCATCTTCTTATAAAGTCTAAGGACCAATCATTGATTGAAGCTGATTGCAGTAACTGTCCCATCACTCGTACAATTCACAATGATGCAACACCGTTTTGGCAGATAATTGAGACTGATTGATGTTTTATATTTACATATAGTTCACACTATTGCTTCCGACATTTATTTTAAGATTATTCAAATACCATGACCGCCCATGATATACTACATGAACATGTTCAACAAACAAAGCCAAGGTTCTTCTAGGAGATCCATTAGCAACTCTTGTTGTTAGTTATTCTATCAACATCCTGTGCAGCATGAGTGCTTCTAAACATGCACTCACTGCAGGTGATTCATTAACTTTTATCATTATTAGTTGTTCGCCAGTAGTATGGAAGAGATTGCACACGGCAATGACCAATCACAGCAGGCCTACTGTGTATATCAATCTGTGCAGCCCACCCTGTGAAGGACTGACCAATAAGGCGAATGATGACCAATAGATATCACATTATGTGGTCAAGCCATTCCTGTTATTGCCTACCGTTTGCTCTGTGATCACAGACAGGGGCCATGAACACCCCTTCTGTTACGAAGAGTGTCAAGCTAGCAAATTGATTATTAACAATGGTACAAGACATTACCACTAGGCCTATAAGATGTGTTGACTGTAATTTGCATCTGACATGGTATGCATACTTTGAAGCTAACAAAAGTAAAAGCCATTAGATATCCCCGGTAAATTGCTATCCTTTGGAAACGAATAATAAGCAACCTAAATGGAAATGTTTTATTATTTTTCTGAGAGAGCTTGTTGAAACATGAAACGAAATTTCAAGCAACAGAATGACAGAGCAAGAGAATATAATCAGGATGGAAGTCTATGAAATCATGTGAAATAAAAATTCACCCATAGATGGAGTGAGTGAGTGAATATTGCAAAATGTCGCATCAGCAGAATTGAGGCTAATTGCAGCCAGACATCCTTGAAAGATGAAACACCATCAGCATTGAATACGAATTGATGTTCAATAATAAACATCACTATCCATCATGAATCACATACATGTTCTTACAATTTTGACGGCTTTCAATTATTAGAAATTAATTTTTAAAAACTGTTTCTGAATATTAGATATATAACAATCAACACCACATTCGGACATTCAGAATGATCAGCCCTGCACTACTCACATCTCAAAAAGGCCACAATTCCCTCCTCACACCACCACCTCCACCTCAATGTAAACCACTAAAGATCTTCTCTACGACTCCCTCTGATCATTAACACTGCATTTAGTGAGCAAGTGCTGTGGACACATGGCCACTTTAATCACTTACAATTTGCAGGTTGTGTGCTCTAATACATGTGCTTACCGTCACGGTCCATCACCCTCCCATAAAGATCTAAGAGGCCTTGAAAAGTGCATGTACGAAACCTGTGAATTTCTCGTCCAATATTGATCTAGAAGCACACCTACCTCTCACATCAAAACCTCTTAGTTAGCTCCTGACTCGCTTTGATCAGAAAATGCATTAGTTAGTAAACTGCCCATGTAGTGCATTCCCATCACTTGTGGTATGATACAAGACAGTTACAATCCATGCAAGATAGATCGCCTCGTGGCTTAGACTTGGCACCAACACATCAGTGGCCAAATCAAGGGTGACTCCTGACTGTTAGGTCATCTACCTCACAAGAAGCCTGGCCGTAAAACAAATTGGAAATTGTTTGTAATGAGAAAAGAGTGATTAAGATCTGCTCCTGGCTTTAGAAGGCTTAAGCTTGAGGAACAAGCCAGGATCATTGTGATGACAACAATGAAAGAGTTAATTGCCCATAACTCTGTATTCATTATACCGCTATGATTATCCCTGCTGCATTAAACCCTTTTGAAATCTCTAAATTGAATTCTCTGCAATGACTTTCATAAAAACCTAAAACGTTGTAAACAAAAGACAAAAACATAGTTTTCTCTCATAAACAAACTTACAACAAACTATGCCGCCTTTACTGAAATTCAAGATGTCAAAAAATCAAACAAACTAAAACTACTGCTTTGTTGCTGCTGAAATCTGATGGGTTTTTCTTACCAAATATTCGTAGCAAAACATTATAAAAAACTGTGCTTTAGAAAAGAAATGTGATGGAAATCGACATACACTTCCTGCCTAATAACACTATTTACCCAGAAAAAAGGAAATGTAACAAATCTTGTCAATATTTACTTGAACAATGGAACATAAACAATAGAGCCTCCATTTCAAAGCAAAAATAAACATTCAACACCTGTCACATATATTACCACCTAAATATAACCAAGAGAGCAATAGAAAAAAACCTTAAAACCCAACTACCACGAAGAAGCATTGTTTTTGTGACTACGGATAAACGATGGATAGCACATGTCTCCATTCCATCATTTGTATACATGTTGAGCCTTGAATGAACATAGCCGAAATGTTGAAAGATTACTAGAATGACTTACATATGTGTTAGAGAGCCCTAAAACAATAGCAGTGAACAATGGGTGGTACGCACATGATGGGCTTCATTTGAACACATGACATCAACCCGAGACCACCCTTCATACAACTTTCTCCCGAGACACAGAGCGTGGCAGATTACTTGATAAACAATGCATAAACTCACCACTATCAGAGAACTCAGGGACAATCTTCAAAGATACTATCTCCATCAGTACCAACCACAAATGTGCCGAAAATTAAGTTTATATGAAGCCAGCGACATCTTCTGTTGGAACCTATATCAGTTGAATGTTTTCCATGCCTAACCAGACTTCTTTGATAGTCTCATAAAATTGGGTAACGTTTGAAATTTTTCGACAAGCCGGGAGCTAACATCAATATCTGTATAACTTCAAAGATAATTACTTTCAATGAGGCATGGCAGTATCTTAACACTGATGGTAAAACATATTGGTGACAAGGCTTGAAAATAAATAGATAGAAAAAATAATCCATTTCGTGATTCCCCCAAAGCGCCTAACATCAAACCATTTTCCTCCATTACATAATAAGTTGATAACTAAATCAATGTACATGAAGAGTAGCATGATCTAATCAGTGATGGATACAGTTTCAAGATGCAAAAAGTTTAGAAATTCCATATGAAAAAAAAAAAAACAGCTTAAAAAATATCACACAGAGAAAGGATTTCAAGGGTTGAAATGCATACAATTTCACCAGACAGCTTGTCACCGTGAAAGCAGTTTCACTGTCTTTCATAGGACACCTTTCCTGATCTCAATATAACACTGGCACTTTGAATGGATTAAAGTTTCCATAAGTGCTAATATCTATACACACGAGTCAGTGGTCGAGATCCCGCAGATGGTATTGTATACACAACTGTATTAACCTGGCATACATGACATAGCTATAAACACCTACCAAACATCTAAAGACCTGACATATCACCCTTTGAACAGTCATCAGAAAAACAGTATGATCACATGCAAATGTCTGCCAGGACATTCTTGAAGGGCAACCAAACTCAGTGCTATTTCATCACAACGTGGGAACTTTAACCTCCGCTGATATCATCTGGGAAAGCCATTGACGCCATTAGTTTGCGTGTTATCGTGTTATAGTTTACGTCTGCTTTAACTTTGTCTCCTTAAAAGTTTACCTACTCCTATATGTTTAGGTCATTATGCTTCTCAAGTGTTATTCATGATGAATCAAAAGCTTGATGCAAAAGCTTTCCAGAGATTCCAACCACAGAGAATTGGTCGTAAAATCATAATTAATAATTGGGTCATCCTATCAAATTCATCATCAAAATTAATTGGTTAGAGTCATTTTGCTGTTTCTCAAAGTTAATTCCATACCAGCAGATCACATCTACAAAAGCACCTACAAAAGCAATCACAAATACTTACTTCGGGGCTTTATTTTCCAAAAAGACACTCTGGCTTAAATCTTTCTCACTTTTTCCTCCACGTACTAAGCATTAAGTTGAGATTAAGCATGAAAACAACTGTAACATTTGAAAACTTGTTTTTGTTACAGAAAATTGCATTTCATTACCTTGTTAAATTACAGGCAATTTTAGACAAACTTTGTAATATATCCCTTGATCATATTCACAGAATTTGGTTTAAAATATTGTAATAATTACACACAAATCATAAGGGTTGACATGGTTAAGTTGAAGAGCTTTTTAAAAAAGGAATTATGGTTGAAATGTGTACCAAATTTTGTCTACTGATTTGGGTTGTTTTTTTCATGAGTTATAAAATTTCTGAAGAAGATAACACAAGACTGGAATACTTCATCTGTGCAGCAGTAAATTTGCAAATATTAATCACTTATGAATAAATATAACTTACATACACTCCCCTCCTCCATCAAATCTCAGTTCAACACTTTATGTCCAAACTTCTACTATCAAGGATGTCAAGTCTCTTTGAACTCTTGTAGCTTCATCCATATGTTCAGACTACTATCAAACTATGTAAAACATGTTACTCAGAAGACCAAGCCTGCTTCCATAATGAGAAATCTCAGATAATCAAAGTACCGCCCAGATAAACACAACTCATTACACCGATATGACTAGTAAAACCCCACCTTTTACTAACAGATCAATCTGTCACACACTGCTTGAACATCAAAAGGATAGATAAACAGCCACATAATGACATGTTTTCACACAACAATAGCCATAGGATATCTATGTAGACAACTGTGCAACTTCGTAGTATTCATTTCACAATATAATCCCCTGTCCAAAAGTGTTGACATAGTTATTAAGCTGCTTTCTTAATCTTTCTAGACATCCAGTCCTGTCTCCCAATGTGCCTTAACGACTGTACTGCACAACCTAACTAACTACGCACATAATTAGCTAATTACTCCAATTAGTGCATGGGCAGCTAACATCTAAGTTTACATACTACTTTCCTGAGACTGACAATAATAGGATAACATTAGGATTTTAAGAATGCATAAACTGTAGAGGTAAAAAGTACCTGTCAAAAGTATGTGTCTGGCAGAGTAATATACGAGCACGTAAATTACCTCAAATTGTCAAAGTTGACAAAGAAGGAGTTGAGGTACTGCATGAAGAAACAGCAGTCCGTCAGAAGGTCTGCTTAACAGATTGCTTCAAACCAAGTGATAGGTGCACGAACGCCAGTGCCAACATTCTCGCAGAGAAACACCAGCAAGCCACACAGACTCAGAGTTGCATATGGAGAAGCTGCATATATCACTCACATGTCATACCCGGAATCATATCAATGTCTTCTGCCACACGGGAACATTATAAACTAGGCTATCTAGCAGGAATGAGTAAGGGGTTTTTAAATAAAAAACAATGAAAATACCCAGAGGTATAGGTGACTATATGACATGCTTATTTTGTAATGGCATGTATTAGAAAAGTTACCCTTGACGAAACGAAATCAGTTGAATTCGTAAAAATCTCATCCCTGATCATGTAAATTTTCATGTGGTGTTCAATTAGTTTCAAATGTACATAAAAAGTCATTTCATTATTATCCTTTTTATCTATTTTCCTGATACTTTATTAAAAAAAAGTACATTACTTGCTAAAAAAAATTAATTAACTAAATGCAATAAAGAGCGATTCGATGTCGCATAAAAGCGATGGTCTATCATTTTCGAAATGTAATCACTCATGAACACAGTTATCAACAGATTTGTTACTAACATGTCAAAACTAAACATCAGAGAGTGCTTTTCTGTGTAATAGGATAAATGTATGGGACATCATGGTTTAAATAACCCATCTGACTAATGCCGCAAATAACGGCAAAATAACATCACATGTCAATCGCCAGACCATTAAATATCATGACCATCCCTGCTAATTATGACAAAGCCATGCAACTTTCCCAAAACGAGAGTGTGCAACCATTATTCCACATTCATAATTTGTACTTACATAACCAGCGTCCAATGTCACAGTTGGAGGGAAACACCACAATCTGGACAGGGGAGATAGAGATCACCACACCCAGACACATTCAGACATCCAGCTTTGGAAACTCCAGGAATAATATTTATTCCTCTTTAGCTGGTCCCAACCAACCACCATTGATAAAAAGTTCTGCCTCCTGCCACTCGAGTGCCCTCGTCCCATATGGTGTAGCCACTTGACATTGTGGGCCGATACTCGAGTCATGCGCTAATTAACATCACCGCTAACCCTGATAACGAGCTATCATCAAGCACCTCTTACATACACATAATAACAAGTGCCATGCTACAAATTCAAAACAAGTCTCTCTGGAACCTACTTGAAGTCCAGACAGAGATAGGGTAGAAAAATCTTCAAATGATGGAAATCTAACAAACATAGAACACTTACCTGATTCAAACAGAATATAAAGCAGAACACATGGTTCTGAAAGAGAGAGACTTGTGCAGACCTGTCTCTAAGTACCAACTGTTGCAAGGAGAAACACACTCACTTCAAAATATTTGCATTACATACGAAACTGACTGCTTCACCGGGCCATGTTAAACAATAACATCTGTCCAAACACAGTCCAACTTGTAGCCATTCGGAGTCTAATGGAAGGCCCCAGACAAGTGAAGTATCCGACTCCTAGAATTGCAATCCTGCTCAGTCCAACTTGCGGCAATCCGATCCTGCCGGTGTAAACTCCACACACTGCACTGCAAGCAGAAGGAGGACGTGGTCCCCACAATATCAAACCTGTTTTTCTTCCCCAGGTTTGCTGTTTCTGTGGGTATCAAATTAACATCATTACAGCGATGTGTACCAGGAATAACCACCAGAATTAACAAGGGATGAACACAGATACCTCCAGATCCTGCATCAAATCCACGAATATGCCAACACCCTGACACCGTTACCCAATACTGCCGTTCCCATCGTCATGGGATAGAGACCGTTCTCCAAGTTGGGAATCCAAGGGACGACTTCTTGCCATTGCTAAGCCCATTTCAACTGGGATGCAGTAATTGGTGAAGAGCAGGTACTCTTCTAATTGTGGCGGAAGCTTTCAGAGAATTATTACCACAAACCCAGGCAACACCCGTTTTTACGCTGCCTTATCATCAATACTACATGCTATTCCATCACTGTGTAAGGTGGAGTATCATATTGATCCAATCTATCACAATGATAATGTTGTTATCCCAAAAACATAAACCCTATCCATCTACTCCCAGTAATCCTTGAATCCAGCAATTCTGTGTCACAGACACCTCTCGAATCAGTGAACTCACATGCCGAAAACAATTTTGTAAAACATTTCATATTGATGTACTGTTGTTCCAAAGTGATAAATTCCTATTTAGGTTACGAATAAATGTTCAAACAAAATGTTCTACCATGTATATTCCATTAGTGAATGGGGATGTCGGGAACATCGCCAATTTGACGGAAACAGTCAATAAGGCCGATTAGCTCCGCTGATCTCGCAGACTCTTTTTGATGTGAAAGTGGCCAGCAATTGTAATGCTGCACAAAATAACATTAGTGTGGGGCAGTCATTGAAGAGCGTCTAACCGTCCTAGTAGTTAGTTGAGTAGGTGAGCATCTCAACAATTGGAATTATCAAGGAATTGCTGAGAAAACTTGTAGCCTTGTATCAACTGCTTGGTTGATATGTATTAACTGTCAGCCATCTTATAGGATCGTTATAGGATAGTGTTACTATTCTCTTAATTTCCTACAATCGGAAATTAGTACCAAACAACGCACAAACTTCTTGATGCTTTTCACTAAACAATGACAAAAATTCTTTCTTCTTCACATAGCGCTATGCACCATATTTTCTTGAGTATAGTGCACACTTTTCCAAAAAAACCACAGCTGTGTGGAAGGTGGTGCACATTATACATGCCATAATTCACTGAAGGGGTACAGTGTAATTCTTTTCTGCGCATAAAATTCAAAAAACTTTTTTGGGCTGAATCCACTAGAGGGGGTGTGCATTATACTTGCTCTTTCTTTTCACATATATATGCTTAAGATCATGAAATTCTGATCACACAATACATTGGTTCCAATAACTTGAAATTTTGCTGTACATAAAATAAAACTATTGATACACAAGCGATATTAACCTCAATGAATAAAAATAATTCCATTTTCATAGTGGCCATAACAACGGATAAGAAAAAAACCGGTAATACCCATGATCAAAGACTCAAGTAATTACCAAGTCAAATATTGTACTTAGCATGAGAAATACACCTCAAGGAGTCGATAGTGCACCCTCATCTGGATTTCGTGTAATATGTATGGTAAATATGAGGTAGGGATATTTGTTGAGCTCCGATGTCTCTGTTTGCAGTAATGTTCATTGTGATGAGTAACATCGCCTGCATGCGTTATCCATGACAACAGAGAACAGACACTGCTGATGCTGGCTTCATCAACAACATACACTCCTCAAGCGGTCACCAATGCACAAATTGCTTTGCCGATGGTAAAAAAATAGTGATATAAATAGATACAACATACACATTAGAGTCTCTGTTAAGGTGATTTTAGTGAAGCGTAGCACAACACGATACATTTTTCAAATGGCATACACATTATGAAACGCCTGATATTTACACTGTACATGATGTCTTATTCAGACCGAACACAAGCAGTCAATGGATGAATCGGTTGTTATGTCAGAATGGTACCTCATCCAGTTATTCATAGAGAGTCTGGATGTCTAATCACTATCATGAAGACATCATCAGTGGTGAGGAACATAGTACCTGACCATCATAACAACAACATATTCCTGACAACTAATAAATATTGCATGACTACAAGAAATTGAACAGCAGTCATCCGAAGACCTTCAAGTAATCATTGATGCTTCCATATGTCTCCTCCTCTCAGCGTAACAAAACTCAAGTAACTCAATGTCTATTATGAGAAAAACGTGGCATTAATCACAAAGTCATGACATTTTCTCAAGAAACACGTTAATAGCAAGGTGTGCCTGTTGAAGATGGGGAAAATTGTCTTAAGTTCCCAAGACCTGTTTTTAGATCTTGCAGGGGCATTCAAAACAGCAATTTAGAATAAAGGTATCATTAGCAGGATTCAGCTTGGAGACTGAGACTTAGCTTGTCTGATAAAGGAATAAGATATTCATCTGATGATTGGCTGTGACAGTTGCTTGAGAGTATCCATGGTTTTTCACCATCTTAAATGTAATGCTGGCTTTTCCAACAAAACATTACGACTGAAACCCAAGGTTTACTTGCCCGAAATCAATTTGATGAGGATCTTAAATAGAAGATTAGACCTGAGAGACCCTAAATTCCATGCTTCGGAGTTTGGGAGGACATTTTTTATTACCTTACACAGAAAGTATAAACAGCAAAGAATCATAACAAAAAACACACATCACTCCAAATATCCACAGTAGTGGTGTAAGAGTGAATATTATCCTACCCTATTTTTTATCCCGGGGATGAAATTCTCTAGTGTCAGGATGATTCTCCCTCGTGAATTTGAACCCAGACTATACTCCACGATACCATACTCTAGAGCAAAACTTCTCCCAGGATAATATTTAGGTAGGATATAATCCTTGCTTACAGTAGTATTAGTCCTGCGCAATGTTGGTGGAATATATATGTTTAAAGTTATTTTTTACTTCTTGTTTGTTTGTTGTTGAATGCCATACTCAGCAGAATTCCAGCTATAAGAAAAGATAAGATCCTTTTTTTGGTACATATACACCCACTAGGGGCTGGCTACAGACACAAATTGAACACAGTTTACATTATGACAATGAGAAATATTATACAGTAATCATGGTATTGACAATGATAATGATAATCATAATGATAATAACAATGAAAACACACCATGTCAGAGTGTATAGTAACAGCACTGTCGTAGAGTGTAAACAGAAGGCAGTGTGCCACATTTGAAACATGCTGTGAATTGAACAGGCTATAGGGCTAAACAATCAGTGAGTGGATTTAGTAGGGATGTTAAAGCAGTGATATGATCGGCATTGAAGATATGGGCTGTGACAGATAATCTGATAGTGGTGTAGAAAAGCAGTTGAGAAGAAAGTGGTGTTCCACTTTAACCTCTCCTGAGTGGCATAGCTCACATAATCATATGACGACAGTCTGTTGATGAGTCTGGGCCAGACAATCTAGAGATTGGCGTCATAAACATCTATCTACGCAGTTTGGATACGATGACATGCATCAACAATGTCAGCAAATCTGACCAACGATACTGTTAGAAAAATTGCCATTTACGACAAGCATATATCTTTAACAAACATCATAGGCAAACTTAAGTCCAATTTCCTTGATTCAAATGAAAACAGCAGAGGAGGGAAGATTTTATTGACAAAAATATGTATTACAATTATTTTAAAGAAATGTTTTCATAGGCTCAATGTTACTCTAGAGTATATATATGTAATTGACATAAATGAAAATATATCCACTATATTGATTTGTTCCGCTATTTCCTTGTTCAGCTAATTGAAAATCAATTCTTTATTTGCCACAAACACAAATTCCAAAGCCCTGAAACACCCCCTAATTATTTCTAATTAACACAACAATACCTGCATTCACACCTGCTCTTGTTGACGACTACTTCCAGGTAATCCCAATTAACTTGTAACAGAGTCTACCCTCCACCAAGTTTGCCTGATCACTGAAGGCTCCCAATAAACACATGTGTCTACGCAAGCACCATACCTCCCACCTGTCGGGGGACTCTCACTCCATCCACACTTGCCTGGCCAGCAAACACTTCACTCACTCTCTCAGCCTCTCCAGCACATCCCTGGACTGACACACCTGCTTCAGCCTGGCCTGGCTCCAGTGTCCACCGGCCTACAGCCAATCCTGACCATGAATTCCTGACCACACAGTCTGGCCCTTAATGACAAACATGGTCAAACTGCCCATTGTCCAGTATGAATAATGAGATTGTCCCAATTTAATGACTGAAAGAACTGTGACCCTCCCCTCTTGAGACTAGACACATGATCTGGACATCAGGCTGATTTCCTTGGATATTAAAATGCCAGGTTTGTGCTGCATATTGACTAGAACTGGGACAATGTGTGACTGTTGGGTGAGACGCCAGTCCACCAGGGATACGTAATGGCGGCCTGGAATTAACAGAGTAACACTAAATCGGAGGTCTCGGGGTCTCCGCATGCATGAGATCAATCTGCATACTGATGTCCAGGCCTATGCCAACACATGTCAATTACTTGTATTTACTTTGTATATGAACTGAAATAGACCCACAGCATTAGCGATTAGTTTGAATATAGAGAACCAACACATGGGGTACTGACACCAGATGAAGAATCTATGACACAGAATCTGTCAGTTGTTTCACAGAAAAGTACCTCATATATATCAATCCATTTCAGATCAAGTTTTCTTCTTTTCAGACAATCTTCAGACTTAATTTGTTTTTGCTATTCAGTAGTTGTAGTAATTGAATGATTATTAAAATAATTGCTGAAAAATATGCTTTAGTTAATAAAAAGTTTTTGTTTCAGAATGGTGTTAGAAAATCTTCCCCAAATCAATACTTGCTGTTTGATGACAAATATGCTCTTTAAATAAAATAGATGTTTTAGTTCAGAATGTTCCCCAAATGTGTCCTACCTTTTATTTAGCCATGTGTTCTTGACCATGAAAATCCACGAAAATCCGTAAAACAAGAAATTAAATCATTCTGGCCTCAGAGACGAGTCAGCAGTTTCCTTTTATGATTAATGCAAGATACCAGTATACAACAGAATTGAAGGAAAGCAATTGTTTTGTATGTTGGAGTCTGGAAATAGAAACAGAAGACATTATTCCGCCCTGATGATACAAAGAGTGCATTGTGTACTGCTTGCAACATTCACATTCAGACCACGACACAACACATACGATATGCTCGAGCAAATCTACATCCAACAATAGGATATTGCTTGATAATGGCGGCGAAATCATCATAGCTGTTATTGAGAACCTTATAAATACTACAGCCAACAGCCATTGATGAGCCGTCAGAAGCTAGTCGCTGCATCCATCGGCAGCCAAACTCTTTCTCTAGAGATGAAAATTAAGCGCTAACTGTCATTTGAACCTTAACTTGGAGAAAAAGATGAGCTATCTCTTGTGCAAATTGTTAACCCGAGCCTCTGGCTAGAGCTAAGCAGAACACGATTTACATCACTGACAACCTACAAACCATAATTCATCGCTTCTAAGAACAAGATACGATATAGCCATACTTCATAAAAAATTAAATCAGAAAAAGTGAAAAACACATGGTATTTAAAAACAGAATCTGTCCTTTTTAGACCTATCATGCATAAATTATGACAATTTTGACAAAATGAAATCAGGTCGGGTTGCATTTCAAAAAGTCATTACATATTTTGATTAATCTTCTCAAAACATGGCAAGCTTAAATTTTTATTAATATGTAAAAATGTCTCAATGCCATTTTTATTTTCAACCATAATAATTACGGTTAATGGTTGCCTGGTTACAAAAGCAGACCTTAATCCTACATCTTCTCCATCTTGTTGTGATGTCTCTCCCAGCTATATCTGTGCAATACAACAGCCGGTCCCACTTGATCCCTCACCCTGTCCCTCCCAGGATCATAGCGCCAAGTGGCACCACCATTCATCTGATACACTGGCCAACTGAGAAGCACAACATGCACTCCACAGTTTAAAGCTCACATATGATCTTTATTGCTGAAACCCAACCAACATGAATCTAAAGCTTCCAGCTAAAAAGGTGACAGCAAGGTGTCTTGTGTCCAAGATGTTGACAGACAAATAGCATATGATTGTGATAACGGGTATCTTCACCTTAGGCTACACCAGATATCAAATAATGACCAAACCATTTTCATAAACATTGCCTTCTTACATGAACAGCTAACAAACTACATTGTGTTTATTTGTACATGAGAATGGCCACCCATTTGGTGGGTAAAAATATCTTCTGGAAAAAGCCCCCCTTACAATAAACTGTTATGCTTGGATTTTTCACTTGGAGGTAATGATGATAGATGTCTAAATGCCCTGCCTTTTTGTTCAGAAACCTGTCTTTATTTCCTGTAACCGAGCTCCGAGCCTTGTTACACCATTCTCACTCTCTTCCACAGCCCTTTAGCCAGCTGAAAGACAAGGAAATGCCACTGCCAGTATCAGTGGCAGACAGCGAAATGAATCTTCTCCCAGATCACAGGGGGTGCATGCCAAGCTGGTGGGGTGCTTTGCCTCTTTAATCATTCCCCCATTGTTTATGTAGAGTAGTATAGTTTTATTGCCATCTGTTGATCGCTGACCTCCAGCTGTCGGAGACATTCCTGGTAAATTGTCGCATATACCATGCAGGGAGTGGGATACCTGCCATATCACCTGGCCATATCCCACCAAGGACCCATCACCTATATCACCTGGGTAGTCCACTTGCCCCTCCTCATCTTCGTCCATTATCCAGACCCCCATAAAACTGCAGCCAGCTCAACAACCACTACAACCATCTCACTCAAAGCCTGGGGATATTTATTTACAACTATTCTGAGACTAAAGCCATTTGATTTATCGGGGTATTATGTTACAAACTACATCACTGTTATGGAGAAGTCATGTCAACCACCTACAGGAGATGGTATGAATCCTCTGCTACTGATCCACTGGTCAATACTGCAGATTTATGCACATACGTTCTTGGAATCATTGCAGGAACTTGACAAGCAATCTCGTTATATGCTTCCCTTCAACAAATGAATTTTATGGCAGCCATCTTTGGGGAGATGAGATGGACATGAAAAATCAGGTCTACATTTCTTGGGGAGTTTCTGCTTTCAGTCAAACCTGTAGCCAAACTCAAATCTGTTATTTCATTAGAATGGGTGGATATATAACATATCCTAATTTGAAATGCTGTCATAAAAATGGGCAAATAATAAAAGTTTTTCCGATCTGTCAAATCTATTTTTCATGAAGGTGATTTATATGAAGATAAAAAAAGAATATGCTACGAATGTGACCATTACTGAATAAAGCTGTCAAAACCTGCAAACTGTGAAGGAAATATTGGCAGATTTGATGACACCTACGACAGCCATTAAATGAATATGGTAAAATGTTAGCAATTGCAGAACTTTAGGACAGTTTTACTGAAACAAAATTTCCAATATTCTTCAAAGTACTTTATGCCTTGCTAACTTTTTGTCATATTTTGTTACGACTGTTCAGGTGTCAAGCACACATCACAAACAATTATACAAATTATACAAGTACACAGAAATTGTTCAAACAACATGTGTTAACTTAAAGCAGGCTATTTCATGTTAAGTGTTTTCATCAACATCCCCATCATCATCATCATCATCATCATCATCAAAGTGAGTGATTGTGTTGGGTTTAACGTGGGAGGAGTGAGTGAGTTGGATTTAACGCTGCTCTTAACAGTATTCCAGTTATATCACGGCGTGTCAGCTTTATGTGGGAGGAAAGCCCGAAGTGATGTAGGTCTCAGACGTTTACCACTTCAGTGAAACCCACGAGCCCAGGTATGGTGCTGACAAACCTAGAAACATAATCAGGGCGAACCGGGATTCGAACCCACAATCATAGGTTTCTGGCATGCCCAAAGGATGCAACTCTGCACAGTGAATTGTGGCGCCTTAGACGACTGGGCCACCCGTGCCCCCTAATGTGGGAGGAAAGCCTGAAGTGATGAACTTTGGTGAAACCAACATGCACGGGTATGGTGTTCACAAACCTAAAACCACAATCAGGGCACAGCAACTCTTGTGACCAGACAGACGGGGTTTTCTTCACCTACAATTTTAGATTCCAACATCACGTATCTTTCCGTGCAACGTCTCTTAATCTGGAAATATGATGTAATTTAGATAGGCTCTCAAATTCTACCATGTTCATCTACTTTTTTATTGAACAAGTATTTCATGTTTCAGATATGAAAGTGTCAGCTTAAGGTTTTAATCCATATCATGAAGCAGAGGTTATTCTTCTGTCTTTTCTTTTTCCCATCATTAATTTTTCAAGGTAGACATGTATCCAAATGAATATTACATATGCTGACGTCTCAATGTCTTAGCTAAACGATTCTGTGTTGTTGTTTTAGCGACATAACACTTTGTGATTCATATTAAGTAAAGTCAATGAGTTGGGCACACATAGGCCTTACATGGTTTGGCCCACGTCACCCTTAAAAAATAACACCCCCACCTGACTGGGAATCAGAGGCAGTGGAGTAGTCTGGTGGCAGTCCGTCTTACAGACCCTGAAATAAATATATACCCATGCAAGTCTAGATTACTGCAGTATGAGGAATGAAGGAAGCCTCTGGGCTCTTTTTTATTATATTTTATAACTATAATTTGACTTCTTTCTTTTTTTCTGTAAAAGATGTTCATTTCAGAGACTAGATGTAAGTCTAGTCTAGTGGTTTTAAAGCATTTGCTAATCACATTGAAGACCCAGGTTCAAATCCCCACATGGGTGCAGTTTTTTAAGTCCATTTAACTGCAGTATGGTATCCAGTTGTCCAGACAAGGTACAAGCAGACACAGACAAATGCACATCGCTATTTAAATCCAATAATCTTGAATGCAAGACTAAACCCCTCACAACAGTGTTCAGTGGGCGCCCCACAACGTGTGCAATCAAACCAGATTTCCAGCATTTCCAACACCTTAACCACTGGCCTACCACACCACCCTCTCTTCTTGCCACAAGACACCATATCAGAAACCAAATGCAAAGATGTTTATAATTTGGTCATATATATATACCACATCTCAAAGATGACAAATCAATGGAAGCAATTTCTGTTGGCAATAAGTCATCCCCCATGTAAACAGAGGTGTCATTTTCCTCCTATCCGGAAACATTCGGTGTCAGGATTCATGATCACGTGAGCGTAACGTGCCACCTTCCCTCCACGTAGCCATACACCTTGAAGCCATACCCTGATGACAATCTCTTATCAACTCCAGTGCAAACCTTTTTCCACTCAAGGAGACATGAAACAACGTCATCCCCTATCGCTGCCCTCATCTCTCTCTGCATGGTTGGCTATCGTGCTGCTCTAACAGTATGTATTGTGTTGTTTACCGACCAGTAGACACAGTCATAAACTTACTACAGTCACGAAGGAATCTGTTTACATGTGTCATCACATGGCGACATCACTTGGCAACAGAATCTACATCTACCTTTCTTGTCAAGCATCAACCTGGCGCCAAAGTGCATTTTTTAGAAACCTTTCCTCAATGATAGAGGTGTTGAAAAAAATTCTCTGTACTTAAATCCCTTATCCTACATGTATCAGTTGATGAACCACTGTTAGCCTTTAGGAAATATTTTCTTTTTGACAAAATAACCTGTTGCACTCCTCGCTTTACAAAAGGAGATCCTCAGGTAGAATCGTTCCCCATAGTCTATCACACAGACCCTGAAATAAATATATCCCATATATGCAAGTCTATAATAGTTGACAAGTCTAGATAACTGAAGTCTCATGAAAATGAAAAGTCTCTGAGCGCCTTTTTCCTATATTTTATTAAGATAATTTAACAACTTTTCTTTTTGTGAAATATTTCACTTCAGAGACGAGACGTTAGTCTAAGGTGCCAATTTCCATGTTTATCATAAGAGTCTGTCTGACACTGTGACTGTGCGTTGTAACACTCCAACAGTGTTGTTCATCATGCTATCAACCACTTGTTTCCCGGCCCATGCTAGGTTATCACAGGTCACTGTGCTACAGCTGGTGTACTACTGGGGTTTTAAACAACATTCTCTTTGTTCCTCCCTAATTTAATTAGATGTAGTATCAGTCTCTATTACTGTAATGATCCTGACTTACATGAAATCACCACATGAAATATGTCCAAAGTTAGCAAAAATATATAAGACAACAAATGTGATAGTGATAATCCTGCAAAAACTATGATCACCTTCACGTTTCTTTTCTTTGATTGTTTGTTGTTAAATGCCACACTCAAAAAATATTCCAGCCATCTGACGACAATCTGTAAATAATCGAGTCTTGACCAGACAATCCAGTGATTGACACCATGAGCATCCATCTACACAAAGTAGATACAATGACATGCATCAACCAAGTCATCGAGCCTGACCACCTGATCCTGTTACTACGAGCAGTCAACTTTTACAGCAAGCATAGTTGCTTTTTAAGTCAAGCGTAGGTTACTGATGACCTATTCTAACGGGTTTTTTTCTATTTTGATTAATACAAAATATCCAGTTTCAACCATAAACCATGGTTCAATATGTAAATCTTAATCTCTTGACAAAAGCATCTTATACAACCAAAACACTTGATATCTTACCTGGACAAACGTGAAGATGAATTAATTTATAACCGCTGCTATTCCAAAGTCTACCAACAGTCACACGATCAATATAAACCTTCAGATGAACAGCCACTCACCTGTAGCGCTCAAAGTGTATACCCGCAAAATCTACCTGTACGCCTCCTTACCTGTAACCCACGACACAGGTGAATGACAAATAATTAAGGTGTACGTCTCTTACATCACACTTGTAACAATAGAGGCTGATTAACAATAAGGTGGCAGGGACAGGCCGATCCCCTGATGGGGGAATCCCTAATTCTCTTCAGTAATACACCTGAAAGTGTGATACTAAACTGGGCTTAGTCATGGCTGTGCGATCTTAAGACGGAAAGATTCAAAGATGAGGGGGCTACACAATTCCCCTTAGGGCAGTGAAAAGTGAAATAAGGGGTTACTGTGTTCAGTTGACAAGATTGGCCTTACAATTGAATGCAGCAAACAAGTACTTGTGATTACAATGTTTAATTTGCTGCCCGGGGCGGTGGTAGGTGGGTTGTCAGTTCACTGACTAATCAGCCTTAGGTGGAAGCTTTGTTGGTCTAAACTGTCCCGGAAAACTTGGATTACAATGCTTATAATGACTAACATACACTGCGTAAAAATCACTTAATGTTACTTAGATACTATCAAAATATTTATATTGACATAACTCTGAATAACTTTATGTGAAAGGAAATTAATCGGGTATTGAAGGAGTGACACGTCTAACATTGTCACGCGATGACATACAAGTCTGTTATGGTCTGACCCCGAAAGATGTTCCAACTCAAAATACCCAACGTAACACACTCGAAAAAAATCAGATTGCTAAAGAAACATTTGGTATTATGAAACCTTGAGGATGAAATATATCCATTGAATAGAAAACAGCTCATCCCTGAAAGACAAGCTAATTCACCAAACTTCCATAATATCTTTCTGCATCTCCCATACAGAAATGTAAACTTTGTTTTGAGAAACTGTTTTTACAGCTGTTTTAATTAATCTTGTCTCAGCAACTTGATTCTTGATGTTCATGTTTCCAGAACCAAAATTACAAAAATCTAACGAAAACACACACATAATAAGTGATGTCGAAATTACTGGCGACACTTTAAGCCACAAGGAGCAAAACCAGAAGAAAAACGTTTCCCAAAATCTTTTTTTGGGCATTTCTCATGTCGCACCATGTTAGAACTGTCAGTTCTATAGAAACGGTAATAACTTGAGCACAGCACATGCTGAGGTTTTTCTCGACACCAGGACAAATTGCATCCCAGGATCCATGTATTGGCTTGCTGCTTTCTGTAAGGCAATTTTTCAGATAAATAGGCGGGGTGTAGCCTGGTGTCTGTATACATTCCTGTACTGTCAGACAAGCTAAACAATCCGCAGCCCAAACCAGCATGGAGTGTTCGCAAGCTGAGCTGAAACCTCGTGCTAGTTTCCACACAACATACCTTTGCAGAACTTATTTTCAAAGTCAACAACTTCTTTACATATGAGTGACACGAGAAGGTTTTGCTTAGTTCCAAACATCAATTCCAAATGTCCCGATCTTTTTATAAATTTAAAAACTTAGCTTTTGAGATAAATGATGCTTATAATGTCTCTATCATCTTCTAAATATCCTCAAGCTCTTTTAGAAGTCTTCAGTGATGCTCGTTTTGCAGATCTTGAGTACTTCATACACCATGTACTGCTGTTATCTATCTGTCTTTGCCAACTGAAGCATTCATTCGTCCGACAGAGCGGAGAGATGCATCAAGATGCACCAGCAGGGTGCATACTCTGCCACCATGTGATGTCACGACAAACACTTCCTATCTCCCCAGATCTGGCTGTGAGGAACGTTTCTTGCCATACCCACATACAGTTGTCTCCCATTGCCAACAATACTCTATTACATATCGAAAAACAGACTAATATAAAAACATACAAAGAATTCACTCCATAATTTCAACCAAAATTCAACGACTTTTATGTTATTTATTGTTACCATACCCACTAGGAGACGAAGAAGAGGCAAGCCCCCCTCCATTTTTCCTGTCTTTTATGCATACAATGTTTGAATATGATTGGAAAGAATCTATTAAAAGGGTAACACTATTTTTCAGGGCATTACATTTGCAGAAGCCTAAGGTCTTGTATTAACTGTTGAAAAGAACGAGGGCTTCTGCAAATGATAATGCCCTGAGAAATAGCGTTACTGTTAATAGAGCTAAAATGGAAAGAATTTGTTATCAAATTAAAATAAACAACTATATCGATTTTAAAACATATACTGCAGTTAACACACAAAGAATATCAATGAATAAATTTTACAAATATGGAAACATCATCGAACAAATCAGATCACGTCACTATTGAATGTGACGTTACCTATCCCTAAGACGTCACCTGTAACAATGGGCATGATAATAGCCCTTTGTCAAGCAATATGATGGCATTATCAAGTTACAGTGGCCCGCTCATTTCTATAACATCAGGGCGGTTTAATGATAATTCTATCCATTTTGAATCAAACAATAACAAACAACAAAATCCAAGAGCAACTGTAAATATAGAGAATACAGAGGATATATACGAATATACACAAGTGTCTAAATTCCAGTATTTCCCCGAGTGAGAATACCGGAATTTAGACACGAGTGTCGTAAACATAGTGTGACATGAACACAAATAAAATGTTGTATTTATCACCGAAGAAGATGTCTATATACAGAGATGAATGACGCCAACAATCTTCATCTATGATGTTGTTTCTGGTGTGACGTCGTTTCAACCTCATGTCACAATAAAATTCAAATGACGTCAACAATGCTGTCCGGATGACAGAAACAATACAGTGTTGTCTCATGACATGATACGACCCTAGCTTGCAAATGATTTTTATGAACTCTGATATGCTTGCCCTCGTAGGTAATAAAAGCAATTATCTGACAAAATCATTGAAAATCAGTGGTGAGTGAGTGAGTGAGTGAGTGACATGGTTTCATGCCGCTTTTAGCAATATTCCAGCAATATCACAGCGGGGTACACCAGAATGGGCTTCACACATTGTACCCATGTCGGAAATCAGACCTGGGTCTTAGGCGTGACAAGTGAACGCTTTAACCACTAGGCTACCAGACTGCCCCAAATCAGTGGTGACTCCAGGTGTTTGTGAAAAGGATGTGCATGTCCTGCATGTCCTGCCCTTCCAATAGCATCTGCCTTGTTTAAACCAAATCCTGAAAGTAAAACAATCCATGTCCTTCAATCCTCAGTTATCTCAACATCTTCCACCTCACCTGCACAACAGGTCCAGCTTTGCAGAGATGAAGTAACAG
This sequence comes from Haliotis cracherodii, assembly GCF_022045235.1. Lineage (NCBI taxonomy): Eukaryota > Metazoa > Mollusca > Gastropoda > Lepetellida > Haliotidae > Haliotis > Haliotis cracherodii. Next base: position 8,794,051 of record NW_027266319.1, read on the forward strand.
ATGCAACATCACCCATTTCCTAATCAACACCAACAGGTCCTGCCACCACTTCCGAATCAAAGTCCAGAATCAACCCCACATTCCTCCATCAACACCTTTCTATTCTCCATTCCAGGCACAAGCATCCATGAGTATCTCTGACCATCAGGTGAGTGAGTGAGTGAGTGAGTGAGTGAGTGAGTGAGTGAGTGAGTGATAATTTTACTTGGCACGACCATCAGGAACCTCGATGAAACAGAAGACCAACAGCCCCTACACAGATAGATCTCTGCCAACAGTAGCATATGCCCCTCTTCAGCTCCTCACAAGCAGAACCTGGGATGTTATTGCAAGTATGGCAACCTCGGTGCAACTGTCATGGGACATCATTCCTCCCATGAATCAGTTCAAGTGGGCAAGCACATTTCCAAGGTTCTTAAACGAAGCTGAAATACGTTCTCCATTACTTAAACTGACTCTCGAAAACTCTCACACCTCCTGACACCAAGTTCTCCCACACGGTGTAAAGTGCAAAAATGCTCCATTCTTCCCAGGCAGAGGGGCTGATGAGAGTGGAAAGCCCCAAGTAGAAAAGAACTAGAAGCAGATTGCAAGGAACTTCATAAGATGGCAGAGCATATCGATTCCAGTTCAGTTGCTGAGTAAAATTGAAACAAAAAGGCCGAGTTAAAAAAAAATAGACAGATGGCCTGAATTACTGGTTGGTTAATTGCTGCATGATTGCAACCAGACTATTGTCTGTGGTCAAATTGAAACCTGTCTGCTGCGAAGACAACAGATTCGGTTTTCTATGGTAAATGACATGAGATGGATGAGCGAGAGCCTCATAATCAGTGAAAGGGCAAATCTAGAATTTTTCGAAATTAGGAAATTCATACCGCTACATTTTAAGCTTGGTATGCACTATGACTGTGGAGTATGTGTATTTTATAGAGCTAAAGCAAATCTAGATCACAGGAGTGAGTCAGTGAGTATGGTTTTACGCCGCTTTTAGCAATATTCCAGCAATATCACGCTGGGGGACACCAGAAATGGGCTTCACACATTGTACCCATGTCGGGAATCGAACCCGGGTCTTCGGCGTGACGAGCAAACACTTTAACCACTAGGCTACCCAACCGCTCCTAGCTAACAGGAAAGCAAGTCTAGCCAGCCAATAGTCAGCATCACCAAAAACATAATTTTTTATATATCTTGATACATGATTGAATACTGAACATGGATGAAAATCAAAACCTGAATTTCTGAATTCAGAAAAATCTGCCAGAAACATGATATAGGATGAAGGAGTTAAATGCCTGTGTGATGAGTACTTCAGTTCTATCGTATCTTTTCAAGTAAATATTGTAGAAATGTTGTCAGTGATGGAGGTTTCTACAACTTTAGTGAAATCCACAAACATGTGTAGAATGCTGACAAACCAAGCATCATATTCAGGGCAAATCTGGGATTCGAACCTTTGGCATGCCAAAGGGATGCACCTCCATTCTCAGTACTATACATGATTACATCTTCAGAGTAACGATATCAAACTTGCTAGAGGTATGCATGTTTATTGTATTAAGGAGTTATGTCCCTTAGCCTGGTGGAGCTGTTGTAAGGAAAGACCCCATTTCATTTGTGGGGGCAGATGTAAGTCAAATGGAAGTTGGTGATATATTACTTACTGACAGAATGAAAAAACATTACATTCAGCACATGCATAAAATGTGATTGATATAATTAAAAGAAAATATACATGTTTGTTCCGATTTCACCTGATGTGACCGTCAGTACATATTGAAATACTTAATGATTATCTTGTCCTTTTAAGGCAATTACATATCAAAAGATTTGTCTTCAATTTAATCATGTAGCATCGCAGTCTATACCTGGATCAGTAGGTAATTCTCCTTAACGCCCAATGATAACATGACGTCAAGTATATTTCCAGCAATTACTGCAAGTCTTGCACTTGAAACTGATTGCACATGTGCCTCGGGACGGAGACATTCCTCCCATCAATCCACAAGGAATGATGGTGCATGAAGACGTAAAGCTCGTATAACCTTGATGTACTTGTCCAAAGTTAGTCACTTAAATCTGGCTTCAATGAGATACGTGTATCGTATAGACTCAGGAGAATTCTGGGAAATCTATTGATGGAAATGTATCCGAGAGTCATTACATTGGCTACGCCACTACATGATGACTGACAACATGCTTACTGGTCGTGCAGATGGATAGAAAAATGTAAAGTACCTACCGATGACCACTGAAAAGAACCTAATTTGATTGAGGAATTAATTCGTCTCTCAAAAGTGAAAACTTATTTCCATGGCCTTAGTGGTGATTGAAATCTAATTTTCAGAGAGTGTGCATTACATGTCTTAAATCAATTAGGGGAACGCTCCCTGAAATAGGAGAGGAAGTGAAGCTATTTGCATCACAATGTGCTTAGCATACTAACAGTGATTAAAAATATCAAATAGATTTGAGAATTTTCTCCTCCTTAGAACTGGTCATGCATATCCAAAATGGTAAGATCTGAAAATGTACCTGGAGATTCAAACACAAGACATGCCTATGATCAGTGGAAGCACTAGCTGGGGTACCCCACTGTACTTCAAATGTTTGTTTGTTTGTTGTTTAACGGCACACTCAGCAATATTCCAGCAATATGACTGTGGTCTTTAAATAATTGAGTGTGGATGACACAATACAGTGATCAATATTATAAGCAACAATCCACGCTGTCAGGTTACAATGACACGTACATGAACTCCAGATTCAGTTGGTTGCCCTTACGACCAGCATAGGTTGCTGGGAACAGATACTAACATCTTATCCCCATGGCGGAGCCTTCAAACAATACAGAGTCGGTAAATGCATCAACATGTTAACTATCACAGCCATAGCTCCCCCACATTTACATCACACTACGTCAAATATCACCTGTAAATAATTGAGTCTGGACCAGACAATCCAGTGATTAATATCATGAGCATCGATCCACGCAATCGGGATACGTTGACATGCATCAACGAAGTCAGAGAGCATGACCACCCAATCCCGTTAGTTGCCTTTAATGACAAGCATAGTCGCCATTTAAGGCAAGCATGGGTTGCTGAAGACCTATTCTACCCTGGATCTTCACGGGTCGGACACCAATGGGGTAGGATGGTACGCAATCAGCCATGTCGCACAGATGGACCACCCAATGCCCATGGCAGTCGGTGCTTACAATACACGATGTATCGGGCCTATATGACCTTGACATCCCAGAGGGACACATGTAAGATGTCCACTGTATGTTTACTCCATGATAAACAGAGTGTTCCGTACTTCACAACTACACATCTCCACTTGTTGCAACCAAAAGATCTGAATTTCAACCCAATTGCTTCACTTGACTGAAGTCAATATATTCAAAACGACACAGATCTTTTACTCTACTGGTCCTTATTGTGAGCATTTAAATCCCATTCCTATTCAAAGTCAATGATACTTGAGCATGAGGAAAGAACATTACAGACTAGCTTATACAAAGCCTGTTCAAGCACACAACACCCCCTCAGCAAGCCCCAAAGGGTTTTCTCAGCTACACCAGTTCTCACCCAGATCTACACAGTTACAACTGTTTTCTTGTGCTGAAGCGTGTTCCGGGCCAATGACAATAACACTAACATGTACATACAACTGAGACTCCACCGATGCACCTCGAGACATCATGCCTCATTTCAATGCTACACCCATTTCGCTCACAACGTTACACCAAAAATATGACCCGTCTCAAAGAGCTCTCCCCAGAATTACCCACAATGACAGCTCCCAATACATAAGTGAACGTGTTTTTGTGTGCTCAGTGCTGTAATGGTTGCCACATGTTCGGCCCTTGGGGAAGTGAGACCGCTACCTCGGAGTGCTGAAGCGAATGTCATTCGTGTTATAGATTCCCAGCTTAGCTGCGAACTTCTTGCATCAGAGGTTACAAAAATCTTGTTGTGATAAGTGCATGAAACGCAGCCCTGTCTCGACATGACTTGCTTGTGATAGGGAGGTACAGTCATTGCATAATTTAAACTGAAATATGATATTAATGACTGCCAAGCCACGGCTTCAAAATGAGGAAAACATTATGTGTATCTGATCAAATTCTGCCCCCAAGACACAAATTCTGTGAGAAACAGAATTGAATCATGCTTAAACCAGGAACATTGTTCATGATAAAACAATCAGTTTCTCCCAGTGTGTCATAATATAGAGTCCATTAGCCCTTATAATGTCCTCCATGCCAAATCCATGTTCCATAATTGATGCCAGCTTTTCAATTCTCATTAGTAATAATCATCATGAATTTGAAGGAAAATGTCAACCAAATGTCAAGCGGGATAATGATGTGTATGTTTCCATCAGAATTGGGACACTGTCTGACCTGCCACTGCATCCACAACTACCTGTTGAATCATGTCACAAACACCAAACAACATCATAAAACATCTATCTCCTGTTAGGGGCTCAGACATTCAGGATTTTTACTGCCGTCCTTAATAGGACCATTCCCCATTAAAATTTGTCAAAAGTCTGATCAAGATCCTGAGATTCGTGGTGGGAAATTCACCAAAAAAATCAGATATTGTCTGTAGGACTCTGTTATGACTGTATACGACTGCGTTCAATCAATGATAGGACATTCCAGATCATTGAGGATAGTAATCCGACTTTTTCACTTTTCGTGTCGTAGCGCTGTCTGATCTCAAACGGGAGCCATAATCGGCACTGTGTGAACCTGGCCTAACATTGTCAAGCATCGGGTAACAAAACTGAAACTTGGTGCACACAATCTTCAAATACAAAAAGCCAGATAAGCCCAAACACCATGCAACAAAAGATATTATAAGAATTTCATAAGTGAAGAAGTAGAAACATAATATTTTCTACACTGATGTTCCCTGTATCAATCCTTAAGATCTAACCCACATTAACCTAAATTCAGTCACATCTCTAAAAGACCTCAGTCCAGCAGATCTTCTGCCACAAGTGTTTAAATGTCATAAACCAAATGTGTATGTTAAGATCATGGGTATAATTTGATACAAGCATAAGTTACCAATTTGCATTTCCAGCTTGTTTATATGTGAGATGATTATGTATACATGTCTGTATAATACATTAATGTGCCAAATATATATTACATATTGTCTGCTTGTTGTTTAACGCTGTATTCAGCAATATTCCAGCTATATGACATCAGTCTGTAAATAATCGTGCTGGACCAGGCAATCCAGTGACTGACATCATGAGCATCGTTCTACGCAATTGGGATACGATGGCATGCATTAACCAAGTCAGTGAGCCCGACCTCCCCGATCCCGTTAGTATCTACTTACAAGCATAGTCGCCTTTTATGGCAAGCATGGGTTACTGAAGACCTATTCTACCCCAGATCTTCACAGGTCTCTTGGACATGTGCTTGTACCCTGTCCAGTGAGGACCTTCAGTACAATAAAGTTCTCTTCTACTCCAAGCATCTTCTATCAGCCAAAAGCACACAGCTGAGCTGATCACAGAGAAACATCCCAAAATAAGATAACTATGAGAGCAAAACATGACTTACAAATATTTCTTCCAACACATAACTCGTATGAAAGATTAATTTATAATTATGACTCATATTTTCACAATTCCCACGACGTTGTTGTGTTTGGCTGGGACGGGACAGCCAGCTATGCGTTAAAGACGTTAAGCTACAGGAAACAACGTTCAATTGAAGAACAATAACAACAGCCAATACTTACCAAAACACTTATCCTCACATAGAGCACCTGCATGTATTCACAGCATCTGCGAACAGAAAAAGACAAATATTTATCAATGCATTTATAGTTTTTAGAAGAGGTTTCCATCACATCCTGCCTGCAAACTGTTCGAGGAATCTTAATATAATGTCATATCACTAACCTTTCATCACTACTGTGCATATGTCTTCAGGGAAACAGTTTTACACAAACAGACCCTCTCTTATTGTTCTGACAGGCTGACATGGCTATGTTGAGGACATTCTCAGTTTTACTTTCACTGCCTCCAATATCCCTGCTTGTATTACACTAAATATCTGCATTAATCATGGCAAATGTGCAATAAACATTGACAGATAACACTCATGATAAATTATGTCACCATTTATTACAAATTGTCCATGAAGCATGCAAATGTTGTCTCATGTTACAATTGTTGGATCTGTTGCATGAAACGAACTTGATTTGAGCCACAATGCCAGAGGTACTCATCCATTTCACAAATCTATCCGAACAGCAATACAATTTCTCCATACAATCACTGCACACCAGAAAAAGCATTGCAGTAGGTTAGGGAAGTCATATTGAAAAGAGGAAAAAATAATATTCTAATGAAACATTGCATGACAATCAAACAAACAGCAGGTCTATCAATCAAAAATATCAAATCAACCAAACCTTACCCTATTCCTCAGATAAATCCTTCAAAAGCATACAACACTACAATCCATCAATCAGTCTACAGGCTCTGAAAGTTACAAATTATAACCAAGCTACCCCCCAACCCATGAAATCCCAGTGCTATACGATATCAGCTTCTATGTTATGGTGCATGAAGTCATTGCCTCACCATCCAGAGGCCGAGGAACCAATCAGAATCTAGAACTCCCATTTGTAACCAGCAACATAAGGTTGTTACTAGGTGGGCACAAAATCTGGTGACGTCCACACCTTCAAACACAAACAACACATGGAAAACTCGGAGAATGTTTTAGCAATGACTTAATTCATCTTTCCTTAACTTCAGAGAAACTTTGTAAGGAATGATAGGACAATTGTTTGAAAAATATACATTCCTCTATGTAATGTAAAGTTCCCGCCCATAACAACAAGCCTTAAACTAAACTATTTTTTATTTGGAATGAACAATTTACTAATTAACAACTTAGGGGGTTATCAATTTGGGGAAACTTGACCTTTTCTGTTCTTCCCATCAGTCCTACAAATGGGATGACAGTTTTCAAATGAATCATTCAAAAGTGTTTTTTTTCTTGAAACTTCTTACCCAAATGAGCTATATGAAATGTCACTTTTTACCTTGAAACTTTAGAGTTCCATCAATGAAATTTGAGAGCTGGAAACCAAATAATCACCAGGCTGGCCCTCAGCTCAACAACAGAAGGACAAATTGAAGTGGCACTAATGATTAAACTCCCATAAAAATAATAATGAAGGAATTTAAATTCCAGGAAAAATTGGCACATAAGAGATGAGAAGACTTCCACTGCTTCAACACAGGAGAAGTCCAATCTGGCATGAAAATCAAAACGTGGTCGTTCCCTATGCATGGGGCTACTTCTTTACAGTAAGTTAAAGGTTAGTGCTAACACAGAAATTACATAACATAATTGGGACAAAAATACATAAAATGAAAGCGACAAAACCCTTTCCATAATCAGAACAGAAAAGCATAGTCGTTTGTACGATTCAGACTATATCATCAAGCTTATGAATCACTATCAAAAAGTAGTGATACCAGGTGTTTGCAAAAAGGTGAGCAGATCCTGCTCTACTCATCACACACACATGCAAAGGCAAGTCAATTGTTCCTCTGAGAGAAAAACATGGCAACATATGGTTGAATTGCTTCGGACATTTTGGTCACCGAAGGACCAAAAGTGGAAATGTGCTCTACATGTCAACAACCAAACTTTTTCAAAGATTTTCAGTTCTCTTTTTGAGATGAAATGGTATCTCGTTCCCATCCTATTAAATCAGTTTGGTCATGTTTAATGGCAACATGTCTGTTATTGTTATTGAAAACAAAATTTCATGTGGGTGTTATTGAAAACAGTTTGGTCGATATGTAGAAATCTCCTCGTCATGGTCACAAATTTATATGTTCTTCAATATGTCTGCCATATTGAAAGTCAAATTTGAATGTTTTGAACCAATTAAGGTGGCATGGCGGCATCATAGGTGGGAACAAGCACGTGAAGTTTCAATGGTTTCTGAGGAGAGGATGTCTACAGACACTGCTGATGCCGATGCTGCCCGACAAGCAAGCCATTACAAAACATACCTTTAATACAGTCAGGTGAGGTAAAATTGATGGGATTAAATCACACTATCAAAATGGCATCCCAAAATAAAACAATAGTTACCATTGCTAATAATTCTAGCCTCTATTACATCATCGTTGACTCTAGCACAAACAGGAAAGAGGTGAAGATTTCCCGCCTTGCGCATGCACAAAAACACAGAGGAAAACTATTATCCACACAACTAATTAGGGTCAACTGACGTTGAAGAGAACTTCTGATGAAAATGTAAAGATTTTCATAGTCTGGTGACAACCAACATCCAGGATAATGGCAATGATGTAATAGAGGTATGGCTTTGGCAGGGATTATTATATTTTTTTAATGTTTGCAGAACATAGGATAGACAGATAAACCAAGACAAGAAATTGGTGTTGCCTGGCTTCAGATGACGGCATTGGTCATAAACTGGTGGATGTCATTACATAGATACATCTTCCGTTGTTCAAGGAGTAAAATGTCACAGAACAATTATCCCTTATAGTGTTTCCTCATCATGTTGTTTTTTGGTATAGTTTTTACAGATCATGTTTCGAGATATTGTATTGCTTCTTTTTGCAGCCATCAGGGATTAAACAGTTTGAAATAGGTTTCTACTCATCTACATATCGAAATTTAAAGATTCTAAACAGCAATATCCAATCTACAAGAAATTGAAATAAACAATCATGAAGAAAATTATATTTTTTATATGTGAAGTAATGATTTTCACGAGGACATCCCTCGAGAACAAGACAGTGAAATACAACCCTTCATGGAACTTTCAATGGAACTGAACATTTCTGACACATTTACCATTTTAACTTAAATAGCGCTTTGTTGATAGCAACATAACGATCATTATGAGATTAAAGAAAGACAACGGAAACAGCTTCCCACATTAGGGGAGTGGATGACTGGTTTGTTAAAACTTCATTAGAAAATATAATGACTTTTTCAATATAATTACAACATTTTTCATCTTACATTATTGAATATCTGCAAGTACCGACACAGTCTTGCATTCCGACTTCGCGGTGTGTCGTTGCCTTTCACTTCCTGAAACGGCTTATCTACAGGTCATATCATGTTCTTTCACATTTCAATGGTCAAGTTGATACCTCCTCGGCTTATGTACGGGGTCGGCTTATCCGCTGTCATATACGGTTTATGAAGTGAAGTGAAATTTGGTTTAAGATTTTTGCACTTATATATTGACGTGCATGCACATGTGGGTGCTTGTACTAGTTCCGTTTTATAGTGTCAGCCCACTGAGACACCATTCCACAATTTAACATGAATACCCCACTCAGACACAAAAAACTGAGTCTGTCTGACCAGTCCTCATTTTATCCCTTTAACAACAAGTACCATCTTTAACCCTCTTTTGGTATTATAGAGCCAGGGGATTGAACCACGGGCCTTCGATGTCCAGGCTGACGCTCTATCATTAGACCATGGAGGCAGAATATTTCTATTTGTAGAACAATGTGAAATAATAGACATGAGTGGACATTTTGATACAAACTTACTGAAAATTAAGACATAAAATATATGTACGTCACAAAGCCATGGAAAAATAATTAATTAAGCATTAAGAACACATTGAAACAAACCAAAAGCCTTCTACCATCTGGCACGCTGCTCTCAAAGGGCTATATCCAACTGGTGATAAATCTTCATATTAACTGTCAATTGTGGTATTGTTTTGCTAAATAGAATACTGATAAGGCTCTGTCCCTTAAAAGCAGGGAATATTTTACGATATATCTCCTTTGTTATAATTATTTGCATAGCGCTCATATTTGTTAAAAGAATAAATCAAAGGAAAAAACAAAAAATACATATCCAATTATTGTCTTGAATATCTTTGATGTTTGATCAAACATTTAAAACATTTCCAAAAAAGTAGAATGGGATTGAGTACAAATAGAATGGTATATTATGTACTCAAAAAAACAATTTTCTTTTGCAAAGAGTAATACATTTATATATTTGCATGCGTTGTATTATGTTCACTTATGAGATGAAATATATTGAGCGGGAGTGATTTTAGCAATGCTGCAGCTGTATTACCCTTATGTGTGAATAGAGAACACTCCAGTACTGCACTGAGCGTCTAAGGTAGTCCTTGTCAAACTGGCATTAGGATGCACACCAGAGTGAGTGAAGAGCAGAAAGGAGAGACATAAAGGAGTGAGAGAGAGAGAAGAAGAAGAAGGAGAGAGAGAGAGAGCAGAGCAGAGAGAGAACAGAGAGAGGGGGAAAGAGTAAGGACAGAAAGAGAGAGGGAGGGAAGAGAGAGGAGAGAGCAGAGAGAAAGAGGGGGACTTGAACCCAGGCCTTTTCCATGACGATTAAATGCTTTAACCACCATGCTACTTCACTGCCACCACAATAGTTAGGAAGTATTTAAATAACCACAACATGTCCTCCATTCTCTCCACACTGTAAACTGTGTCACATCTCAAATTGTTTTTTTCCATCAAATCTTGCATTCATAGCCCACAAGCAAAACCATTTAACAGGAGGCAAAGTGCATCTTAATCCTGAACTTGCTTTAATTCACTTGCAAAATGTGAGAGGATTTGAGAATATCTTCAGCTCAATTTCATAATTCTAACAAATCTTCAATTTATTTGTGGCGGGTTGAGATTCCAGCTAAACCCCACCGTCTCGTGATCAACCCCCTGATCACTCCCACAGCAACACGGTAATGACATCACTGACACTCGTGTAATCCCCAACTTCAACAATGCTCCTTGATGAAGAAACAATGGACTTAACAGCGGGATCGTTGTAATTAAATTTGAACACACTTTCCCCTCTGCAACCAAGTCCGACTCAAGACAATGGACCGATCAGATCAGACCAACTCGGCACATTTTTCTGTTAAAGACATTGAGCACTGCACTGACTCATAAATGCCAATTCTAATTAGGAATTTATGAAAAAACAGTTGTTAATATGACACTTGACATTGAGTTAGACATGTTATTAACATAGCAAAGCTGCCTTGTCATGTGCAATGAAACTGAAGCGGACACATTGCATGTGTCCAGTGATTACATAGCAAACACTGACAAGTAGCCCAATCTCCAGGCTGGTACAAAGGGAGCACAAAGGAGTTCTATTCACAAGTCATATTCTTTTATTCAACCGTTCCTGGTGATGGGGATCTTTAGCCCCTTAGAACAATAGAAAACAGACAAGTGTATGTCTCAAGGGTCGTTGACCACATCGCCATGGTGACACAGTGTGCTGGTCGTCCTTGTTGTTCCTGTTCCAGCCATTGATGTCACAATGTCTGACAACCCAAACACTCCAGATTTCCACATGTCAAGAGTTTTGTTTATTTTTTGTTAAATGTCATAGCTTTATGCCGTTGGTTTGTAAATAGTGGAGTCTGGGCCAAAAAATCCAGTGATTGACATTGTGAGCATCGATCTATGTAATTGGGATGTGAAGACATGCATTAACCAAGTCTGCCTGACCACCTGATCCTGTTAGTCGCTTCTTATGACAAGCATAGGTTGCTGAAGACCAATTTTAACCAGGATCTTCAGAAGGAGAGATAAGCATGGGTTGCTGAAGACCAATTACATTGTGACACAATTGTGTTTGTTTTAGCACCTTCATACGAGTGCCATGCAGGGTATCAACAAGTACCTTATTTAAACATCTTTTGATATGACATGTCCAGGCAATCGAACCACAATCTTTAGCTCTCCAAGCAAACGTTCTATCCACTGCACCATGGAGCTGGTTCCTTAACATGAATCACAAACTGTCTCTGTTCTGTGCACAAAACATGTTACATGTTCTGGTTTTTACACGTGGGGAGACGGGGGTCGCATTAAGCACAGTGATATACGGTAACATTTCACAATTCAATCAAAATTAAGTAACACTGCATTCAAGTGATAGCCACGATAATTAATTAAACCTAAAATAATAAAACGGATAATAAATTGGCCATTCTCAGTTTAAGTTCAATATTACTTGAATTGTAAGCAAAACACTACCGAAAGCTTTCTGGCAGAACAACATTTTTTGTTCTAGTATAGAAATGAATGTGACTCAGTCATTAGGGAAATTAACTGACTCCCATCAAAGAGGCCAGAAAATGCACTGCAAACAGTGTCTCCCTCTTCTGAAGTATTCCCATATAACACATTTCCCAGACTGCATATATTACCAAATGGAGTCTTTCACTCTGATCATCAAGTCAGTCCCTGTTAAAAGCCCATGGAGAGTGTTTCAGTGGTGTAATGGCTTGACAATGACGGAGAAGGTACTGGTGGGGGACCTGCTGTCACAGTAACTACTATTAAGGGACAAAACGGTCCCATGGGCTCTCCACGCTTACAGTCGCCCATCTGTTGGGTTTTCCATTGAGCCTCTGGTCTAAAGGGACATAAGGGGGTTGACTAAATGTATTGACTTCTCCTGGACCTTGACTTGCTTGGACATGGGTCAAATAGTTAATGAGAGGGGGGTCATCCGATACAGAGGGTGGGGAGGGGGTATGAGGGTGGGTCATCCGCCATGGAGAGGATGGAGCTGTGGGAATAGGATGGGGACGATGGTGAGGGCGAAGGTGTCATCAATAATGAGTATGTGGCATTTGTAAAATATTAGCATCTTCTGATTCGAAGCATCAAGGGTTAAGGTCTTCATGAGGGTAAGGTCATCTGAATCCCCATCGGATGTTGTGTCAAGGATGTGGTTTAGTCTGACCACAAGAACATTCAAGTAGCTTCATGGCTGGGACAATCATCAAGCATCACCTGACCTTATTCTTGTTATTCTGGAGACTTATTCTTTAAAAAGGAATGAGTGGGTGGGTGAGTGAGTTAACTCAAGTCTGATCTTGCCCTATTGTATGTGTACACCCACAAAGGTCTGGGAACCAACAAGCTAAGAAATATAATGTAATATAATATAATAAGTATAAGTATAATAAGCTGTTCGACTCCCCATTGTTCTTGGTGCCTTGACTGACATTGGGAGAGTACCCGGGTTTGCTACCAGGAATACAGTTTGACAATCTGGGTAATGTAGAAGGCTGTAGTGTTGGGGAGTCTTCGCATTCTCCGAAAAGTTCTGGTTGGGTTTGACAAGGCAGTGCTTCCTGGGGGAAGTCCCATTCGCTGTCTAGGCTGCACTTAGAGGGGGCAAGGGCCCTGAGCTGATAACGAGCCTAACCAGCCTGATTTTACCACGATCACCCAAACCCTCTTTGCAGCATGTTTCATTTTAATCTGTACATACTACTACATCTACTACTACTACTAGTAATAATAATAATAATAATAATAATAATAATAATAATAATAATAATAATAATAATAAGTTGTGGTCCTAGCAGTAGCATCCTCTGAATTACTTTTTGAAATACAACTTGGAAATTGAGACCTATTAAATAGATATGTCAACTGTCATACAGACACAAAACTCTTCATTGGACAATTGGTAGCAATTGTTAGATTGGCTGTCCATAAGTTAATTCAGACACTAGGTGACAACTGAGGTTATATAGATAAGAAGGGAGAAAGGATTAAGGAACAACACATCAGAAGAATCCTGAATCAAACCCCTTTGTATACATCTTTACTGATAAGGTAAAGCTATCACCCTCTGGGAGTAGGGTCAGCGCTGGGGAGAATGTAAGGAAAAAGAAATGAAGGTAAGAATGAAACCTCAAATGAATAAAAGTACAGTTTGACAACCTAGTCTAACATATCCTGACTGACATGTCCTGCTATTATACTGGGAAATAATCTAGAGAATGTCGAATAATAGACAGATTGTAACAGAAAGTTAATTGCGTTCATTGAACCATGACTAAGAAACATCAAGGTCGCCTGGAGTAAATCAAGGTCATCTGGATAAAAAGGGTGGAACGCCACCTGACAGAGGTAAGCTGGCCAAAATAGTTACGAGAAAAGAGAGATTTGATTTAATGTTTTATCATGAACGGATCTCACCGTGGCTGACAGAGGTCAAATGCTTAATGGGAAAGGTCATCAATTAACGACATCAAACATGATGACAGTGGTATTAAAAAGGCAAAATGAGAACGGTACAGGATTAAGTTGGATTGATGACTCAAAGATTATTGATTTAACTGAAAACAAAGACAGAAACATAACCTTTGCCATGTATCCATTACAGGGGTTTCAAACATAATTTAACTATCTGTAAATGTAAAACTGGTGCTTTGATATAGAACAAGTGGCACAATACTCACGTACAGGCTGATCAATAGATGTAACCACACCACAGTGGAAGGTTTTCAATTCCAGGTCACTCTCTTGTCCACTTAACATATTTTTTGTTCATCCAAAAATTTCCTTCAATCATATTTCATAAAAAGTTCCAACTTTGGATTCAATGTCTGGATTCAATGCTTTACAAATATTGAACAGGTGAGATGTAAAATAATAGCCATTGTCATAGAAACCAGATACTGAAGCTGACTATTGCTTACTGCAGCTGTGACAAGCAATGAACTCCAGCATGCTGCGACAAGTCCAGCATAATAAATAACTAGATATTAGACATTATGCACACATACAGATCCAGATATCCATGGTCAAGCGGGACATGTGTCCTAAACACGACAATAATATCCTGGAATTGTCCTCTACCCAGTAATCTGCATACTGATTAAACAAGCGCATGTGCGGCTGTTGTCCCTTCTGTCTTGGGGTGTAATCACTCACGGAAACAGTGTCAGAGGGTATTGTAATTCCAGGGTCGCTCGCCAGAGTCCGAGGGTCATTCCACAGTATCCCCAACACACCTCGCTCCACCTTCTCAGCACTGTCTGTCTCAGGGGGACTGTTAGAATTCCGTGTTGGCTTAACTCAGTGACAATGCTCCCTCTTCCCCTTTAGGATCCCATTGTCTTGTCAGCAGAAATAAATGAAGTCAAGTCACACAATCCCATGATGCCTATTTGCAGAATCTCTGAGCAGGAAGGTCTCGACCTTCCTGACATTAAATATATCAATGGTGTCTTTCATAAGGAAATACATTAATAATCTACTTGTTTCACTCTGAATGGCATTTGTGGTTCTTCAGTGTACCGCAGCCAATGGTCTGAGAATGATGACTTCCTTACGCCATACAGCATGACATATATACACTTCAATATCTATGTTTAATGCATAGGCAACACTCAGATAACTTTAGACATAAATCGTTTGACCTCGCAGCCACAGGATTGTACAATATCCATCAATTTCTTAAAGCAACCGTTAACGATATCAAATTAGTGAGACTTCATTTCAGAAGAGTCTGTACAGTGGACACAGTGACCTTCAGTAATTTTCCTTGATCCATATCATGGCATGTCAGCCTAATGTAGGAGGAAGGCTCAAAGAGAAGCATGTCATAGACGTTTAGCACTCTGTGAAACCCATCAAAGGTCTGGTTCATACAGATCATGGAGGAGATGTGAAGACTCAGGGTTCAAACCCCAAACATGCATGGCCAACAGTTGGGGCTTCGAATACTGTACAACACACATATCAAAGATTACAAACACATTGCCCTTGCCATTGGGGGGAAAAAGACGTTATTTTGTTTAAAAAATGGATTTTCTTTAAGTTCTTATTTTCTTAATATGAGGAAAAATATCAATAAAATAATGCCAAACTAGGTACTACAGCTTACTCATCCTTACCATCCCTGTTATCAGCGAAATAAAAAACACCATTACATAGCCATAACAATTAACAACACAAATTGTGATTTCTTATTCCAAATTTTTGGAATTTTTACTTGGGGCAGACTTGGGGCAGATTATTGGCCCCAGGGCATGTCCAGATAAACCCCTGTATACATTCACTACTTATGAATGTTCTAAAAACAATATAGACTGTTCTTGGAAGTATTCTAATATTTCAAGATCAACATGAAATTCCCATACTGGCTTATCCCAGACAATTTCATCCTCATTACCAGCCTAAAAGTTGAGTCAAGAACAGTATACTTATGTACAACTTGTTTTCTATATTCTCACTTCCTTCCAGGAAAGAAGGCTATAATATTAGGGTACATCTGGGGTTTGTTTTCTTATGGTTGTAAAAATGCAATATCCACGTGCAAAGCTGAAACATGAGAGATCCTAGCTTCCACAAGACTATCAATGTTCCAATTCAGAATTCCTACAAAATCTCAAAGCATACAATGACAATTCCCCAAAAGTATACAGTAATCTCCACTCCATAAATACCCCGTAACAACCAAACTGACTTCTGCCGGCATCTGTTGAGACAAACTTTTTACGAGACCCTGTATATTTTTACCCCGTTTCTTATTTTATCTGGCCAATGAGTCAGTCTGCTGTGAAAGTGGTAGTATTTAGCACCCTCTTCCTGAGGGCTAAGTGACCCATGTAATCTTACTGCTCCTGCCCTTCCAAGCAGCAGGAAGTTTGTGAATAGGCTACAGGCCTAAGTGCTGTATTTGTGTACGATGGCAACAGATACGAGGTCGTAGCATCCTGCTGGTAAGTAATTTGACATCAAAAACACATTTATACCTTTGATTTATCCCATACCCTCTTCACGCTAGTGTGAAGACATTAACATAGAACATCAGTAAAAACGAACACATTTCCGGAAATTTAATGTTACAGATTTTAGAATAACCGGCTGTAAAATATGAGAAAATATGATTTAATGCTGCCCAGTATTTGAAATACATATAGAATTCCAGGATGATATAGTGCCTCTTCATATCAGGTTATTCTGAAATTGTATTGATCAGATAAGAAGATATTCTCTAAATCATGACCATCTATTCCTGTAGAACTATAAATTTATGAAATCTGTCACTATATATTACCTTATTTTGAAGTTTATTGATCATCTGCTGTCAGTTTTCAAATTGCAAAGATTTATCTATGCATCTATATTCTTCTCAATTTATCTTGTATAATACCACCACAAATCTCCTGAAATTTACCTATGAATAATCACGAATCTCTTCATTGTGAAAAGAACATTCTTTTGGACATAATTGAGAATAATTATGAATCTCTACATTGTTGAAAGAACAACCTTTAGGGTACAAACAGAAACATGGTCTGTTTGAGTTTTTTCCCCCAGTACCAGTTGATTTGACAGACCACATGTGAAAAATCTTGCACTACATACACACCAAGAACATGAAGATGTTGCAAGATGCAAATAAAGAAATTCTATCTCATTTATTCCAAATGGAAGTTGATTGCTCTTATTGATTAACAGCAGAAAACAATTTCCATGGCAAATCCCTCTTGTGTCAAGAAACACAGCAACGTTTCATCATTCCTCTTAAAACCAACTTAAATACTGCCCTAGTATCGGATGGTGTGAGGGGCCGACAGTAGAAATTCTTCACATTGAAATAATTTCCCCATAGACATTTCATTCTTGCCTGGGGATAGAATGAAGACTTGATGGAATCGAGGATGAGGAATATTCTCCGGACATTCTCAGAAGTGCCACTTCTTGGCATTGTCAGTGTCAAAGTACAGGGCAATGCGTTAAACACAGTTGGGAACGTAGCTCCTTCTTTCCCATTATCAAGAAATGAAAACTATCAGACACAGCCAATTTATGTTGATAAATGTTTTCTGTCTCCAAATGAATATCTGGCCAAATTTCTCTGGTTTCTAGTACGAGAACGTGTTCTAATTAAACGTCATCATGGATCAATGTCCCAAAACAGAGTCGAAAACCATTGGATTCGGACATGTAGAGGAATGACAAAATGTTATTTTACCATCGGCACGTGACACAATCTCCTTCAATGAAGGAGAAGGACAAGAGGTTTCCTCCCTACCCCCAAAACCATTGGTTAGCATGGTGTTATTTTGAGTTAATTACTAGCTTCATCAAAAAGAAAGAACTGCTTTAAGATGAAAGACCAATGTCAGAATAAGATGAAAGGTTGAAAACAATTCATTTCAACATCAAAACAGCACTGTTAATCACATAATCTATCATGTAATTCATTAATTAAAATTTTAATACAACTGTCTCAAACGGAACCACTTCAAACTTCATAATGTCAGGATTTTGCAATGGTGAACAAAGTGGGGGACAAAGAGGGAGTAAAGATCAACCTTATTAGGGAAAAAAACCATTAACACTATTGTCCTACAACTAAATATGCTTTAAGAATTATGCTGCATTACCCTAAATGCCATACTTTGTTGTTTTGCCTGATTATAAAGTTATAAACCATTGCACAATCCATCATAATGAAATACACTTTGCAAGATTAAAACACAGATCTTCAAATACCATTCATTCAATTTGATAATTAAAAACTATCGGACATCAAACAAAAAGGTCTTTCAGGGATTGTTTGAATGGCTTACTGATCTGACCTTAAAAAAAAAGAAAAGAAAAAAAAGAAAGGAAAAACCACAACTTGTTTTATATACCGCCACCAGTCACTTTGACAATAAAAATTACAATGAAAAGCTACTGTCAGATTTTAGAGTCATAATATTTAAAAGGACCCACATCAGGCCAGGATTTTTATAAATTCTTTATCACCTGATCATCCAAATCAAACTTTAAGATGATTACAAAAATCCCATACAAAGTCTTTAATTCTAATCGACTGGTCCATGACCTGTGACCTAAAAGGTAAATGGCCTGCACACTTACACGCTTCCTCTCCAACTGGTATGAAACACTGTCATGACACACAAACACTCGCTGCCATTTCCTCTTACATAAACTTGACAAGATTGGCCATTTGAACACTCGCCATTCCTACAGTCCTGCAGGAAGTCAGCGATCCTAGCTTCCTGTTCGAATACTTTACATTCAAACTGATGATGATCGCTCTCTCAGAGTAATGAACTATGGACTCAATTCAATCAGACTCCCTATTGTATGGCAACCTAGTAATGTTAACACATTTATTACATATTCTCATATTCATTCTGAACATATTAATAATTTTTGTTCACGTTACACTCGTGTTCTAACAGTGTATTTCCCACGAACAAATAACTTAACTACACTCACTGCTAAAAGAAACGCTAACCATAGAAACTTATAGAGACGTATGTACGTTAAAAAGAGATGTTTCCAATGTGTGCCACTTAATGACAAAACTAACAATCAGTCAAGTGTTACCACAGTTTGTTTATTCTTATCACGATAAGCTGCATGTGATTTCCAAATGATGCATCTGGAGTCATGGCTCTATGATGTCACATGTGATGCGTTCATGGGCATTGGTTCAGACATCACACCAGAATGTTCGTTTGTGCATCAAACCAATCTAATATCTCTTGAATATGAGTAAGTCTTCATATATTAACCAACTTGTATGGTATTCATGTTTCTTTTGGTGGTGAGTATACTAACTACTCCATTGTCATTGCACGTGCACCATTTTGTGTCTAGACATCTCGAAGTGCACTTGCAACCGCCGGTTTTGTTTCGACACAGGTTTAGTGGGTTGTGTTTGCGAGTTGACAAATAATTCAATGTTGACGAGGAGCCAAAGAAAGATCTCAAACACATATCTTCGTTAAAAATAATACACTGTTTTATTCTTTCTTCATGAGATATCCATGTGTCATATAGATTATGCCTCAATAGTTGTTAGTAATGAAAATACACCTAACCTCTTTGCCTATCCTGACTTACATAAATGAATGATTCAAACCTGTTCATATTTGGGTTGAAATGAAATAAACACCATACAAATCAGTTACCTGCTGACTTCATTGAGAAGCTCTATATGTGATATCACATCTTACTGAAAACATACTGGGAAGGCTACCAGGAAAGGGGCCACCTGGTCGGTATTGACATAAGAGTGGATTCATAATCAACATTGTCATCCCTGCAAAACAACCAAAAATGAATTTAATTGTGAGTGTGTGAGTAAGGTTTTACGCTGCTTTTAGCAATATTCCGGAAATGTCACAGCGGGGGACACCAGAAATGGGTTTCACACATTGTACCCATTTTGGGAATCGAACCCACCATCTTCAGCATGAAAAGCGAACGCGAACACTGGGCTACCTGACTGCCCTTGAATTGAATAGCTCTAAAATGGACGATGTAGTGCCTTGTCAATTGATTTTTTTTCTCACTCATATAGCACACAAAATTAATCATTCAATTAATGATATCTCAGTGATCGACCATGTGGGACACTTTCCTGGTATCCATCACCATATAGAAAACTACTCTGAAAGAGCAACAATTGATTGAACAACTGGGCAAACCTTCACAGAACTAAGTTCCGTTTTGTAATTTTCAGTAACTTGGTAACAGTCTATTATCAAAGAAATCATAAAAAAACAAAGAATATTAACAAACAACCATTGAAACAGACTCGCATTTCTTCAGATTCCGTATGTAGTTACACTACAGAAAAGAGCGATGGTGAATCCTGGGATATGATCCGTTTCCCTGGAGACAAATACAAAACATATGCAAAAAGGATGTAGCCTGAGCCAACTGTGAAGGTCATTTCACTTCTTCATCAAGGCCAGCTCATCTTCATGACTTTACCAAGTGGTGAACTGTCAAACAGAATGTTATATGCCGTCATATATCCTAATCAGAAACATACACCATCATCTACCCACATCAAAGCAGATGAAATTGCCCAAAAACTCCTCCTCTGCTCGACAAGTGAACGCTGGAACCAGGGTCAAGCCGAAATAGATCAAAGAAACGCAATAGGAACAATTTTCAATGATAGGAAGCCATGCTCGGTAGAGTGAATGGAATTTCCGAAAACGTTGATTAGAGATTTCTGGTTTGATCTGATTAGCGTTGATCAATCTGTGATCCGAGCCTGATCTCGACACACTCTGTCCTATTCCATTCACCTGCCGCCACTGTCCCAGCATGCATCAGCAAATTAAGCTGGATTTTTATTTCCTGTCCTTCAAATCCTTCCTTATCAAGGTCTTGTAGTGAATACCCCGTGTTATCTCCATATTCAATATGGGTAGTGAATATGGAGCTTTATCACTCTCATGGCCGACTGACTTCCAACATAAGCGATGTTCAGCCAAACCCCAGTGTTGTGTAATGGGCCAACTGGATTGGATCTTGTTCCAGCCTTGTAACAACACAGTCAATTAGATCACATCTGAGACCCCTCCTTATAACTGTCATCAGGGAAGAAGTCGTCTGGAAAAAGGACAAATCAAAATCCGAACCTTCTCCTGTGTCTCCTTTGTGACCCATGATCCTGTGCAAATACTGCTGCTGTTAACACAGATCCACAATTCCAGACCTTGTCAATGTGCACCCAAATATGTCCATGGCCACAAAAAAACACTTCATGGCAACTGGCAACACATTCCAAATGGCAAATAGAATCTAACATTCAGTTTACTGGTGAGCGACATGGTAACATATTCCACTGATTTAGCGATATTGCAAAGGAGCCTCAAATGCTATACCAGTGACGAGAATCTAACTGTCATCATTGAAACATAAGCAGGGCAATTGAGTAGCCCTGTGGTTAAAGCGATTGTTCATCACACTGAAGGACTGGGTTTGTTTCCCTATCTGAGTACAACAGGGTATTGCTGGAATATTGCTTAAAGTGGCATAAAACTCACTCACTGAAACCCCACCTTAAATTACAATCACATCAGTTAACACTAAATACTCTTCTATTGTCAATGAAGACAAAATAAATAGCCATTACTCTTCAACTCTGTATAACTGATGAAGGGCCCTTAAAATCAAATTCAGCTTGTTTAAAATTTTTAAAAACAACATATTTTAATCTAAAAACGACACAAATGAAATCTTCAAATGACATTTCAAGAAAATTAAAGTTCAAAAGTCAAATCCTGTTATTAAATCCAATAACCTACAAAACATGTCGTCACCATCAGGTCGTCATGGCAACATGACAAGCAAAACAGTTTCCCAAACAACATCCATCTTACATTATAAACATCCTATCCATTATGTGTTTCAAGCTAACTTAAAAAGCTTTCATGTTTATTGTTCACGAAGCTGCTTGCACGAGGAATAAAAACATCCATCTAATGAGCACAATCAGAACCCATCCACAGATCGTGGGAGTCGCTAGGGGTGACGATTCCTCTATGTGGACATCAAACATCAATTGCTGATGCATTATAGATGGTAAACATAATCTCAGTCAAAGATGTTTTTTTGTTTTGCTTTCATTTGTAGGTGCATAAGTTAGTCTAACTTGATCAGCCAAGAAATCAATATGAATAGAACAAGAAATGGACCGGTATGGTGCCGAGTTTCAGACTGCGACATGTTCGAGGTGAGGTGAAATAGGGTTTAACATTGTGTTCAAGTTTATTGCACTTTTGTAGCTGTGCATGTGTAAGCAAGGATTATATCCTACCTAAATATTATCCCGGGGGAAGTTTTACTCTAGAGTAAAGTATCCTACCTTAGTGCCACACTGGTATGGGTTCAAATTCACAAGGGAGAATCATCCTGACACTAGAGAATTTCATCCCCGGGATAAAAAATAGGGAAGGTTACTGTTACATGTGCATGTGTATTTGACTATTACTTATGCTGGTTTTATAGTGCTAGCCCACTAAGATATATAAATTGTCAATGCAAGAGAATAACCAGCCTAGATTTTCTGCCGAAACAGATTCCACTTGGTGTAAAAGGCAAAATAGCTGTGAAAATGATATGAATGGACCACTGAAAATCAGTGATGACACCAGGTGTTTGCAGAAAGGATCAACACGTCCTGCCCTACCGGTAGCACCCACCATTCATACATAAAAAAGTAAGTGTTTGTTGCCTGACGCAGCACAGCAGTATGCCGCCATGCGACGTCAGCCTGTAAACAAACCAGACAATCACGTTATCGATGAACCAAAAAATCCAGTGCCACGAGAGTACCATTACTGATTTTGTTGAAACTAATAAAAACAGTGTGTTAATTTTGAACCATGCTTCAGTTCAACATGGATATCACACAGACTCTAAACCGATCAGTCCTTGTTTCATCCCTTAAGGCCAAATGCCAGCAAAGTAACAGGTACCATTTTTAATGTCTTTTGGTAAATGTAGCGGCCATAAAATGTCTGAGTCCCCTGATGGGATCCGAGGTCGGCACCTTGTCCACATAACCAAAGAGGTTAACCCCGTCAAAAGCTGACAAGGTAAGGATGTCATCTGTGGGATGGCTCCACACCCTGCTACATATACAATATGTGAAGTCCATTTCAATAGTCCCACATGTTTTGCAAAAATAAAGAGGTGTAAATTTCAATACCTTCTCAAATAAGTCACAAAATATATCCAAGTGAGTTCTCGAATCTTAGCTTTACATCAAAAGTCTCATATGGGGTAAGTAAAACATCTAATCAGACTAACAAACGGCCTGCTGCACATGATACCAAATTATAGACCAACGTCAGGGGAGGTTAACTCCCACTGGAATTACAGCAGCAGCAGCAGCAGCAATTAAAAACGGGTGCGTCTCGCAACATGCGATCACCTGAAAATGAAGAATTTCACACAAGATGGCTTTACATCATTACCGTTATGAACTAATTCAGCTGGAAGTCTTAGAAGTTACTTGCTCAGCCAAGCAGGTTCTGTGATCAGGCAATGTTATTATTGATAAAAGAGGAGAACACAGAACCCGAATATAGAAGGTGGTGAAATACACAATATTGATGGCGGCATCAGAGGAATTGAAGACTATCGCTAGTTAACGGATGAATTTTGCGATGAAAAGAGCTAATTACGAGTAGCGGGCCGTCACCAATTGTCGGTATGATGTAAGTACTGTTGAGTGACGCAGCACAAAGGTGTGATGAGGAACCACACGTAAATATTTCATGGCCGTTGCTCTGATCACAAAGGCCACATTCAATGTCTGCAAGGGGGTATGTTAATGGTTCAACGCTTCTTTGTCCAATGTGACACAACACGAAAGAGCAAATTGATTAAAGGTACACAAAAAATGCCAATATATTCCTGTAAATTACTCTGTTGGCCTGCAATTCCTGATGAATCGATACCATGGATGGTAGTGGATAATTAATGCATAAGGTTTATCTGGCACAGCAAGCAGAAGCAACTGATAAGTATCAAAACACACTATTCCTGTTATTTGTTGTAAACATGAATAAAACATCGCCCAGAAACAGGCTTTCTGTCAATCTACGTAAGATGCGTGTTAAATTTGATTAGCTCTGGCTCTATATTTAATAGTGCTGGATTTGCAAAGATTGAATCTAGTTCGGTGTGATTATATTGGGGAACATCAAATTTTGGAGTATGGGGATGGAGAGTGGTTGTCTGTTATGACGATGTTTCATTGATGGTCCATTATTGGAGGAGGAGAAGGAGAGTGGTTGTCTGTTATGACGATGTTTCAGTGATGGTCCATTATTGGAGGAGGAGAAGGAGAGTGGTTGTCTGTTATGACGATGTTTCAGTGATGGTCCATTATTGGAGGAGGAGACGGAGAGTGGTTGTCTGTTATGACGATGTTTCAGTGATGGTCCATTATTGGAGTATGGAGATGGAGAGTGGTTGTCTGTTATGACGATGTTTCAGTGATGGTCCATTACTGGAGTATGGAGATGGAGAGTGGTTGTCTGTTATGACGATGTTTCAGTGATGGTCCATTATTGGAGTATGGAGATGGAGAGTGGTTGTCTGTTATGACGATGTTTCAGTGATGGTCCATTATTGGAGGAGGAGAAGGAGTACCAGAGTCCAAAGACGTAGATGTCTTTGGAGAGTTGGATTAATACCTCAGTCATGTAGTTTGATACAGCAGCTTGCACAGTTTGATCAGGGCAAGGGATACCATAGCCTTGCTCCAAGGCTGTACTGAAAGAAAAGTACATGGATATGGAGTAAGTCTATCTTCCTAATAGGCAAGTCTAGATAGTACTGACTCCAGTCTCTTATAGGGACAACTTGTTCTTCTTATTAATAATCTAGAACTTATGATTTAAACTAATTATTTCCTTAGAGAGTTGTGCAAGTCTCAGGTTATCAGTATGAGCACAGAGGATCCATGGCATGTGGTACAAGTATACACATCATCATCCGGCTTGCAGATAAACGTTGGAATACTTAGGCGACATCCAAAGATATGGCAGGTTAAATTGGGCTACATTCTAGATTATTGTGCTTATTTACAGTGCTAGCCCACTGAGACACCACAGGTTAACATGGGTACCCTAATCAGACCCATGCTACCAAATCTGTCTTGTTTTATTTCCTTCATGCCAAGCACAGGGTAACAACATGTTTGTTTGTTGTTTAAAGTGTCACTAAGCAATATTCCAGCTATATGACAGCGGTCTGTAAATGATAGGTTCTTGACCAGACAATCCAGTGATTGGCATCATGACCGTCGATCTACACAATTGGGAAACGATGACATGCATCAACCAAGTCACCGAGTCTGACCACCCGATTCCGCATAGTCACCTTTTATAGCAAGCATGGGTTGCTGAAGACCTATTCTAACAGGGATCTATCTTCACAGGTGTTGGTAACAAGTAGCAAAGTCTGAATGTCTTCTGGTTTGATGTGGCCAGGGATCGAACCATGGACTTGCCAATCTCCGGGCAGATTCTCTATCCCCTACACCATGAGAGTTTGTTCACAACAATTGATGTCCTCGATGACACTCAAATCACTTAGGGATATAGAGTGAGTGATTGGGTCTGTGGGAGAGTGAGTGACCGCATGAGTGAGTGAGTATGGTTTAATGCTGCTTTCAGCAATAACACGACAGGAGACACCAGAAATAGGCTTCACACATTGTACCCATGTCGGGAATCGAACCCAGATCTTTGGCGTGACGGGCAAACGCTTTAACCACCAGGCTACCTGACCATCCTCATGAGTGAGTGAGTGAGTGAGTGAGTGAGTGAGTGAGTTGCTCTCCAGCTCTATCACCACCAGACAAACCAGTGGCTGATACAATGAACAACATCCCATATTGTTGGGGTGTGATGACAAGCAAGTCAAGACACTAAACCTGACCACCCAATCCATCTTAGTCACCTCTTTTCACAAGCACATATACATGGGACCATTTCCATCCCAGAATCCCCTGGGGTGGTCACACTCGCAAGCTGACAATGATGGGATCTTGGAATTGCCAAAGGCAATTTATGAAACATCATGGCCAGAACATAATATGTCAATGTAAAAATTCAAGTTAGAGCATTCATATGGAAACAAAATATGCATTAGTATGAACATCTGCACATTCATGCATTTATAATTGCATTGAAGGAATTAAACACATTAATCATGCAAGAATAACACATTCCATATTCATGTACATGTATTAACATGCATCTTCCACTCTGAAAGCTACTTTTTGAATAATCCTACTTTTTAAATATTTCTCCATTGAAAATTATTGTAAACAAGGGCAAAAGTGAGCGTGGCTCACTAATACCCCCGACCCGCCTAGTGTGTCAGTAGTTTCAAATTAAATAATGCATAGGGTTAGGGTTTGAAAAATTCATAAAAAAATGAGAAAATTAATAAAAACCATTTTTTTCTTTTAACTGCACCCCTCCATATGACACAGATTATATGTACTAAGTTTGAGATGAATCTACTGAATAGTTTAAGAGAAATGGTGCAGACAAAGTTTTCTGGCGGACGAACTGACGGAACCTTGGTATAACTATATACCCCCGACCTGTCATGTCAGCAAGTTGTGGCCATGTTTTCCTATACTTACAAAACCAGAACACATTATGTGTTTCCTCGGCCATATGTTCAAACCAGTAACCAGTGTTTATTCCTAATGACACAACACAGAACAATGAGATTACAATAGCCTTGCTCCAAGGCTATACTGATAGGAAAGTTCATGGATGTGTAGTAATTCTATCTTCCTAATAGGCAAGTCTAGATATGTGGAGAGTTAGGACTCCAGTCTCTTACAGGGACAACTTGTTCTATTGTTTACATACTCTAGAACCTATGATTTAAACTAATAATTATTGCCTTAGAGACTTGTGCAAGTCTAGCTTCATTCTTACATCCTTCCAACACAAAACAGTTGACTACGATTATCCAGGATGAAGTCAGTGAGGCAAGACTCCCTCTGCAACTGTAACCAGTTGACAAATGGCTTCCTGTCTGAAGACTCTTCAACACGATAAGATAAACAACAAAGTCTCTTCAAATTTCAGTTTACAAGATCCCGTTAACAATTCTCCATTGTCAATCATAGGCCTTTCTCTCTCCCGAGAATTTGCGAATGGGAATTCTCGTCTGGATCGCATGTGATCAACACAATATTAGGTAACAAGATCAACACACTGCCATTCCGAACCACAGGTACCCAAATCAGGTGAATTCTTAGTGTAAAGTTTCTCAGTCAGTGACAAATAACTACCAGTTGTTGTTTGTTTTAGAGGAATAGTTGAGGTGGAGGGTGAGATCGGCAGGTGTTGCGTGACATGTGTGTTGTACATCTTCCCATGTTATAGCCGATTGTGTTACTGGTGTCTTCCAAATGGTGGCAAGACGCTCACAGCACTACCAATCACCACCGCTACTGATCCGCTCGTCTAAATTATGCATTATCATGCATTAGTCTACATGCATGTCTTTAGTCAGGGCTCGATTTACGGAACGTAATTGAACTAGCACCAGTAGTCTGTCTTACAGACCCTGAAACAAATATATCCAATACAGCCCAATGCAAGTCTATTATATTCGGCAAGTCTAGATAACTGCAGTATCAGGCTGAAATTAAATCTTTGGGCTCCTTTTTATTATATTTTATAACTATAATTTAACAACTGTTTTTTCGTGTAAAACAGTTCATTAGACATTTGTCTATTGCATCAGGTACATGAAAAGCTGGTTGCACCAGAAATAACAAGGTTGTGCCAATTAATTTATCAAAATGAAACATAGATACATGAACTAGTCTAAATAAGTACAATCCCAGATCTCTTATGACTGTGTTATGTGTCATGAATTACATAACACTGGGGTTATTGATGTAGTGTGGTACAAAAGGCTTCGAGGTACTGAGTGTGTTCAAAGTCTGTTGTGTGGGTTTGTCAAAAACAAATTTGAATATTTTTGTACATGCTTTCGGTGTATGTAGATAAATATTAGGTTGCACTTTTCGATAATAGATTGCATTGATGCATGTTTTATATAGATAAATTGAGCCCTGCTAGTTGACATGAATACTTCATGAAAATGTCCAATAGAAGAAATATGCAGTATATTGCAATTTCAACAAAAGGATGCTGATTCCTGATTCCTTATTTCATGAGTGAGTGAGTGAGTGAGTGAGTGAGTGAGTGAGTGTTGTTTTATGCCACAGGTCCATTTTCATAGTTATTTCACAGTGGCTTGTGAATAATCATTCCTGGGCCAGGGTGCCAATGTACAAAACAACCTTAGCACTACGACTATCGTAAGTCTATGTTAAGGTATGGGAGTTACGACCACCTTAGCGCTAAGATTGTTTTGTACAACGCGACCCAGGCACACAAGTGACACAATCAGCCAAGTTATAGAGACTGATGAACCAATCCAATTTATACGACAAGCAAAGGATGCTGGGGCCTATTCTACCCTGGAATCCCCATGGGGGCCAATGTTTAAAGGTGATATACTTATCTTATGCAGCTGTTAATATTTATATCTAAAGCCAAATCAAAAGATATAAATTTGATGTTGCAATAACCAATATGAGACAAACATTTCATACCATAAATCAAGTTATCTTATCTAAATACAAATATCTGCAAAACAAAAAGTAAAATCCAAATGGGGACCAGAACAATGTTTAAGTTATAAAAGGCAATCTAGACTTGCCCAATCATTCTAGACTTGGTTAAAATTTAATCTTTTTTCAATAAACTTTTGAAAGAAAAATAGACTGTTATACAGACCCTAAAACAAATATATTTAATACAGCTCATGCAAGTCTATAATGTTTGGCAAGTCTAGATTACTGCAGAGAGTCTCTGGGCTCCTTTTATTATATTTTTATTAAGATAATTTAACAACTGTTTCTTTTCTGTAAGATATGTTCATTTCAGAGACTAGATACAAAAATAACTGGATATGTTATGTACACTCCAGTCATGTATTCAGTCCTTGATGCACTTAGGAAGTTAACATCAAATCTTCCACTTGTCATAAAAGGAAAGCCCTAATTGCACTCTCATTTCAAGGCATTCCTAGACAACCACGAGTGTATGGGATTTCTAAGAGGGGTCTTTGGTAGATTCCACACCTACCTCTGCCGGACATTATGGCGCTTCATTAGCAGAAGCCATTAGGGCACTGAAGCAGTCTCCAGAGCAGTTACCTTCCCATTACTGAGGGCAACTGGAGGTAGTGGGTCTTTAATGAATATGAGCGCTTATCGCCATCTCCATATAGGCCATCACTTATCATGTGCTCTTCGCACTTCCTACCCAGACTGACCAATTCATTACCAATAAACATGTTGTGTTGCTGGCCATTCCCAGCCTGGTGGTCTCATGAGAACCTTGGGGTATCCGGAAATGTCCGTGTAGGATACGAAACACAGATAAGATCTTCAGCATCTATCAGGTCCAAATGGTAAATCGATAGTTGATGGAATGAGAAAATAAATATTCTATAATCCCGTTGTACTTCATGGTTGTATGAAGTGTGACAAGACCTCAATGCCGGAATACAAAACACCCCGACAAACAAGGGCCATGGTCCAGCTCTTGCAGGAAAGCGTGTTCGACATTGATTAAACACTGTATACTAAGCACAATTGTGTGTTCCACACTGATGATATCCATCCAACCCAGCAGGGGAGTATGGAAGTAATGCACAGCTGTCAATGCCCGAGTATGCGTGAATAGAAAACACTCTACTACACTGCACTGAGGTAGTCCTTGTCAAACTGGACATTAGGATGCACCGACTCTGGAGTAGGTGGGGTGGGTGAGTGAGTGAGTGAGTGAGTGAGTGAGTGAGTGAGTGAGTGACCTTGAATCAAGTTGTGATGCATTGTGTGTAGAATTGTCACAAATATCATGGAGTGAGTGAGTGAGCGAGTTGGTGGGTTGGTGAGGGTGTGTTTGGATGAGTGAGTGAGCGAGTTGGTGGGTTGGTGAGGGTGTGTTTGGATGAGTGAGTGAGTGAGTGAGCGAGTTGGTGGGTTGGTGAGGTTGTGTTTGGATGAGTGAGTGAGTGAGTGAGTGAGCGAGTTGGTGGGTTGGTGAGGGTGTGTTTGGATGAGTGAGTGAGCGAGTTGGTGGGTTGGTGAGGGTGTGTTTGGATGAGTGAGTGAGTGAGTGAGCGAGTTGGTGGGTTGGTGAGGTTGTGTTTGGATGAGTGAGTGAGTGAGTGAGTGAGCGAGTTGTTGGGTTGGTGAGGGTGTGTTTGGATGAGTGAGTGAGTGAGCGAGTTGGTGGGTTGGTGATGGTGTGTTTGGATGAGTGAGTGAGTGAGCAAGCGAGTTGGTGGGTTGGTGAGGGTGTGTTTGGATGAGTGAGTGAGTGAGTGAGCGAGTTGGTGGGTTGGTGAGGGTGTGTTTGGATGAGTGAGTGAGTGAGTGAGTGAGTTGGTGGGTTGGTGAGGGTGTGTTTGGATGAGTGAGTGAGTGAGCGAGCGAGTTGGTGGGTTGGTGAGGGTGTGTTTGGATGAGTGAGTGAGTGAGCGAGTTGGTGGGTTGGTGAGGTTGTGTTTGGATGAGTGAGTGAGTGAGTGAGTGAGCGAGTTGGTGGGTTGGTGAGGGTGTGTTTGGATGAGTGAGTGAGTGAGTGAGCGAGTTGGTGGGTTGGTGAGGGTGTGTTTGGATGAGTGAGTGAGTGAGCGAGCGAGTTGGTGGGTTGGTGAGGGTGTGTTTGGATGAGTGAGTGAGTGAGCGAGCGAGTTGGTGGGTTGGTGAGGGTGTGTTTGGATGAGTGAGTGAGTGAGCGAGTTGGTGGGTTGGGGAGGGTGTGTTTGGATGAGTGAGTGAGTGAGAGAGTTGGTGGGTTGGTGAGGGTGTGTTTGGATGAGTGAGTGAGTGAGCGAGCAAGTTGGTGGGTTGGTGAGGGTGTGTTTGGATGAGTGAGTGAGTGAGCGAGTTGGTGGGTTGGGGAGGGTGTGTTTGGATGAGTGAGTGAGTGAGTGAGTTGGTGGGTTGGTGAGGGTGTGTTTGGATGAGTGAGTGAGTGAGCGAGTTGGTGGGTTGGTGAGGGTGTGTTTGGATGAGTGAGTGAGTGAGTGAGTGAGTGAGTTGGTGGGTTGGTGAGGGTGTGTTTGGATGAGTGAGTGAGTGAGTGAGTGAGTGAGTTGGTGGGTTGGTGAGGGTGTGTTTGGATGAGTGAGTGAGTGAGTGAGTGAGTGAGTTGGTGGGTTGGTGAGGGTGTGTTTGGATGAGTGAGTGAGTGAGCGAGTTGGTGGGTTGGTGAGGGTGTGTTTGGATGAGTGAGTGAGTGAGTGAGTGAGTGAGTTGGTGGGTTGGTGAGGGTGTGTTTGGATGAGTGAGTGAGTGAGTGAGTGAGTGAGTTGGTGGGTTGGTGAGGGTGTGTTTGGATGAGTGAGTGAGTGAGCGAGTTGGTGGGTTGGGGAGGGTGTGTTTGGATGAGTGAGTGAGTGAGTGAGTGAGTGAGTTGGTGAGTTGGTGAGGGTGTGTTTGGATGAGTGAGTGAGTGAGCGAGCGAGTTGGTGAGGGTGTGTTTGGATGAGTGAGTGAGCTTGAATCAAGTTGTGATGATGCATAGTGTGTAGAATTGTGACAAATATCATGGATCTTGTATAGATGTAAACTTGTGATGCGTCACACATAGGATGGTGAAATATCTAAATCACAAGCACTAAATGGCTATTATTAGCTTCCCCTAATATCCAAAGTTCACAGTGAAGCATACTCTAGTTCTAGTGCAGGCACATCATGGGAACGTGACATTACAACTAGAGGGTAACATCAACACTTTATAAACCTCCACTCCAAGCAGTAAACTATGGAGGCCTTGGAAACTGAACTGAGACGACATAACTCTGTAGACATAGTGAGAACCGGATGGCCCATTCGTCACAATACACTGTGCAGAGTTGTGTCCCTTGGGAAACCTGTGATTGTGGGTTTGAATCCTGGTTCGACCGATAATGTCCTTGGGTTTGTCAGCACCATACGCATAGGCTGCACGTAGCGTCCTGCTTGCACTCCAGATACAGCTACATTTTCTATGGTAACAAAGACCTCCACTTAATAAGGAATCATTGAAACGCAGGTTTTTAGCTCCGTCTTAACCAAGTGAACATTGTTATGTGCTAATAAATTTCAGTAAACTGACTATAACATTTCACAATCTTTCCATACTTCCATAAGAATAATAATATTGGTTAGTCTTGCACCATGACTCTTATACATCATTTAATTAAAACAAATCTTCATTATTAAAATTACAGTCTCAGCCTCATGCAAAAATCATTGCATTGCATTGTAATCAAGCATTGCAAAGAGGAGTTTAGAAGCAAGTCATTCTATTACAAAATAAAAAATGTCATAGATCCTGTTAGTCTGTAGATGAGTGAGAGAGTAAGTTGTTTTTAACGCCACTTTTAACAATAATCTAGTTATATCACAGCGTGTCAGCTTAATATTGGAGGAAAGCCCCAAGTGATGCAGGTCTCAGACGTTTACCACTTCGGTGAAACCCACAAGCATAGGTATAGTGCTGACAAACCTAGAAACATAATCGGGGCGAATCGGGATTCGAACCCACAATCATAGGTTTCTGGCATGCAACTCTGCACAGCGAATCACCGCACCATAGACGACTGGGCCACCCGTGTCCTCTAGTCTACATGAGTTCCCGTGAAGCTAGCTGATGGTACACCTCCTGAGGTCAACATCCCCCTAATTGTGTCCCTCCCTGAGCCCACCCACACAGATAACCCGACATCAAGCGATAACAGGTAAGTCACAAACACAGATTCCTATCTCAATACCATAAACACAACAAACCCTGTACACCCATCTGCTCCTCCTCCTCCTCCCAGCCCCATGTTACTACAAAGAAAGAACCATCATTGTGTGTATGCAAGGCCATGTTTTGGACCATCAAATTTACTTCCCATGCAACAAAATGATGAACTTCTGAAAAAAAAGATATCATCCATCGTTCCCGGGTGAATCCAACCGAAGTCATACCAAATCTTACGAAATGTAAAAGTATGACAGATTTGGAATGATTTTAGAGATAACCTATCTCTTGCATACATCATTGTCTGTCAGAAACAACTTAATATACTTCAAGTAATGACTTTCCAAATGTCAAGCTGCTTCTTTAGCAAAGTGTTTCATGTATATTTCAGAGAGTTTCGCTAAAATGTGTATCATTGTCAAGGATATTGGTTTTTTCATCCACTAAAAAACAATTGCTGGAAGGAGAGTAGACAAGTCTCCTTTCAAGCTTGCTATTACAAGAGTTTCAGCCCTCTGACATTTCCAAAGCACATTTGCTCAACCCACTACTGTAATAGACAAGTTCCGTACAATGCTTGGCGTGTGTAATTATCATTAACATCAAATACAAATTAAAATTTGGCACACACACCAATGTTCTTGTCTATATATTACACGTTTAGTTTTTTCATATGTTAATATTTCTAACCTTAAGTTTGGCACTCACACTTGCCATGTTGTCAAATAGGTACTTTTTGCAAAGAAACTTTTCGATCAACAGATATTTCTAAAAATCTACATAAGACACCAAGCAAGGCATCAACCAGATGGTTCCACACTGAGTGGTCGGTTTAATTTCTTTAGTCATGTATGCCTATTAGCTGCAAATCAAGTAAGCTGACAAATTTTTAATACAAAACATCTCGAATTTCCTAATTGGTATTTTGAAAAGAAGTGGTCAGTTTGGCTCTGAGCTGGACTACAAAAGAACAACACTTGCCAAAGCAGACATTAAAGGGATAAATATGCTCTTGAAGAGTGAAAATATGCTTTTTTACATAATTTTTCTCTAGCTTGTGAGATGGAGAGGAAAAGAGGCAGGGATGAGAGTTTTGAAGGTGACAGGTTATCGAGATATTATCACTCATAGCCCTGGCTGAAGCTCAACCTTTCCCACTCTGCATGGAATCGATAAATGTTTGTCCGTTCTAATGGAAAACAAATTTGGTGTCAGGGGTGTTAAGGGGACTCCATAGAAGGTAAAGCTGTACGGCATCTCATTGATTGAAGAGAGCGTACATACATCCAAGTATAAGAACCCTTCAAGCTAAACCATCAGCAACATCGGTACTTCACGATATTATCTTCTTCCTCAGCCGTCATTCAAGCATTGTCTCCTCTCACAGGGGAGCTGTGGGACTCACTTTGTAAATTATAAATCGGAAGGGGACATAAATATGATGGACAATATTTCATAGAGGATTTCCATGTAGTTAGTTCAAGACAACCTCTGAGTGCCACACGAATATGTCACTCTTCAGGAGGATGAGAATTAATGAAATCTTAATTGAAACTTAATCCACATTTTGAAATAATACAAATTTTATCAATTTTTTTTCAGTTTAAGGAACAAGGCAACAGAGCTTCATCAGGTTTCAATAGGGCTATGGGTTATCCTGCTTTGTTCTGCAAACAATAAACCACAAAGCCGATAAGAGAATTTTAATTAAAACTGGTTACAGGGAGGCTGATTCCAATCAGTATTGTGTGCATCTGAGGTTGCCATGCATTCCATCCCGAGAGTTGTCAGATAGCTGCTTTGAAGACCTTGACGGGCACAGATCAACTTGCTGCAGGCAAAATGATGGATGTTCACAAAGCCCCCTTGAACTCTGTAGGGGTTATGTAACCCCTTCAGACTCTGGTGATAGGATGGGAGGAGGAATCAGCTTGACCCTCAGCATCAGTGGCTGGGTGGGATTGTGGACACTGTGCCAGTCAAATGCAAGTTCATGCAAGTCTTGTCAGGCGATCCAGTACTCTAGCTTTTCTCTTGTAGGGCAGTAATGATTGGCAAGGTAGCCGGTGCCACATTGCACCATAGTGGGACATAGAGGTTCCTGGATGTCTTGTCAGGCACTGTATAGGGCAGTTGATTGGATGCTAGGGAGGGATTGTGGATACAGTGGTACCGAAAAAGAGAGGTTCCTGGAAGTCTTGTCAGGCACTACTGTACTCTTGGTGTCCTCTTTTAAGGCAGTGGATTGGTTTGGGTGGGATGGTGAACAGTGCGGTACAAACTTTAACATGGTTCCTGGAAGTCTGATAATTCCTATTACTTGCTTTGAGTGCCACTGTTCCTCAGATTTGGTAGGAGTATCTTCATTGGTGTATGAATGATCACTGGAATCGGTTTCAGCAGATAATTGAGACTGAGTTTTCTATGGCGATGACGTTATATATGTACATGGAACTGGTATGAGTATGTTCAACATTGTATTCCACAGAATGGGTCGAAGGCCACATTCTTCTAAACGTAACGATGCCTAATTGACTATCATATTCACATCAGACATACTTAAATTGATAAATGTGTTTTTTACACAGCAAAAATTATTAAGCATTCAGTCTGGCAGACAAGCATAACATCGCAACCTAATTCATCTTAATTCCATCTGCATTTTGTCAGAACCCCTGAGACAGTGTAGATTATATTGGCCATTAATTTCTTTCACTCTAAACCACTCACAAAGAATTTCCAGAATTCATTCTTGTAAAGAAATGGTTAAACAATATTTCTAGCAATTATCCCAATTCAATCTGCATTATACTAATAGCTGAGACACGAATGATTATAATAGCTATCAATTTCATTTTTGATCTTGATTCAAAGTCACCATTATTCAGCAAAGAATGTTTGATGTTCAGCAATCCGGAATTGTCTCTACCATTATCATAATTCCATCTTATTTTTCATAATTGAGGAACCAAGACAGCTTATCCTGGCCTTCAATTCATTGTTGACCTTCACTTTATATGACCTTCAGTTCTACAATAAATAAAATCGGAACAGAATTGTTATCTTTCATAATTGAATCAGTGGTAATGGTATCAGCATTTTTTAGACAGAGCAGTTAAAGAGTTGATCATTTGATTTTCTTGGGCATGGGTTTTTAAAAATATAACCTGTTCCCAATAATGAATGAAAATGAAACTATTCCTTGTCGGGTTTTACAGACAATATACTGGACTGGACAAACTATGTGTTGTTGGTAATAAAAATAATGTTTACTTCCTTTCAGAGATGTATGTTTTAAGAGCTGGTTGAAAAAAAATCTGTCTCGCCTCTAGCAATAACACTTGGGTCCACTGATGCCATGCAGCTCTCTATTCTGAACAGAACAAATTGCAGGAAGGAAAACAACTGTTTTCAAGGCAATCACAATTCTATCATTCTTTGGCCAATCATCCAGACAGACTCTGCTATACTCCCCATCAATTTCCCATCACTTCTTGACTCCATGTCTATGTTAATCACAGGGAATGCTCATATACCAATCATCCAAGAAGAACCCAATGAGGACAGACACATATAAACATGCTTGAAACAACACAGAGATCTGATAATCCAGCCCAGAACATGTATATCAATTCTTCCATTATTATGACATTGTTGGCTTGTGCACCAACGATCTTGAGGTCATTGTTTGCTGTGGTCAAGGCTCTTCAAAGCATTCCATCTCCAAAGCATGCAGTCATCAGTCCTGATTACTGGCTCTGCCACAAAAACAAACACTCACAATTTCTTCAGGGTTAAATTATGGCATTCATGCACTTATGGTCAATCAACAATGCATTTCAACTTTTGTATGAACCCAAACAGCAAGTTGGTAAATCAGGTGCGCCTCCATCTTCTCGAACAGGTTTATGATGTTCCGAACCTTATACAAGCATTGACCATGAAGAAACAAGCAGTCAAACACTGACCATTTCGCGTGAACAAGCCATTAGCCATGCTAACCCCTGGTCAAGGACACAGAATTAAATCATACCCTGACAACTCCATCAGTGTGATAAATGGCTGAACAACTTCCTAATTATTGGAAAACTCCAGTCAGGGAGACTGAATTATGGGACAATTAAAAATAGGCTCACCTGTGGTAAACTTCAGAATTAAGTCATTCACTAGATTGTTCCAATATTTAAAGTACAGCAAACTCCACATATAACGAAGACACTTATAACGAAGAGACAGATCAAATGAACTATTTCTTGGTCCTGTCCATTTGCTGTATATATGCCGTATATATATGGTTTTAACAAACTACGGTTACAATGAATTAAAATTAGTGGTCGCTTTGAGTTCGTTATTACCGTAGTTTACTGTACCTTGAAGATGGCAATTACGGACTACCTTTGGAATGGTCATAACATCAAGCAAAATGTTAATCAAATGATTGATATGAGTGTAGAAATATAAAAGTAAAGTACAAAAGATATCAAGACTATTCTGTATGATATGTAGTATATATTTCAATCAAAATGAAAAGTTAACGGCCGAGAATAACAAGTTTTGATTATCTATGAAACAGATTCCATTGGACGTCAAAGGCAAAATAGCTGTGAAAAATTTATGAATGGATCAAATAAAATCAGTGATGACACCAGGTGTTTGCGAAAGGGTAAGCATGTCCTGCCCTAACGGAAGCATCAACCTCTCACACAATTTTCAAAAACAAATTTCTTGATTCTGAAACAGCGAAGCCTCAGCTCAACATCACTTTGTTTCTTTGTGATGGCATTTAGTTCATTCTGACCACATTCACTGATTCAGCATATAAACCCCCAGAACAGCCTCCTAACCTTTCATTAAAGTCCCTCTACATACTGCAGCCTGTATTAATGTCATGTGAACAATATTTCAGCAGAATTCACCAGAAGAGAAACTAGACGTCTCAAACTGTCGTGATACACATCAATCATTTGATATAAAAGTTGTAACCATATTAGCATATTCTATTTAGTGAGCTCAGGTTTTAACTGATTTCTGCAGACTATACAATCAATACATTAGGGTGAGATGATGGATGGTCAGCCTCATATCCCAGGAAATGTCACGTAATTTAATTGTCTAAGAAGCGACTCTGTTTGCACGAAACTAAGATATGATCCGCTGGAAATACATTAAGTAAAACTTTACATGAAAAAAAGTCTCACACTCTCTGGAATAACATACTTCTAATTCAGTTTAGCATTCCTCCGTGACTACCATTAATACTTAATCAGGTATCTGAGGGATGAAGAGAAATATTCCGAGCTGCTGCCAGCTCTCACTAAATTCAATTCCCACTTTCCACCTGATTTGGCCGTGTTGTTGGATCTCTGCTGCATGTTGCAAAAATATCATGAAAATATGATGTGGTAAGAATGCACAAGTATCTTATTGACATGGATGGATTCCATTTCCTCCAAAGCCAATTGATGTGCACTGCTGGAGATGGGGATCATAGGGTTCCTGGATGCCTGTGTTCAGTCTGTACAGGCTGGCTGGCTGCCACAGGGTTCTGATCATGCAGTCTCTGGTAGGGTCCAGTGTGCCTGCATGCAGTCTCTCATAGGGTCCAGTATGCCTGACCATGCAGTCTCTCATAGGGTCCAGTGTGCCTGCATGCAGTCTCTCATAGGGTCCAGTATGCCTGCATGCAGTCTCCCGTAGCTTCCGGTGTGCCAGCATGCAGTCTCCCGTAGGGTCCAGTATGCCAGCATGCAGTCTCTCATAGGGTCCAGTATGCCTGCATGCAGTCTCCCGTAGGGTCCAGTATGCCTGCATGCAGTCTCCCGTAGGGTCCAGTGTGCCTGCATGCTGTCTCCCGTAGGGTCCAGTATGCCTGCATGCAGTCTCCCGTAGGGTCCAGTATGCCTGCATGCAGTCTCTCATAGGGTCCAGTATGCCTGCATGCAGTCTCTCATAGGGTCCAGTATGCCTGCATGCAGTCTCCCGTAGGGTCCAGTATGCCTGCATGCAGTCTCCCGTAGCTTCCAGTGTGTCAGCATGCAGTCTCCCGTAGGGTCCAGTATGCCTGCATGCAGTCTCCCGTAGGATCCAGTATGCCTGCATGCAGTCTCCCGTAGGGTCCAGTGTGCCTGCATGCAGTCTCCCGTAAAGGTCCAGTGTGCCTGCATGCAGTCTCTCATTTGGCGCCTGTCCGCCTGACCATGCAGTCTGTACCGGCTGGCCCCGTTCAGGTGCACCTCTCTCCTCACCCCATGCAGCATCTGATGAGTGCATGTTCTTGAGAGTCCAGGAAATAATGAAACCTCCTCAATGTGTGGTGCCATCCAGCACGAGTCTGACATTTCTCCAGATGAGCCAGCGATGTAGAGACAGTGCTGATGACAGCTATTCCCTAGCGTTCCCCTCTTATTTTCCTCTCGCACCCTTTCCACATGAGCGGGTACAATATGCTGCTATCTCTGATCATTGTTTGCTTATGACGCTTCCAATAAATCAGGAACTATTTCCAATGTGGCCGCATGCTACAGACCTGGACATTCTCCTAGCAATATGACCATGATGCTATAAGCGGGAATCTTCCTGGCTGCTGTCGGAATATCAACACAGTCCACTGACTGGTGTTCACATGTGCCATGGCATGAATAATGAGAGCATGGTCACAAACAGAATATTATATCCATAATCATTACTCACGGCTG
This sequence comes from Haliotis cracherodii, assembly GCF_022045235.1. NCBI lineage: Eukaryota > Metazoa > Mollusca > Gastropoda > Lepetellida > Haliotidae > Haliotis > Haliotis cracherodii. The sequence continues at coordinate 8,833,760 of NW_027266319.1, forward strand.
CTCACTGAATTTGTTCATATCAAAGTTTCATCTAGCAATCCATCATCATTTCATTCGGGGGGGGGGGGGGTCTTATCTGATCTTTGCAATTTGAGTGTAAAGAGTTTAATGCTTTTTTTTGTTTAAAAATACATAAAAATATTGTCCTATCAGAGCTGCTATCATAGTTGGGTGGGTTGGGTGTGGGCGAGGTGTGGTGAGGTGAAGTGGGTTGGGGTGGGTGAAGTTGGGGTGAGTGAGGTGGGGTGGGTGAGGTGAGGTGAGGTGGGGTAGGTCGGGTGAGGTTGGGGTGAGTGATATGATGCGATGCGATGCGATGCGATGCGATGCGATGCGATGCGATGCGATGCAATGCGAGTTAAGTTGAGTTGATCCATTGGTGACTTTTTTTAACAATATTAACATGCATTTGCATTTGGAAGGAAAAGAAAAAGAAGCTATATCAGAACTTGCCATACATTGGCAGTACTCAGAGATCAGCAGAACAGTTGATGTCAGCCGGATCCGATTCAGGATGACGACTTGATCCAAGCCCATCATCGCCTGCAGCATCTTCTACGTGAGCATCTACATGCGGAAGATCCGCAACTCGAGGTAGACACAATCAGACATAAGCAGCTATCAGCAGCACCCAGCCGGAATCAAGTTCCTTGAAGATACATATTTTTTATTTGCTTTGCTATTGGAGTCATCTATATTCAGTATTAGCCCTTGGGAATTTAATTTACCACTGACAGAATGTTTCCTGAGCTGAGGATGTGGATTCAGGAAGAAAAGTGTTGTTTCATGGTTTGTGGAAAATGTACATGGAATTAATATTTACAGGACTGAGGGAGGGTGTTTGAGACTAAAGGATGTAATCGGCGTGAGGATCAGTCATGCTTGTTTATTGGACGTTTCTGGGTTAAACGGACCAATGGAAGAGGCTGGGACGGCAGCAGCATCGAGGATGAGGTGAAGTGTGAAGATGAGATGTCAGGGTCAAGTGAAACAGTTGCATCAAACACGGCATAGATAGGCATTTAGGTGGAGAGATAGCCTTGCTCCAAAGCTGTACTGAAAGAGGGGTCCATGGATATGTAGTAATTCTATCCTCCTAATAGGCAAGTCTAGATATGTGGACACCAGTCTCTTATAGGGAAAACTTGTTCTTATTATTAACATAATCTAGAAATTATGATTTAAACTTGTAATTATTGCCTTAGAGACTTGTTCAAGTCTAGTGGAGAGGTCAGGATTCAAGAGGGTGGTAGAGCCGGCCAGGGTGAATGAAAGGGCAGGTTGAAGTATTGAGGGCTAACTGAGGTCGAGTCACAGAATGACTTCGGTTGTATGCCTCTTTTATCAATATTCCAGGAATAACCAGGAACTAAGAAACAGGCTTCACACAATGTAACCATGTGAGGAATCGAACCTGGGCCTTTGACATGACAAGCAAATGTTTTAACCACTCATCTTCTTCATTGCTTTAACTAGGATTGAAGGTAAGGGGATTGAGGTTAGTCAAAATCAATTATAAGAAGATGTTACTCGACATGGAAGTATCAAAGCTGTATATACAGTATCAAGCATATGGTTAGTGTAATGTCCTACAGGCTGTAGAGCATTTTAAACAATCAACCCATTCTCAGCTCCAGCATCTCATTCGCATCCCTTCTCAGCTGCAGCATCCCATTCGCATCCCTTCTCAGCTGTAGCATCCCATTCGCATCCCTTCACAGCTGCAGCATCCCATTCGCATCCCTTCTCAGCTCCAGCATCCCATTCACATCCCTTCTCAGCTGTAGCATCCCATTCGCATCCCTTCTCAGCTGTAGCATCCCATTCGCATCCCATTCGCATCCCTTCTCAGCTGTAGCATCCCATTCGCATCCCTTCTCAGCTCCAGCATCCCATTCGCATCCCTTCTCAGCTCCAGCATCCCATTCGCATCCCTTCACAGCTGCAGCATCCCATTCACATCCCTTCTCAGCTGTAGCATCCCATTCGCATCCCTTCTCAGCTCCAGCATCCCATTCGCATCCCTTCACAGCTGCAGCATCCCATTCGCATCCCTTCTCAGCTGTAGCATCCCATTCGCATCCCTTCACAGCTGCAGCATCCCATTCCCATCCCTTCTCAGCTCCAGCATCCCATTCGCATCCCTTCTCAGCTGTAGCATCCCATTCCCATCCCTTCTCAGCTCCAGCATCCCATTCCCATCCCTTCTCACCTCAAGCATCCTACTTCCATCCCATATTCTGCTCTCAAAAGAGACTCTGGGATCCTTCACAGAATTATTTCATAAAATCTTCTACATAACCTTACTCCATTTCCTTACTCCATTTCTAACCATATTCTGCTCTCAAAAGAGACTCTGGGATCCTTCACAGAATTATTTCATAAAATCTTCTACATAACCTTACTCCATTTCCTTACTCCATTTCTAACCATATTCTGCTCTCAAAAGAGACTCTGGGATCCTTCACAGAATTATTTCATAAAATCTTCTACATAACCTTATTTTGTGGACAATATGCCAGTCTAGTTTGTGGTAAGACCAACTGCAATCTTCTATCACAAGTTATGGCATGGAGATCAAGTCTGACATTGAATAACAAAAACTGACCGTTTTTACACAGACCACCAACTATTTTCATATTACACATCACTATTGATATAAGAGAAAACTATCATTTGTCAATTCTTTTGGAGATAAAAAAAAAAATATGCTGGTGTATTCATACTAATCGATATTCCTTACTCCATTTCTACTCTACATCACACTGCCAGGTTTTTAATATTTCACTGAAGTCGATCGGACTATGTCTCACCTGTGTGAAAGAAAAACAGCAAAAAATGAAGAAAAGACAACCACCATTTTTTTTTGTCATGATGGTAGAATAAGGCCCTAAAAAATAACACCTGCCAAATGATATGACATAGATGGAAAGTTACCGTCTATTTCGATTTCACATCTCAGTAAATAATTACATTACCAAGTTTTTCCTCCAACACATTTTTAGGCAAGAGAAAGAAAATGACATTAAGAACAAGCAGTGAGTGGAAAAAGTGACAGATGAAGACAATCCCTAGTGACAATATAGGCTAGTCTGCATCCCCATCTTCGGCCTGTCTCTGTATATACATTGTGGCACAGTGTCACACCAGACCAATCAGGAACTGCTATACCCTACGTGACGAACAAACATCCCTAGACATACTGTGGCATTAGTCACAGAACTAGTACCCTCCACAATCCTGCATCAAATATGTATGAAGCACGTTCAGATCCATTTCCTTTGATGTAATGGCTTAAACATTCATTTACAAATTAGTGCGAAACATGAAATTAATTTTTTCACCAAGTCTTTCAGTGAAACTGGAGCTGTGAAAATGCTGCCATTGTTTATGAGCGTCTTAATGCAATAAGGGGCTTTGTTTATTCTAAATGAACTGGTCATTATCAGAGTGTTGGTCCGGCAGGCTGTAAACAGAGGAAGCTCAGGACCTGTACATAAACACATCTGAGCAGGGAATCACAGATATATGGCTAGAGGGGATGGTGGTTCCGATCCTGACCCCAGTGTAGCCCTTATGCAGTGAGTTCAGATAGATCTGGTTAAAGTGGGTGGGTGGTGGTGTGGTGGTGTGGTGGGGTGGTGGTGTGGTGGGGTGGTGGGGTGGTGGTGTGGTGGGGTGGTGGGGTGGTGGGGTTTAGGGTTGAAGGATAAGAGGCCCAGGGGCAAGGTTAGGTTTGACTTTGGATGGGGAAAAACCACCTTATTTTACTCATTTATAACTCCTGTTGAAAATGTTCATTACATCGAGATCTAGATTCTATAAACATTTGTTTTACAGAACTATGAAAGTAGGACTTCCAACAAGTTGCCGACAAACAACAAGATAAACAATAAACTTCTGGTAATTAATTCAAGCATTAATGTGACAGCTGTTGTCCCGGAAGCATAATTTATTTTATTTACTGTGTAAACTATAACATACAATGGAATATGAAATGAAATGTAGTGCGCTTGGGTGGGTTGGGGGTACTTATTCACTGTTTGGGGATGGGGAGGGGAGGGGAGGGGAGGGGAGGGGAGATCAAAGTTGGAAGAGGTATTTGTGGAATTGAGGAAAGGAAGAGATAAGTGCATATGGAGGGTGGGTCATGGGAGGGGGAGAAAAGAGCAATCGAAGACGCAGTGGAAGTCAAATGACAGAGCACATATCCTAACAACACTAAACATCACATGTCACACGATCAAAGGCCTAATATGACAATGTCCCATCTCCGTGAAAAAATCAATTCTCAGAACAGGAGGCAAGACATGAAAGTGATGTGCTACCAAAATGGTAGCTGTCTTTTATACCAGGGACCGGTGAAACACACACCAGCTGGTTCCAGGGCGGTAGAACCGTGTTTATATCACACCATTAGCACCGGCTCTCAATAGCCAACATCACACACTATACCTAATATTCTGTCTTGTTCACAATTTCACATAGCCACAAAGACTAATATAGGACCTGAGGTACAACAGTTGTCGTATTCAGTGGAGAATCAAAACCAAGGTTGTTTATCAAAATATTTTAAGTCAAAATCAATAGTATGAACACAATAATATACATAACCTCAAGGGTTCCACCTCCTTGGCTTCATCAGGTAGACTCCTTCAGTTAGCACTATATTACTAGTATAATAGCTTCAGCTATTAAGCTTGAGATTACGTATATTTATGTATTTATTTGAATTCCCCATTGGAAATAATGACCATAAAGATCTGATAACAATGTTTACAAAATTTAAACCTATTCTAATATAATGAAAATTTCAAACAGGAATTTTTCATAAGTTACAATAAAACAAAAGACAAAAATAAAAGCTGCTATTGAATGGTGATGAAGTGACCAAATAATGCTACATTACATCTCTACCATATATACAAGCTATATATACAAGTTCTACACCAGGATTGTACCAACCTGTCTGTTGAATCCACAGGGCAACGCTACTCCAGATATAAGCCTTACTGTCAAACACACACAGAGTTCAGCTGGCCTGATGTGTGACCTGACAACAATGCACTGCACGGTAATATCCCATCCACTACCATTCAATACAATGACAGAATCCTCGCACAATAGTCCAAAGCAGCCTTCAGGAAGAGGCCGCTAAAGCAGCAGGAATGTGACAGTTACGTGCGAGACCACTCCGGTCACACTCAGATGCTACTCTAGGTAGCAGGTCAGTGCAATGAATGAGTCGCTCTCCCAGCTGACAAGTTGTGATTCCTCCAACCCTGCTACCACACAACTAACCAAGCTACTAGCGATCCTCCGACCATCACACACACTCTGGTCATGTGACGCCTCGCGCTCGGTCTCTCCCAGACTGCCGTGGAGATTAGGACCATGAGGCACTGGGAGTACAATCTAGTAGACTCCCAAGTGTACGGGGGCTGCACACGCCTCGGATTCTTTTGTTTGGTATCTCCAACCCTTTCCTTTCTGCTTTGTTACACTGTTTTCAGTTCCAGACCTGAGTTAATATTTCATCCGACATACGATAATATCTATTGTGGCTTTCATGCTAAGGTGCCCCTTTAAATATTCATATCAACTGTTTATCTGATCCGCTGTGAAACTTCAAAGTTTCAGAAGTTACAAGAAGTGTCATTATATTAATGAACATTCCTTGGGCTACAAAACGTAATTTTGTACTTTAATGATTTTAATTAACAGAAACACTTTCCTTAATGGCAGCAAATATCAGGTGGTAATGATTCACACACCAACCGATTATGAAGTGTTTGCAGACCCTATGTTTAGTCAGTCTGTCTTAAAATAGTTAAATACAGTTGTATAATATTCTGTTTGCTCTATAATTACATGACATAACTTTACAAGTCAGCGTTCATTGTGTTTTATGCCTGGTTTAGCATCATCATCAGCAGCAGTAGCATGGCAGCGGGGAACACAAGAACAGGCTTCACAAATTGTACACAAAGCAAAACTGAATCTTTCATTGATACATTATGTCATCCAAACAGCGACATCCTCCATAACACAGTAAATTTCTTCAAAAAAAGATGATTATACAATAAAACGTTTATGGTGATTAAACGCCCAAGTCCTGTCAGTGGTTCATCAGAGGTACAGTGACTTAAGGCTGGCCCACATGTAATATTGATGTGCAACACTAATTTAATTGTTGGCTTGTAAATGTCAGGGGCATCGCAATTTATGTACAAACATAAATAAGAAATGGTAATTAAACCTGAGCTTACTTCTCTGAAAGCATGGAGTTTATGGATACAGATGTTTAGCATAACTACCTACAATGAAAAATGAATAAATAAAAAATATAAAATAATAATAACAACAACAATAAAGACAACAAGAACAACAATGATGATGATGATGATGATGATGATCAAGCAAACAAACAATAATGACACTAACATTAATATCATCATCGTTATCATCATCATAATAATATTCAGCTACATCCACACCCAATAGCATGCTCACTCAATAACTACCCTCCTATAAATATTAGACGGATGAAATCTAAGGAAAACGTTTACCGGAAAACCACCCAGACATTAACGCAACATTAATTTATAGACATAATCTCTGATACAAAAGACATTGTAAGCCATTCAGGTGCAGCTCTGCAGGCAGATGGGGATCCTATTCTTATCCCACGAAGTGTAAAATTTCAAATGATGGGATAGATAAATGAAGGAGTGCAGCGGTGAAATAATGGGTTAATCTTCAGAAATCCCTCGAAGAACCAATTGTACTCGCTCTCCCCCTTGATCTCGTTACGAGTACAGATCTCCCCTCCCTCCATGACAGGCTGTTCATCAAGCCTATATTTACATGCTTTTTATGCCGATTATGGAGCTGAAAACCAAAATTGAATCAAGCAAATTTGTGAAAATATGGGCAGTATCGGGTGTTGGTGAAGAGGGACTTGGCCATCAGAGAAATCGTGCATGGACATGGGATCGGGCAATAAGTGTACAAAATCCCTCTGTATAAACACAATTAGCATCCTTGATGTGAAACACATCACAGGCGTGTGTCCGTGCTCCTGCTATTGCTGCGATCCTAATTGTATTGTCATTCTATTTTCAGAACAGATTTGCATTAAACCTTTCATAGACATTTGAGGCAGCAAATAGTAAGAAGATATTGATTTGGTTTTGTTTGAATTTCCCTTCCGACCTTAATTGTGTTTAGTGCAGGATCATTTGTAGTAATATACATTTACTTCCTCATTAAAACAATCACCTCTGTCCACATGCCTTTACACACTGAGTAGATAGCCAGAGATTTGTCAGGGGATACATCATAACATGGTTTATAGAACTATAATATTATCGGAAGGTCGTGACCAAAAAAAAACATCCACAGATGAAGAATAACTGAGCTTCACATACCGTATATGACCGCAGATAAGCCGACCCCATAGATATGCCAAGGAATTAACTTGACCCTTGAAATATGTACGAACATGATATGACCCATATAAGTCAAACCTGAGGAAGTGAAAGGCACCGACACCATGAAGTCTGCGGACCTATACAGTATTGTACTCATGTTGGGAATCGAACCCAGCCCTACAAGTGAACACTTCAACCACTAAGCTACCCCAATGACCTTACCTGATAAAGAAGTCACTCACCACTCAGTTGGGTTTGTAAAATACATATCAGTTGGTGAGAAACATTCCAAGAAAAAAGACTCACCCTTCAAAATCAAACTTGTGATCATAAAAATGAAAGAAAAGATACTCATGCTGTTTACAAAAAATAATTGTTATTTTTTCGAAATAGAACCTTATCATCAGTTAAGTTTAAGTCAAAGTCAATTTGGCTTAAAAAACAAAAGTTATATGTGGAAAGTGAGACTGAAAGAGACCCAGAAACATACATATCCAATTCATCCCATGTAAGTCTGCACAGTTTATTTTTTATATGTCTAGATTACTGCAATTTTAGGAAATCTGAAAATGAAGACAGTCTCTGGGCTCCATTTTTTTTTTTTACTGTTTCTTCTGTAAAATATTTTCATTTCAGAGACTAGATGTTGGTCTTCATATTCCCCATCATCTGACAAGTGTCTTTGGAGCAATGACATTTTGTTCCAGAACTCTAATGAACAAAAAACAACAACACCAACCCCAAATATAAAAAACCCTATATTTCCGAAGATGTGACAATCTTTCCCATGTTGGCCTACACATTAATGCTGATTATTTTCTTATGCAACTCCTGTCCTTCCAATGTCCAATAAACTTAAAATTCCAGTAAGGAGATGCCAAGAAACTTTGAAGTAGTTTTCGAAAATAAACAGAAATCACTCAAATGGACCTCACTTTCAAATCTGTTATCAATCAGATCATAAGCAAACCATCGCCTCCGTTATGTTGACAGTAACAGATACGACAACATTTGGTCGTCATCGGTGTGACCTCGCCCCCAACAGATGGAAGAGACCTGATCACTCTCCAATGTTTGGAAACAGGAACCATCAAATAAACACTTGCTGATTGTCTTCAAAGACAGAAAAACACCCTAATGTCTGTCGCGCCATCGCCTCGTGGCTCCCCCTGGTGGACCATCTGTGCCGTGGATCAGCCTGGCCTTACATCATGGTGTGCTATCAGTCAGCAGCCTTGGGACACAGCAGGCCAGCTTGGTAATTATCAGGGTTAATTAGCTATTTGTGAAATGGATATTTAAATTTTTTGGCCAAATAAAATTGGAGCCTTGAAATAGTACCATACTGTTACTAAGCCCGATGACGGAAACTTGTGCAATGATGGAAGTACTTTGCCATCATCAATTATTTCGGACCAAAAATTGGTTCCCAAGAGACTTAAAGTGATTAACCGTGCAGCGATCAACCTCTCTTTCGGGACAATTATGTTTTGATCAGATAATCGAGTCTTATGGTGTGGTAGACTGGAAATCATTTTTGAAATTTACTTCCCTTGAAAAGCAATTTGATTTATCGGTACGTCTGCAGATTGTGCAAGAGGTACTTCCTCACATGGTAATTTTGAAACAGACATTCTCAATATAAGATGCAATGTTGGGAATACAAATAATTGAACCGCCCAAGTCTTAATGAAATGTCAGATGTAGCCGAGTTGGTTCCATAGAATGAAATATCGCGGTGGTATTTCGAGGTATTTAACACATATTATGTGGCTGCAATTACCTCCAGCAGCAGTATGTGTGTATATGTCAAACGCAGGCCACCATGTGCGACACTGCCAGCCACAAGCTGCAACAACGTATCTAGCGCTCCACTAAGGGAGACAACAAATAAACACAAACACGAGATGGATGACACACTGTAGAGGGCGGAGCTGGCGGCCATTCGAGTAACCATGAAAACCTGTGAACTTTACTGTATCCAAACTATTTATTCAGCTATTTTATTGCTGAAACATATTCACTAAGTATTATTGTCTGAGTGAGTGAGTGAGTGAGTGAGCCTATTTAGTCAGGAGGGTGAATGGCTATTTGCCATGCATGTCTCTATGAAGATGGATGCCAGATTGATTACGTGTAGGACAAGGCCTTGCCACACATGGAAATCAGCCTTAATAAGCAGTTCATTGACAATGAGGGACAGAAAGATTTACGAAGAATACACATGAAATACATTCATCTGAGTGAGTGAGTGAGTGAGTGAGTGAGTGAGTGAGTGAGCGAGCGAGCGGTTTATGTGAGTGAGCGGTTTAAGTTACAATATCCCAGCATTTTCATGCAGAGGACACAGATAGAACCCAGGTGAGGAATCAAACCCAGAACCTTCACCATGACAAGCCAACACTTTAACCACTGCCCCCATTGTGATATGACATATGTGACATACAATCCATAAAAAAAGCCTCATAATATAAAAATATCAACTTTTCCACATCAAAGACAACATTAATAATAAAGTGGTAAGATATTCCCAGGTGGACACTGGTCAAACACTCATTGATTGGACATGCCAAATGTCCGGACAACTAATCTGTCGTGGGTTAAAAGAAATGATAGTTTTGCTCTTTTAGAAAAAAAACACACAATTTTTTGTAACTCCTACAGGCAGAAATCAGATAGCATTCATCAAGTCATCTACAAAAAGAATAACTAAAAACGATAGTTAAAGCATCAAATATACATCGAAGACATACATACATTTGTTCCAGAACAGTAATCTAAGTGGAGTCAGTGTTATGCACTATAAGCATGACATGATGTTCATCTTCCGATCACAAGACACTTGACCTGAGGTCCGACAACACCACAGTGACATGCACATGTTGCATCGTGTGTTTCCTGACAAAGTCAGCTGATATTAGAAATACAGAAATAAATATGATCATATTTATAGCATTAACATTCATTTCAGAAGTGGTTGCAAAATGACAACAGCACATCAAGAAATGATAATATTCAAACATGTAAAGAAACATGGAGAACATGGGAAATAACAACAATCTGAAACCCATGAATAATAAGTAATGAAGAATAAGGAGAAACATGTATGTAGTTTTTGTAAACCTATTATTTGTTCAAAACTATATATGAATATATATGAAAAATTAAACAATTTTGTGATTGTTTTACCGATTTTGTCCCAAAACCATATACTCAAAAGAAGTTAATACCTGACTTTCTTAAAATGACCATCTGTCATGACCTGTGGGTATAGCAACATACAGCCTTTCAACGGTGAGTGTTTTTAAATTTGTTTTGAATAGTATACATGTCATTTTCTCAACACATATGATACTTTCCTAACAACATATATCATACTTTCTTAACATATATCATACTTTCCTAACACATATCATACTTTCCAAACAACACCTATCATACATTCCTAACAGCACATATCATACATTCTTAACAACACATATCATACTTTCCAAACAACACATATCATACTTTCCAAACAACACCTATCATACATTCCTAACAACACATATCATACTTTGTTAACACATATCATACTTTCCAAACAACTCCTATCATACATTCCTAACAACACATATCATACCTTTCTAACAACACATATCATACTTTCCTGACAACACCTATCTATCAAGGAAGTAGTTATAGTCAGTTAACCTTCATAAAACTTGCTTACATTACGCAGCCAAACTGCCATTAAAGTATCCCATACAAGACGAACGATGTACAATGCACAACTGACACTGATTTTATTCACAGACATCACTACCATGGTATCACAAAAATGCCTCAAATCCAATTTCCATTCTACTGCGATCATTAACAGGCATATATACTGCCCTCCTTCCAACTAATCTCAGTCATTAGGTAAAGCTGTCCCGTAAAACTTGTAAATAACAACAAACACCCTATCCCCTGGCGATACAAGTGTTTCAGCTATAGTGTTGAAAGTAGCAATGTAGTTTGGCCACAAGGCCCATTTCACAGGAGGCTATGTAATCTATCCTGAACTGGTGATTAACTAGAATACTTGTTTATAATTGAATCATTTCACCATCGATATTGCCCCATTCAGCCTAGCTCGTCAAAACAAGGCCATGTGAACAACAAAGGAATGATTTCATTGGCTCATCAGTAAAGCTGTCATCACTGTGGGGTGTAGGGAAGTGTCAGAGTCAGCTGATCGCTATCAATCATGGGTGAGTCCTACATACATTCGCTTACATCAGGCCAGAATCTACACTGGCAACTAACATATGGAAGCTTCATGGGTCTTTCTCAACTAATCTGTACCAGTGAATATGTAGCCTTGCTCCAAGGCTGTACTGAAAGAAAAGCCCACAGATGTGTAGTAATTCTATCCTCCTAATAAAGTCTAGATATGTGGACAGTGAGGACTCCTGTCTCTTATAGGGACAAGTTGTTCTTATTATTTACATAACCTAGAAATAATTTAAACAAATAATTATTGCCTTAGAGACTTGTGCGAGTTTAGCTAATATGTTACAACGGCAATTACCATAAACATGCTACCATGTTTATAATTATAAACAAAACTGACCAGCCTGTCCCAACACTGTATGTTTATTATGCTATTATCATGAACATATGTATAAAGCTTATAATATACTGTACCACTTTGGATAGGGATTTTTTATCTCTCAACAAAACTGGTTCTCATAATGTCAAGTGTATATTTAAATAAATAGAATTACATATCTGATTATACCTATCCAAAGCTGAGTAGAATATATCATCAGTTTCTATTTGGAGTGTTTGTCCATCCATCCATCAAACTATCTATGGTTTTAAATACAACACTTAATCAGGGTTAAAAGAAATTCGATAACCTCATTACCAAACAACGTGTTTGCTACGATCCAAAGAGAAGAAACTCATCTCAACAACATCAGTATTAGAGACTTATAAAAAAGATCTTTCAAACATGCAGCATTGCGGAAAGATCTAGCACTGGAAATAATACAATTCAAAAACATCTGATATTTTTAGTGACAGATAAAAAATTCTGTTTAAGACTGGATTTTCCCGAACTATTTCTTGACATAATAATAACAATTATTATCATTATTATTGTTACTATTATTATTATCATTATTGTTGTTATATTCATAATTATAATAATAGTAGTAATGGTAGTTGTAGAAATAGTATATAGGTTTAAACCCATATAGGGAATTGAACCCAGGACTATGGCTGTCATGTTGAAGACCACAACCACCCACCTACCCTCCACTAGGCAAGCACACATGTCAATGTACATTTGAGCAGTATATCAAATGCAGGCTGGGAATTTAGAACCACGAACCATGACACCAAATACCCAGCAGCTATAAAAGACACAGCATATCTGGGTTTTATCATACATGTATATTCACTGCCCTTAGCAAGTCATAATTTTACTAGTTCCATGAATATCATCACTCATCACTTCAGCTCTGAAGACCATGAGCTGCCACATGGGATTGAAACTAGCATCTCCAGGTTCAAGTAACTGAAGGAGCTGGAATGTCATCGGAGCATACTTATCAATTATGTTTGAGGATACCGTGCCGAATTGGGTGTGTTTACAGATATACAAATATTTTCAAAGTCTAATCGAGCCGTTCCTCAAAGATTGACATGTGACACTGTCATTCAATTTCATTGGTAATTCCATTGATATTGAAGCGTACACATGTCCTCGAAGTGTAAACTGTAGACCTACTGGTACAAAAGACTGATATCCATCTTCACTGGGATTATAGAACTGAATCTATGCCTAACACTCTAGTCCTGACCTGACTAGCAGACCAGCTTCTAAGCCTAATCTACCATTACTCATAGACCCACATCTATTCTGCAGTCATAGAAAATGGTGGGGTTGTCGGTTAACTTGTCTGGTAGTTAAAGTTATAACTTGAAGGCATGGGTTCGATTCCTCACCCACATACAATGTGTAAATAAACATACAACCAACAAAATCCTTACCATATTCATAAGACATCTCTGCTAAAAGCATAGTCAATTGTAGGATTTATAACTGTGTCATGAAAATGTGTTTATGAATCACTATCAAATAGTGATGATACCAGGTGCAAAAAGCCCATTTCTGGTGTCCCCTGATGTGATATATATGGAATATTTATTTAAATGCTATGATGATGTATATGGAATATTTATTTAAATGCTGCATAAAATCATCACTCACTCACTCATACAAACAAGTAAATGTATATACCTGTCAACAGTGAAGCATACATGCTTTCTCCTCAGTGAAGCCTGAACCGAAGCCCCACAATTACTCAAAGACCCCCATATATTTTGCCGTCATACAAGGCTGTGTGTATCCCTGTCAACAGCGAAGCCATACTTCCTCCTCTTAAGCTTGAACTGTAGATCTACAATTACTCAGCTACCAACATCTATATCTCCATCCTCCTCTTCCAATTCACAAAGACCATTTAATATCGACAGTTGCTACAAGTGGATCGTAACTGTCGCCGCTGGCAAATTGTAGTCATCAGACGAGGTCTGTGTAGTTTCAGCCTCAACACTAAGCCAGGAGTCCCCTCCTCAATACCCAATACATCCTCAGTGTAAGAAACCTTGTAGGCCAAATATATTGATCATCCCGACCCTTATTCCCATGAACACACAAATCAAATTATTGGATTTCTATCTATATACATAAATACTGTATCAATGTCCAATTATCCGTTATCACTTCCAAATTACACTCTCTCCTGTAACACAATCACTCCGACACAATGCCAGCAATCCTAACACCAACATATATGTTTTTTCAATGATGATTTCCCATCGATCAAGATCCTTATTGGCAAATCAAAACTCAAAACCAATTTTCAGAATGTTGTCCCAAAAAACTTAATCCTTCTTTTGGGTGATTGAGGATTGATTTGTGTAGCTTATGTCTCCATTTGAGTGCTAGTGTGGAAGGCTGACCCGCCGGATATCAATGCCTACTCACCAAAGATCCACGATAATCCTTTGGCTCGAACTGAGCGCTCTCAGGAAATGGATCCAGTTGGATGCTTGTATTCGTGAAGAAGGATTCCAGGTCTGAATTCTGCAAGATAAACAATGCATATGAAATAGGGGCAAGTTTCCGAATTCCATCCTTCCTACATCGTACTGCAATTCAGTTTGCCAACATTTCTCCTCCTTCTGTATAAGTTCTAGTTCACTATTTTCATGTGTGTGTGTTCACGGAGGTGCATTTTCTATGCCGTCTGGAGACCTCTGTTGCTACGAAGCACGCTTATCAGCTCCATATTGAGTGAGAATTGGTTGGAGCAGGCGCTCTTCTCACATCATTCTATCCTAAATCAATAGCCCCTAAAAGCAATACCTTCTTGCCTGACATTTTTTTCGCTTTGTCAGATCGGCAAAATCAAGAAAAGCTTGCTTGCTATGACTGGTGTGATACGGTTCTACTTGACATGGAGGCCAATATAGCTTTGACACAATTGCCTCTATACACAGGAAAAACAGAAAATAGAGTCGTCAGTCAGATTGGATCGGCTCTCGGCTCCCTACCCTTGTAGTGCTAGGTCATTTCTGTCTGCAAGGGGCACTGGCACTGTCATAATGGAAACTGCGATAACACAGTTCAGGGGTATTCATTATCCGTTTTTATTGATCATCATTTGAACTGCTTGAAGTCAGATGAGGAAAATGTCAGAAGAGAGACTTGTTTTTAACCGAACTTTTTACTTAATATAAAATAGTTTCAACCCTCTGACCTCAAACAACAAAAGAGCATGTTTTGTGTTACAAAAGTATCATGTTACCCAACATAATTAATAGAATGTGATGATGATCCAAGAATTATGTTTTGTGCTATTTGTTTGTAAGGGACTAGTCGAATGCTTTAGGGGTTACCCGTGGGGGCTGGTGAGATTAGGAATGTATCATAATTTGCTGACCCTTCCTTACCATTTTATGTAACATATAACAAAATGTTTCATCCCCCCTACACATGCAAAATTTAAGAAAAATAACATGTGACATTTTTTCACGACACCCACCCATTTAATAAATGACCAGTCCTTTAATTATGTTCTCTTTTGCAGTGTCATTTTTCAAGACCCCCCTTATCTCACAGCCCATCCAACCCCATAATAAATTACCAGTCCCTGAGGAAATGAAACAAATACCACAGTGTTGCGTCATAGCCCCATGAGGCCAAATTATTCATTTGTCAAGGTTTGGGGGTCAGCTTTTACCATGAATAACCCCATCTCCATCGTCCAAGTACCCCACCAAGTATATCTGCCACGTCAACCAGGAGGCAAAACCAACAATCATGACCATATATATTCTCTTCTATCCCATTTATTTTTACTTAACGGTTTGAAACGTTTACAAGTTATGGCATAACAAAGTAGAGTGATAAAAGGATGAGACCTGTTCATACCAAATGTGACCCGTGAAGATCCGGGTTAGAAAAGGTCTTCATCAACCCATGTTTGCCATAAGAGGTGACTATGCTTGTCGTAAGAGGCGACTTACGGGATCCGGTGGTCAGGCTCGCTGACTTATTTGAAGCATGTTATTGTATCCCAATTGTGTGGATCGATGCTCATGATGTCAATCACTGGATTGTATTTACAGACTGCCGTCATATAGCTGGAATATTGCTGAGCGCGGCATAAAACAACAAACAAACAAACAAACAAACAAACAAACAAACAAACAGACTAATGCTAAAAATGTCAGTACAGATGGAGGTTGAAAGGAGACTATGCACCGTGACCTGGTGCCTATTTGTAGGCAAAGTTAAGAGGTTGTAATTAATGACTTTTGTCAAAAGAATATTGTTAGGAATATTCCAGCTATAAGACATCCGCCTGTATATAATCAAGTCTGGACTAGACAAACCAGTGATTGATATTGTGACCAACAATTCATACCATCAGGTACGAAGATACACTTTCAACCATGTCCCTGAAACCGGACCACCCAATCCATTTGGGGCCTCGTATGACCAGTAAGGTGGCTGGGGACATATCCTTCATGGGTGGTATATTTCCCAGGGAGCTGGGAATGAAAATCAAGGTACACTGATCCACTGGCTGGGGTAACAGCAGTGCACTTTGAGCATGAGGATTGAAAAAGTGTAATACAAATGGACTAGTAGTAGTAGCAGCAGTAGCAATAGTTGTGGCTAATAAATGACTTCAATCAAATTTGCTAGCCTGACTAACCCAAGCCTGGCCTCCCTGTGATTGTACAACACAAACGCTTGTTAAAACTGTTACACCCTATATATCCCCAGCACCCAGTATTTATCAGTTCATTACATTGTCCAGTGCTGGTCTGGCGCTGACACATAGATTACACCAACTAATTGCCCAGTGAGATGACCACAATAGTGACCACTAGATGGCGCCACCAATGACAGAATCCATCCCAAACTGACACAGAAGGAAATGACCAATCCTGGTGAAAACCAACATTGGTTCCTGCCGACGGAACATCAATAAGGTTGTCAACCGAACCGCTCTTACCTGAACCAATACGGACAAGTTTCCCAAGAACTCGAGCCTCGATTGACTAATGCAACACTTACCATGCTTTTTGACAAGAAACGGGGAAGATACCTTCCCCATCACGTTGTGTATTGACACATATGAAATATTTCATTGAAAGTTCATGCCGTTACCAGGACAAACATTCCCGATTGCTATGCCATGGAATAAGGACAAATATACTCCAGCTCCTAATGATGGCCGCCTCAACATCGGCCAATTGTTCCCAAGAGTTGGTGATCACTTCCAACCATGCTTTCTACTTCCCATACAAAAGATCAATACATCATGTGCATCGTATCAATACCAAAATGTTGAGAATACAGTGTGAATACATTTCTACCTGTCCACTAACAAATTTGTCATTTTCTGCTACCTGGTATCAATGTATGAGATCATAAATATAAAATCTAAAACCAATATTTGACAAGGTGTGCAGACTTCCTTCAAATATACAAAGCCTCGAAAGATCACGTTCTGTCAACACTACTAACTACTTTTGAAAAGTTTTAATGCAAAGGGAAGTTTGTTTCAGCAAGAAATGCAAGCTTAACAAAAAGGTTTACATTCAGCACACAGCTAAACAACAGGTGTTGACAAAGACGAGTTGATGTATGATGCAAAGACTATTAGATGTAAATGTCACCCGGTTTACACAAAGGACAAAAAACAAGTATCATCATCTCTCAAAATATGATTACATGTACAAAATGAAATTTGACATTTAGTCAATACAAGCAACATACTGAAATTATTTGTCATCTGTGATGAGATTTACGATGCTGTTATAGTCTGCCATTAGCTTGACATTTCAGCTTCTGAAACACAACACTTAACTCTTCTGTTTTAAGGTTTCCAGTTTCAAGAAGTGTCACATCTATTTCTGCAATGGCCACCTATTAACTTCTGATCAACATAACCACCTCCTGTGCCCGAGTATTTTTTCAATTTAAACTCTTAATATCCTTTTTGACTCTGATAAAAAAGATGTAATCGTTATTTCAAAAATGTCATAATCTCACCCCTTAGGTAAAGATAAAACTGTAGAAGATTCATGCTGTGACAAGCATGAAACAAGATTATAGGAAATATACAATCAAAGTCCATTACGTCTTTTTGGGGGGCTTGAAATTAGTGGTTGCAGACGTCAAAACTGTCACCCTACTATCTGATTTGCTATCTCAAGGTAATTGGTAGCAAAAGTCTGTGACAATTATTTGACTTGACTGATTGTCAAGTGTGGGGTTGACATTTTTTAACTATCTAAACATCTTCCATACCCATGTCCAACACTGGCAACATGGGTGACATTTGGATTCACATTCTGATATTTTACTACAGTATGAGGTCCACATGGTTTACAGTACATAAATGTATTTAACTACTTTGAAAGCATAATATCAATAATAATAATAACTATAATAATAATAATAATAATAATAATAATAATAATAATAATAATAATAATAATAAAAATAATAATTTCAATGAAAAGTCATCTTTAGAAACATTTCAAGATTCTGATGAACCGAAAGAACATTATCTTGTAATAACATATAATTTTTGTATCTTTCTGAATCCACTAGTCGTTGAGATTATGCACATCATTAAATGTTTTATGCAGTGTTTTTGCAAGAAAAATGGCATTTAGACATATTCATTATTTTATCAAATTTTCACAGGACATTCTGCCAGATATGTACAAAAGCATTGATACATTTCCGATGATTATCAGTCAAAGTCCTCAGAAACAATCCAATCTGATAACCTGCTTATGTCCATAAAACGTATTGATAGTCAAGCATGGTATGGATATCAACTATCAATATTTCAGCTTGTCATTGATTTATTGTCATTGGTTGTCAACTGCAATGCATGAATTGACAGCCGAATCTATCATCACATCCCAACTTTTAACGACAAGCTCTTGGTTTCATCGTGTCTGACACACCGGACAGTGTATTTGTTAATTATAAGCTCTTGTTTCCTTCTACCAAGATGATAAACTGTCTAAAGTGTATTCTTGGTGTCCAAAATGATGATGAACATCAGACATCAGCAACTTATCATATCTACCTAACACTGAAACAAAACATGGGAAGCTTAAACTCACACTAATTAAAGTCTGCACGCTCCCTGAAGTAATAATTTCTGGTTCAGTTCAATGTTGAAATATTTGTCTTAAAATCTGGAAACCAAGAAGCAAGTTTTGAGACGTTGACTCACACAGGAAAGAAGTGAGGTTTTCCTTCCTTGAGCATGTGCAGAGCAATGGTGGAGGAAAACTATTATCCACACAACTAATTAGGCTCAGCTGACGATGAAAACGACTTCTCTAAAAGATTTTTATACTGTGATGACAGCCCAAGTCCAGGATTACTTCAATGATGTAATAGAGGTATGGTATTTGCAGGAATTACAAAACTTGTGCACGTTTGTGATCATTTCTGGTATTGATCAATGGTGAAATATTCGTCTTAAAATGTGGAAACGAAGAAGCAAGAGCAGGTGAGAAATGCGAGCCTAGCGGTGGTGCTATCAGTAAGTATATCATCCACGATGGAGTCTCAGAGGTATTGCCGCCATGTAACATTTAATCTCAGTGGATGTCGGTGTTTAATTATTGACAAGTACACAACATGATCAGCCTCTCATCTGTGTGGAAGATGCCAGGCCAACATGGAATCGATGAAGCGTCGCACACCAGCTTTCATGGTCTAATGCACTTCACACCTTGTATTTTCCACATCCTTGATCGCTGCCATTTTAAACTGATTACAACAAAAAACTCAGCTTTAAAAATTTGAAAAGTGTGAAATAATTGCAGTACTCATGAGGTTTGTTTTGATCCTTGAAAGAGGCAATGTTTTGCACCATTAATGAGTGTGTTCTCCTCAACAGTAAATTTGTTATCATCAAAGCACCATCATCGAAAGCTTTTGCAAAAACTCACAAGCTTGCGTCATAATCATTAAAACACCTTGAATGTATTAAGCTTAACCAGTTTATCTAAATGTAAATACTTGGTTCTTCAAAGGATGAAATGCATTAATTGTTTATTGAGAACAGACAAACCAAATAACCCCAAAAATCTATCAAATGAACAAATTAGCACCATGCCTGAAAAATGACATTTTTCAAAACTGAAATTTCCATGATGAGAAACAAGAAGTTTTTCTATTGTTAATAGCTCTGTAGACAGAGTTCCAGCATTTCACTGTCAGTATGCATGGCAACATCAAATGTCTAAGGCTGTGTGTAACAGGGCATGGAGTCATCCCACAGATGACATCCTTACCTTGTTAGCTTGCTGACAGGGTTAACCTCATTGGTCACGTGGACAAGGCGTCTGACCTCTGATCAGTAGGTCCATGGTTCGAATCCCATCACAGGACTCAGAAATTGTATGGCCGCTACACTTGTATCAGTCCCTCCCTCACCAGATGTGCCCCCATCCTGGCTACCCCACCCCCCTGACAAGACAACACCTAAGTCAATGATAGACCAATAAAATGATAAACCCAACTATGAAAGCCAATAATAGCTTAGATAAGACAACACTGATGGACTCCACTATGGCTATTGAACAAGGTAGATCTTCAACACCACTGGAACTCGAGTCAACAGGTGCTTGATACAGCCTATTAACCTTCGGAGTATCCTGACTAATGACAGCAGTTGTCAGACATAGGAATGTCCAATGTTTTTGTTCCTTGAGGTATCAACAGCCCTTCAATGTGGTAAGTGATTGAAGTGGTTTATCGGCACAACCTCTTCCAAGGACGTATTGATATGTTCAACATGGTTTTGCCAAAGACAGGATCCCTTTAGGATTTTCATTGCTTGTCCAAAAAATATGGAATACAGAGAACCATATTCAAATATTGCAAATCAAATTGAATTTCATTTTCAGTCATTCCACCATAATGGAATATTGATCATTTGCAATATCTACAAACTTGTTTTATTCAGTTTTACAAATCATCATAACAATAGTATAGACACCAACTTCATGTACATAAACAGGTATAATTAATTAATAAACAAGTAGACAACACCAATAAATGGATCGATGTTGGGTTTGGTTTGGTTTGTTGTTTAACGCCGCACTCAGCAATATTCCAGCTATATGATGGCTGTCTGTAAATAATCGAGTCTGGACCAGAAAATACTGTGATTAACACATGAGCATCGATCCACGCAATTGGGATCGATGCACATGCATCAACTAAGTCAGCGAGCCTGACCACCCGATCCCGTTAGTCACCTTTTACGACAAGCATAGTCACCCTTTACAGCAAGCATGGGTTGCTGAAGACCTCTTCTACCCCGGAATCTTCACGGGTATAAACAATACATTATCATTGAGAACAAAGTGGAACTCTCTCTCCCTGATACGAGAGCATATTTTGCCATAAAACAATCAGGCCCATTAGCATCCTCGTCTCAGCTCCAGCAGCCTTCTCCCATTCCTTTTCAGGGACTTGAGGGGTTCACAATATACTACTCAACTATTGACAGGGATAAACAGTTATATCATTCTCTTTAAACATACACTCGACATATGAGAATCAGTATGTGTATCTTGGAAAAACAAAAACATCCCTATCAAAAGTGGAGTACAACAGTCAAGGTTGGGTGAGGTGAAATTGGGTTTAATGTCGCGTCGTAATTGCACTTATATAGCGATGTGCATGCATGTGGGTGTGTGTGGCTGCTTGTACTAGTCTGGACTAGCATACTGAGATACCATGCCGCAGTTTAACATGAATACCCCACTCAGACACAGTATACTGACTCCGGGCCGACCAGTCCTTGTTTTAGCCCCTTAATGCCGAGCGCCAGACAGGGTAACAACAACTACCATCTTTTAACATCTTTTGGTATGACGTGGCCGGGGATCGAACCCCGGACCTTCCTCTCTCCAGGCGGATGCTCTACCTCTAGACCATGGAGTTGGTACAATAGTCAAGGGTTCCATTATAGAATTATTTTTATTTATTATTATATAAAACTTTATTTCTGAGACAATACTTTAATCGACAATACTGCATGCTATAAATCATAATAATTTCTAGATAGACAGTCAAAGACATGCAAACCATGCCTTGAAATTGGCTTGATAGAGAATGATTGCGGTAGTCAATTCTGATGGTAGTTGGAATGACCAAATATTGTGCTGGCTAGACCTGCTGCTGATCGCCAATGGTGTTAAATAAATACTAGATCCACCAAATAAGCTTACTAAGCATCAAACGAGCGCCACGGACACCTGACAATGTGCTGATACCTACCCCTGCCTGACAGGAGGCAGATGGGGGTCAGAGTGTGGCAGGCAGCCAACTGGAGGGGGAGGGGGGGGGGGGGGGGAGAGATGGAAGCATGTCTCTCATCTTACCTTCCCCAGGATAACAGATATAGGTGTACATGGCACACCTGTGGACTGGAGGATACCTGGGGGAGGGGCTGGGAGGTGATGGGGGAGGCCAGGTAAGCTACTTTGAGGTGCTGGACAGGTATTGTTTGAGGTAGCTGTGCAGGGTAGAGGGCTCTGCAGAAGACCAGGTAAGCTACTTTGAGGTGCTGGACAGGTATTGTTTGAGGTAGTTGTGCAGGGTAGAGGGCTATGCAGAAGACCAGGTAAGCTACTTTGAGGTGCTGGACAGGTATTGTTTGAGGTAGTTGTGCACGGTAGAGGGCTCTGCGGAAGACCAGGTAAGCTACTTTGAGGTGCTGGACAGGTATTGTTTGAGGTAGTTGTGCAGGGTAGAGGGCTATGCAGAAGACCAGGTCTGGTTTGACTAACTGACACTTTATCCACTGTGCTACCTTTCACTCTCCTTCACCTTGCCGCAACCACAATGATAGCACTCACATCACATGCAAAAAGCTCTGAATGTCACATGGATGGTTGACAATTATTCATGTAAATCATGATAAACGACAGCGAGGATGACCACAGATGGTGGCTTCAGGTACACCCTGGCTACACGCTGGAGAGTTAACAGCATCCTCACGACATGATGAACACGTGATGAAGACGGATGCCATGTCGGAGTGATCTGCAAGGGGAGGGCTGCTGGACAAGGCTGGGGATCTAGGTGTGATTAGGCAGCAGATTTGATACTCCACATGCAGCAGGAGACCTGGTGCAGACCACAATGGATTGCAGCAGAATACCTAGACAGTCTGGGTGCTGTAGGAACACATGTCCAACACTAACCAGGCCACTGGAGATTGCGGATCAAGATGACTGCACCCTTCGACATTTGGATATTGGGCAACAGGAACCAGATTATCCTGATTAGGTTTGGAGATAGTCATGTGAGAATATCCTACAAGATGTGTGATGCGTGGAGGTATGCACTGGGACCATGTCCAGTTCTATCAGGGGAGAGGTTGGTGCTGAGATAAGGGGCTACGGCACAGGAATGTGAAGTCATTCTGGCAGTGGATGCGGATGACTGACAGTCCTGATTGGGGCCAGTGTCAGAGCTGAGTCATCAGGACAGGCATAGATAGCGGACAAGGCACACACTAGCCATCACTGGTTGAAATGGTTGGAAAGATGGGGATTTGGGTGAGGTGCTGGTGAATCCAGGTTGGGGAAAACTGACTTGTTACTGACTAGTGCATGTGCATGTGAGTATCCACGGCTGCAGGTATCTGTGGAGACCATATAGAAACCTGGCTGAAGGGTGAGTTCAAGAAACTAAGATTCTTAATTTGGGAGAAGGAGGAGAAGGAGAAAGAGAAGAAGATGAAGGAGTAAAAGAGGAGGACAAAAGGAGAAGAAAAAGTAGATGAAGGAGAGAAAAAGGAAGGTGAGAAAAGGAGAAGAAAAGGAGGAGAAAAAGAAAAAGGAGGAGAAAAGGAGAAATGAAGAGAAGAGGAAAAGAAGAATAGAAAGGAAGAGAAAAAGAAGGAGAAGAAGGGGGGAGAAGGAGAAGCTTTTAGTACATAAACACCCACAGGGGACAGGGTAAACGGCATGACCATGACTAATAATAAAGGAAAGTTATAAACTTTGATATACACAATGTAACAGAAATATTGCTATTTTATCAACAACCTGGACAGGGAGGGTGAAAACAAGGATGGTGACTTGGGTGAGAGTGGGTGTAGACTTGGGTGAGAGTGGGTGTAGACTAGACTCCTCAACATAGGCAGAAGGAACATGTTGAACACGAAGTTTGCAGCAGACCCAGCCGAATACAATTTAGTGTAACCCAGTCGGACATATCTGATGTGATTGTATCTGCCATCTCCAGTGTTTACCACATCTATGTCTGGAGTAATTATGTCCACTGTGGCCTTGCACCTGCAGACAGTCCTGCTAGTCATCTAGATAACACAGCGTTGGGAGTGACATAACTGTCAGGGAGAATTAAGTCTAGACACAAAGTGTTGCATTCCCCAACAGCTTCCTTCCACCTGCGGTAAAGGCAGGTTCCCCAACCACAGAATTCATTAACTACACTCCAAGTCAACAAGTTACAATACATGCCTGATTCTAATTTTCACATATCTTTTTAGAAAAATCTTTTTTGATCGTATTACAGAGTGTATTGTTAACTAATGTCTAATTGAGAGATTAAAATATATATTTGATACTTAATTTTATTGTCTTTTGTGACGATATGAATCTTTTTCAACATTTTGGAGAACCCACAGATTTTATTAACAACTAATGTCTAATTCTAGAGGTTAAATACATATTTGATACTTCATTTTATGATAATTTTTAATAACATCAATCTTTGTCAAACATGTTTATATATTTAACAAAAACAAGATTTACATAGTTTTTAAATGTATGACAGAGTGTATTGTTAACGTCTAATTCTAGAGACTACAATACATACTTGATACTTACCGTAATTTTATTATCTTTTACAGGAATATAAATCTTTTTCAAAATTTTGGATAAACCACAAATTCTATTTTCAATAAATGTCTAATTCTACAGGTTACAATACATATTTGATACCAATTTCATCATAAGTCTTTGAGAATATCAATCTCTTTCAAGCCTGTTTTTATATTTCACCTTATCAAGATTAACATAATTTTTCAGGTATGAGTCAATCTAATATTGTTTTTTCAGCATCAATGCATTTTCCATTAACATTTCTTGATTTTTTCATCCTCTGAGGTCATACATGCTCATTTCAGTGTCCTGTTTCATCCCTATGATTATCATTAAGATTCCTTCAGGAGAGCCCACCTGAGCTTAATGCTAAAAGCATGTCAGTTTGCCCTGTCATATCTTAGTTCAACACCACTCCATTCCTAAGGTCCAATATTACAGCAAAAAAGTTTCAAAGTTTAAACTTTTTCAATCTGTCATTTAAACATTAACTATTACTCACTTGGTTTTAAACCAGATGTGCCAGCAATGTATTTAGGTACTAGATATTAAACTGCAAAACTGAGCACAACAGCACTAGAATATGTACTTGTTCTTTATTCAGAACCAGCTTTCAGGATTTGCTGACCAAGTTAAAAAGCTTAAAACATAACTGATTCAATTGAAAAATAATGTATGTTGTAGAATATACAATCAATACACCATTTATACATCATCATACATAATTTTTTAGATTGTATAAAAAAACATTCACAGAATCACTGGATGATCTGAAAACTAATTTTTTGAGAGACATAGATTAAAACAATTGTTTTCAGTAGATTTTAGTCTTTAATATATGGACTAGACTAACATCTAGTCTCTGAAATGAACATATTTTACAGAAGAAACAGTTGCTAAATTATAGTTAGAAAATATAATAAAAAGGAGCCCAGAGACTTTCTTCATTTTCAGTGGTGAAGTAATGTAGACTTTCCAAACATTATAGACTTGCATGGGCTGTATTGGATATATTTGTTTCAGGGTCTGTATGACAGACTATATATGGACTAGAACAAGCTGATGTTACAAGAACAGAAGAAATTTTAGAAAGAAAGTTGCAGACTGATGTGTTGCCTGATAAATATTCCAAAATAGTCCAGGAAAAATCCCAGGCTCCTCTCCCAATCCACGCCTACACAAAGAATAAAAAGGCAGTTGTCCCTACTTTGTTTGGAAACAGATTAAATATAGATAATTAAACAAAAATAGAAATTCTTTCATGTAAAAAGCTGCAGCTTTCTCAGTCCTGTGACAGAAAGTTGCCATCTTTTCTTTTCTTGCAACAAGCCAACAGGAAGTAAAAAGTGCCGATTTCTTCATGGAGCTAGCCAGGCTTCTTTCTACCTGGTGCCACATCCCCAACACCCAGGTGTGATCCTGTTGTTAGACTCCCACAACCATCTGGATACACAGTTGCTCTGTACTAGACATGCTGACCCATCCCTGGCAGATACTACACAAGTATGTTACAATACATGCACTTGGTATCTCGTTACACATCAGGAGCACAGGGTTGGAAGCATCCTCAGATCCTGTGTGGCCTCTCGACACATCTAACAGCAACTTCACCTACATCACCTGAATAGGTCTGAAAGTTCATTCTCAGAACTATGTTTCTTGGGTTTATACATCTAACAATCAAATTCACGTAGATGAGCAGACAAGGTCTGAAAGTTCATTTTCAGACCTCTGTTTCTTGGATCTACACTCAACACTTAACTTCACCTTGTACCCTGACAAGGTCTGTAAGTTCATACACAGACCTACGTTTCTTTGCTTTAACATTAAATACACAACTTCTCCCAGTGAGCTGACAAGGTCTGAAAGTTTATACACAAGGCCTACATTTCTTGGCTTTAACATTAAATACACAACTTCCCCCAGTGAGCTGACATGGTCTGAAAGTTTATACACAAGGCCTACATTTCTTGGCTTTAAACATCTAACACACACCATATAATTGATAATGGAATAGAGTCTTATCTTCAGAGGTTCCACTGCTCAATGGTAAAACATTGTCTTTTTATAAAGCCTGCCAACTCCTATTATCAATGCACACCTGCACGCACACACAAACAAGCATGTTTATACAATGGACACAAAAACCAAAATATCATGAATATGTGTGATATCATTTAGTAGTGTAGTTTCTTTAAATGTCTACAGTTAATGAAATATTTCATGATCCTTTACTTTTTTTGTTCAGTATATATACCAATATATCACAGGCTAGTCACATCAGGATACACCCAAATAATCAGTTCCATCTAAACTATTAATCATTCTTCATCATAAGGTCAGGGGAACAGTCAAATGCCAATTCTAAATTTAATGATACTTACCGCAGTTTGTTTAAAGGATTAAGGTTGAAAGCGGCACTCTATCATTTGCCTTGTAATAGTGGCTGGAATTGCACAGGAGTTTAACATAGTTGACAACTTTCATTCCAATATATCCTGCTGCTGCCGCCTCCAACGCCCTGCTGGGATAATGTTTTTGATCCATCATCTCAGCAATGCCGACTTTTGGAACAAGTGTCTAAAAGGTTTTGAATCTAGCAAAAAACGCTTTCTTGATGATGTGAATTCAGTTACTGTTGCTTTTTCTAAAAATAATAAAATTAAATTTTTGTAAAAACAAGCTGCTGATCTCAGCACATGATTTTATTTGGGGGATAAGAAAATATTACACAGCTGCTTTGCTTAACCCTTTCACAAACACAAGCACGGGGAGCAGATGTTGTGGCAAATGTTTGAACTGGGATGGGTTAACATATGCAAAGAACTGGCAAAGACTAATGTATTTTGACAATTACAAGAAAAAGACAGGGTGTTTTTCCAACAAAGCCAACAATTGCAATATAGCGCCACCTGTACAAGCAGATGATGTCCATCCTGTCTGTGATAGTCATTCTACAGAGGTTTGGAGGCTGACAATTTCTTCATCACACCATTACTTCATCTAGTATAGCTCCGACTATAACATATGCATGGGTTTTTGAATCAGTATCACATAGTGATCATACCAGGTGTTTGTGAAAAGGTGAGCGTATCCTGCCCCATTGGCAAGTCAATTGCAAAGGCAAGTCAATTGTTCACCTGCCAAAACACGGGAACATATGGCACAAGTCAAATTAGGGAATTGTATGACATCAGTTATGTCACTGATGCGTCAAACTTGGAAATGTCTTCCATATGCCGAAAATAAAACTTTTTGAAAGTTTTAGTGAGGCCTTGTATGTTGTAACATTGATTAAATAATTTTTGTGTGAGAGTTGCATGACGCTCTTTGAAATCTTGGTAGGAAGAGCATGCTCAGTTGTACCACCTAAGGCTGGAGCTGCAGGAATATTGCTCGACATAAAAGGAAAGTTGACTATTGGAAAGTTTTGCGTCACTCTGAATCTTTAAGCATAGAAGTAAATAGGATTTATTGGTTTGTTGGTTAACGCCTCACTCAGCAATATTCCAGCAATGTGATGGCGGTCTGTAAATAATCAAGTCTGGACCAGACAATCCAGGGATTGACATCATGAGCATCGATCCATGCATTTGGGATCGATGACTTGCATCAACCAAGTCAGCGAGCCTGACCACTCGATCCTGTTAGTGGCCTTTTACGACAAGCATAGTCACCTCTTACAGCAAGCATGGGTTGCTGAAGACCTATTCTACCCCAGATCTTCACGGACCAGATGTAAATAAGAAACAGATGAGGTGATTTCTCTGGTCTCAGCTCAGGTGGGTAAATTCACAGAAGGGAATTGGCTATTTGACCATTACTGAACAAGACCATTTCATCGATATAGCAGAAGATCAAGTGAAACTTCTTAGCCAAATTCCCCTTGCTTTATTTTGCCAATCGGTGAAGTTGATTCAAAGACAGTTGATCTAAATATACACGATGTATTTAACTTATCGACATTACAAGATACTGAGACAACCATACGGGTGCCAGACAAAGACTCATACTGACTCAACCCCATCTCATACTCAAATCTAAAATATGAAATTTCAAATGCCATGATAACATCTGCTAAAGGCTATATCAAATCTGTTTGAATGAACTTAAAAGTTTTTAAAGATTGTGATTTATTTCCAGTTGAACTTCTTCCTATGGAAATGTATTATTTCATTTACAAAACATCTGTTATAAATTACAAGCAACATAAAGAAAACGGTTAGAGCTGATATGAAAAACCTAAGCCATTATTGATCGTATCCATAACTCTCCCTTGCACATTTTACATATTGGATGTGTGAGGGATCAAAACTGTGACACTGACAGTGCGAATGAAACACTACATCATGCTTAAAAGTCGAACTTTTTGCTTGAAGTGACTAAACACAGACACTGAGTGTATAAGCCGCCAAAGATCCTCTCCAAATGACTGTAAAATGTCCAAGTTCATGAGAACTGCCTTTGAACTTGGACATTAAATCATTGTAAATCAACAGAAAAACATCTCATAAGCCCATGGCTGAAAATTCCACCACGTATCAAAGTGAAAATTTCTCATTTTTCTTGCAATAATTTGCGAACAATTAATTTGGTGCTGGAGGATAACAAAACATTTGATAGTCTTGCAAGAAATCCAAGATGATCATCTGTGATCCATGTTTTAAAGACATGGTCTGCTGGCGATCAAAATGGAGCTTGGCCTTTGTAATATGAAGGGATATGAAATTGTACACCTTTAATTACAGCCATCTTCATCAGCCCTGAAGATTATGATAGGGATGCGGCATATAATTGTCTCTGACATGTGATCTGTCTGTGAGATACGGCCGTTTCAACATCAGATACAGATTGTGATGCTCCTTTGAGACCCGCCATTGATTTTTTCCGCCGATATATGACAGAAGTTAATAGATTATTAATTTCATATTTCAGTTGTTTTTTTATGCGTTAACATTACTGTACAGTTATTGGTCATGATTCAGCTGAAACACATTACCATTAAACAAAGAAATTCATACTCCTGCAGTTACAGTTCTCGGATCAACTGAAAGGCCACAGGTTAACCTTTTATGTATTTTTACATGAGCTCATTTGCCATTTGTATTTTAAAACCGCTCAGCATCATTGTAGCCATATATGAAAATGTCTTTGAATAATGGAGTCTGGAGAAGACAAACCAGTGATTGATAATATGAACAACAATCCAAGCCACTGGGACATGACGCCACTCAATGAATCAAGTCTCTGAGTCTGTCCAGGACGTCCCTGAAGTCGACTTGTCAGACAAATATGGGCTGAAAGAGTCCTATTCTAAACTGCAATCCAACAGGACTGATTTTACAGCCTAAAAGTCAAGTTGTATCTTGTAACTAGTGAGCAAAGTTGGTTTTATGTCATGCTTCAGCCATACCAATTTTTCGAAGCCCATGACGGAATCGCACCTGGTATTGTTGCGAGAAGTGATCACTGTAACCACCACGCTACTCTACTCTACTCCTGCACTACATTTCATAAGTTTCTGCCTGTGTCATGAAATAATATCACGAAAGTCTTGTGATAATGACCCTATTTGACCCCAAACGTGGTGACAGTGGCCAGAAAGTGCAGTGATTTTCTGTTGCGAAGCGAAATAGTGTGAAAGTATTTCGAAATTGGCCCAATCGTTTCACACTGATACCTTTGTAAGGAACAAGCAAAAGTATGGAGGAGGAACTACATCTGTAGAACAATGAGTGAGTGAGTGAGTGAGTGAGTGAGTGAGAGTTGTGTTTAGCACAGTTAGATTTGAACAGTTCGGTAAAGCCCGAAGTGATGCAGGTCTCAGACATTTACCACTTGGATGAAACCCATGAGCACAGGTATGGTGCTGACAAACCTAGAAACATAATTGGGGTGAAGAGGGATTCGAACCCATGATCATAGATTGCTGGCGTGCTCAAGGGAAGCAACTCTGCAAAGCAAATTGCAG
Source organism: Haliotis cracherodii (assembly GCF_022045235.1). NCBI lineage: Eukaryota > Metazoa > Mollusca > Gastropoda > Lepetellida > Haliotidae > Haliotis > Haliotis cracherodii. The sequence goes on from NW_027266319.1 coordinate 8,864,621, forward strand.
CACACAGATGACTGGGCCATCCTTCCCATGAATGATTAATGCTAGAAAACTTGTCAAACATTTGCCATCACCATTGCATGTTATTACATATTATTTCCATCACATTTTCTTGCGTTCGCAAAAATGTTCGAGACAAAAAACTTCACATCTACATAACACGCAAACCCGGTCCTATCAGAAAATAAGATAAATTAGTCTTCATCGCTCATAAATAATCTATACTACCAGCATGCAACAACTTATTCAGATCCCTCAAAGTAATTTCACAGTCAATTTGGCCAACACAATAGTTCCACGGTACATCCATTCTCATAGGTCCACATTTACAAGTTTTATTACCACTTAACAAATAATGTTTCATGACATTAAACTTCTCATAATTATTCCAAGGTAAATGATTAGAATTATCCCTCTTCCCCAACAATGAGAGCATCATTCACTTGTTACAGCAATTGTCCACATTAACAGTGAGTGAATTCAGGCATGGCCCAGCATAGCTATTGGCTAAGCCCCTACAGCTCTTAAAAAGTAATCAAATTCTTCCACAGCTGACCACAAAACAAAATTAGTTTCCTCTGATCCAAACTGTGTCAGAGAACATGGACGTCCCTACCCAAGAAACCCGAAGGTCACATAAACCTAATTTTCAGGACGAAAATCTGTTCAAAATATTGACTGCTAGGAAGGAAACATTTCGAGCGATAAACAGATATCAAATCATTTTCTCGGCACTAGAATCAATAGAGCCTTGAAGATATTATGACGGTGAATCTTCTCTAAGCTAGTGGTCCAGAAACTATCATCCTATCAACGCCTCGGGAATTCAGGGGATTGAGAGCAATTCACAATTTGTATGATTCATCAATCTCAGACATATTTCTGCATGCCGAACCAGAGAAGGCCAACTCTGCATGATCCTCCTCCAAACCAACCTCCTGCCCCAAGCATGGGGTTTCAATTTAGGGGAGTCTCCATTGGAGTCACCAAAAACAATTTCATATAAAAACATTCTGTCTGAAAATAAACCAATATTATCATTGAAATTTCCACATTGCTTCCTCTATTCTGTGGCTTATTTTGTACGGCGTGTCAGGTTTTGAGAAAATCCTGAAGCCTGCAAATTATGTCAATATCTTTAGCTGTGAGAAGTGTCTGGAAAACTTTGAAACCCATTTCCCATGACAGTGTATGCCTTGTTAAAGCTTTACACCATGGTATAATCCCACACTAGACACACATCACAAATTTTTCCCTCGGAAATCAATTTCACAACATTTCTCGTCTAATCTTTCAAAACACTGAAATCCTCCGAAATTAACACACATTCAGTGGTCAACTGAACATAAACACTTGGTCAATCCTGGTGTCAATTGTATATTGCTGACAGTCAATATATCCATGACATCAATACATGTTTGTCACCACCGCATAAAAGACTCTCAGAATTCTATGTTAGAACTGGTCACAAGCAACCTATGCTGGTCGTAAGAGGGGGCCAAATGGACCAGGTGGTCAGACTTAGTGACTTGGTTGATCATGAGTACCGTGGACCATTCGTCATAATCTCAAACACTGTCTGGTCCAAACATGATTACTGTATTCGACGTAATAAGCGCCCAGAGCGCTATCAAAATAAGTAATAGGGGGCTCTTATTAGAATATTATTTTGCTGGAAAAAACAGAGTTGAAAGATATACTTTTCCAGAATTGAATTGCCAGTAATTAAGGGTGCATATACCACACGAGTGTGTATTATACGCGAATAAATAAGTCTTGTGTACATTGATCAATCAGAAGGGGTGCTTACTGGGATTGTTCAATAGCCAATATATTAGCAATCATCGAAGTGGGCGCTTATGACGTTGAATACAGGCCGCTGTCATATAGCTGGAATATTGCTGAGTGTGGCGTTAAACAGACACCTCCAAAACCCATTACACAACACATCCCTGGTTTCAGCTTCTCAAATATCCACATGAATACATCTATATCAACATCTTACCCAAAATTAGTCTGTCATACCAACCGTGAAATAAATACATCCAAGAGCCCAAGCAAGTCTATATAATAGTTGGCAAGTCTACATCAGTACAGTTTGACGTGAAATGAAGTCTCTGGGCTCCTATTCATCATATTTTATTAAGATAATCTAACAACTGGGTTTTTTTCCTGTAAAAAACATTCATTTGAGAGACTAGATGTTAGTCTTCATCAAAGTCTAAACCAAGTCCGCTGCTGCTTAGGCATTAATTATTCATAAGTACAGAATAAATATACAATTGTTGGAAAATAAAATTACTCTGTGTTTGTTATTTGACTGAATAATGAACCCAGTGTTGGTTTTAGTTATTCAAAAGTACAGAATAAATAAACAGTTGTCGGAGGATAGACTACCTTATATTTATTGTTCCTAGAATGAACAATAAACCTGCTGATGGTTAAGTTTTAAGTTTTAGTTATTCAAAGGTACTAAATAGAGAAATATATGATCAAAAACCTGCTCCAATATACCTGGAGATGTTAAAAGGAGTTTTTAAAATTGACTTATTTTCATTATTCAGTCCACAGTCTCTGATGAACAAATCCACTGCTGGCTTGTTCTTAGCTTACCCAATGCTGACATCCGAGGCTTCTCTCAACAACCTCCTCACACAACTACCCAGCTCTCTCACTACCGCCTTACGCCAATAAACAACAGTTATCCCTTGAATCCAAACGATTCAATACCCAACAAGCGTTAAAAATATGCATCTCCCCCTACAACATAACATGTCTCGCTGTGTGCAAGGTATTAGCCCCTAAGTGAAAGTTGTTGCTGTGGAAACTCAAAAAATATTTTTTGGAATCAAACCTGAACGATCAAAAAGCACCAGTTTATCACCTATCTATATGCCAAGTTGAGTGAAGAAATATTGTACAGTTTTCAAGATCTGCTCCGGAAACAAGAACTACCACCATTTTCATTCAAAGTCAAAGTCATTGCCATGGAAACTTAAAAGTTGATTTTTTTTAAAACATCACAAACTATCAAAAGGCATAAGTTCACCACTAGACCTATCTATGTGCCAAGTTTGGTTAAGATCTCTCTTACGGTTTCTGGTCCGGAAACGAAACAGGGGATAATAACTCTCCCACCCCTCTACAACCTCCTCACCCACACAACTACCCATCTTCCAGCATAAAAAACCCAGGTAGTCCCTGAATCCAAACTAGCTGGACATAAACCTCCTATCTCCCTCCATGTAGCCTTGCTCCAAGGCTGTACTGAATGCTAATGTATGGTAATTCCATCCTTATAATAGGCAAGTCTAGATAAGCCAACAGTTTGCCAGTCTCTTATAGCGACAACTTGTTCTTCTTATTTATATAATCAAAAAATTATGAATTAATCTAATACTTTTTGCATGGTAGACTTGTGTAAGTCCATCCTCCATGGTGCACTCCATTGATGATGAGGAAAGGCACGAGACAGTCGTTCCTCTGTAGACTTTCTTGATTCCATCACTCCCCATCCCTCTATCTCCCTCTTGAACTAATCACTGCTAGTATTCTTTTCCTCTACAAGCAGTTACCGAACGTCCTGCCACTGCAAGTGCCACGATTCAATCAGCATTGTCTTGTAATCTCTTCCGCTGTATTGACTTAAAAACAAATACCCAGCCTCAAGCTTCAGACCACATCTATTCCTCAAGTTAGTCTTATTTGCACACTAACAACCTGTAGATTATTCCATCATTTTCTAAACAAAATTCATTGGACTGAAAAAAGTCTTTGGATAAAAAGAATCCAAATTAGAATCCCAGCCATCAATGTCTCTCCCAGAAAGTCTTCTTCCGAACATAATCATTTCCAAACGATGTTACGCAAAACGTATCATCAAATATATGTTCCAAATTATGTCCAATCATGTAGAAAAGGGTGAAGTAGGAATGGACACTTGTGTCGGAGACCAGTGGCGGATATATCGAGAATTAATTTCATATCAGCACACTCCAGTGCCTTCTCCAACACATGAAGTTGCATCCATTAACTGTCCTGCCATAAACTGTCATTTTGTGACAAGTGATAACGTGTGTATACCACACCAAGCAATAAAGCCTACCCACTTTCCTTAGCTGCATTTACCATCTCAACCATCTCCAGCCTCCATTAATGATAAAATGTCATACTTGAGGAAAGCGATATTTAAACAAGAAATATCCATGTATTCTCAAGAGTCTCGGGGTCTGGGTTGAGCACTGCAACTGTTTCGTAATTACACTGGCCGGTTTAAAGGGAAATCAAAGAAGGCATGGCAAAAGTAGACGCATAATGGCAGTGCATCAATACATCAATACCAGCCGGGAAGCGGCAGCGATAATGAGCAGATAATGCCACATGTATACACTTTATTCCTGCTTTCTGCAAACACCTTACGGATGACAGCAAGAACTGACATCTGTTGATTTGACTGTCTTCATGAATTTCAAACTTTCTCTTGATTCCATCGATGTTTTGGAGTCCGAAGCTCATTTATATGCAGTGGCAACAACGTCGAAAATCAAGCACTTTATCGTTAGCGTAATTGATGTCAGTTTTGTCCAAGGTCGTCATGGCCATCTGATGATTCTTCAGCAAATTAATTTCTTCCAACACAGGAATGCTTGCCAAGCTTGAACATACTTCAATAATTCCACACTCGGCTGATCAACAACAACGATAATGACCGACACTTCCACGCACTACTTGGTTAATTAACACTTGTGGAAGGCCGTAAAAAGAAAAGATTCCTCACTTGATCACTTGTATGTACCTGAATATTGATGGCCTATTTAGTCAGGAGGGTAAATGGCTATTTGTCATGCATGTCTCTATGAAGATGGATGCCAGATTGATTACGTGTAGGACAAGGCCTTGCCACACATGGAAATCAGCCTTAATAAGCAGTTCATTGACAATGAAGGGCAGAAAGATTTACGAAGAATACACATGAAATACAACTTAGCGAGTGAGTGAGTCATTCAGCAGAATGTTAGACCCTCATAATAATCAGGTCCAATGACAAGCACAACATATGGGACCCTGTGAGGGAGAGAAGATGGAGTGAGTGAATGAGTGTGTTTGGTATACATCCGCTTGAAATGGTATTCAGTCATGTCATGGTGTGTCTGCTTGATGTAGGAGGAAAGTCTGCAGTGATGCAGCTCTTGGAAGTTCACCACTTCTATGAAACCTATAAACATTGGTTTAGTGTTGACAAACCTGGAAACATAATCAGGCAGATTATGGAATTCAAAACCACAGTCATAGGTTCCTGGCACAGCTAAGGGACTCAGTGACTTGTGGTGCTAAAGAAGAATGGGACAACTGTGCCTTCTGCCATTTAATGAAGACCAGGGTGCCATTCCATAATGCAATGTTAGCGCTACGACGATAATAAGTCTATGTTAAAGTGTGGGAGTTATGATCAACTTAACGCTACGACTGTCATAAGTCTATGTTAAAGTGTGGCAGTTACGATCACCCTAGCGCTACGAATGTCATCATAAGTCTATGTTAAAGTGTGGGAGTTATGATCAACTTAGCGCTACGACTGTCATAAGTCTATGTTAAAGTGTGGGAGTTACGATCAACTTAGCGCTACGACTGTCATAAGTCTATGTTAAAGTGTGGGAGTTATGATCAACTTAGCGCTACGACTGTCATGAGTCTATGTTAAAGTGTGGGAGTTACGATCACCTTAGCGGTAAGATCACTCTGGGGCACTGGTTATAAGAGCTCCAAAGTTCCCTTTTTTCAATGTAAAAAGGACATTAGAAAAGCAATATCAGCCATGTACATATTGTAACTTCACAAAATAACTAACAAATCTGTTTTAACTGAATAAGTTTCAAACTTTTGAGAACAAAGCTACTTTAACATTTCACAAATACCAAAAAACACCTGAGAAAGGCAAGCAGCAGATACCGTTGTGCTTGCACACACTTCTTATCACCAACTCTTTGTCCTTAGCCAAAAAAAATCAGAATAATAATCTTTTATGAAACGTCCTCTGAATCAATGCTATACATATAAGTGAAAATAAGTCAGGAAGAAACGAACAGAAATAAAGATTGTTGACCAGAAGATGGAATCTCTGGAACTGCCGATTGATGAGTCTGTGTCTGCTCTTAATGATGCTTTAAGTCCTGCAAGGTTTCATGTCTTTCATGTGGGTGTTTTACTTTGCTAACTTTGCCAGGAACTGCCGATAATAAAGCAATGATATCTTTCAAATGATATTTGATTTTTGCCATCAATATGATCCTGGTACCCAGGCACAGAGAAGGAAATGCAATATCTATCTTACACTTTTTTAATATCCATGGGAAGATATTGTACTCTGACTTCATAAACCACTAATAATTACCCATTATTTCTTCCCCACGAGAAGACCGACTCCCTACCAGACAATAAGTAGTCTTTAGGAAACTAGTAGGTCACAAATTTAACTCCTCGGGGAAATAAAGTTTGGAGACTTTCAATATAGCTTCTAATCACAGGAAAGAACTTGGAATATTACAGGATACAGATCAATAGAAAATAAGTATAATTTCAATTTCTATATGCGAAGGACAATTACTGGTGATACAGGATTTCTTTAAAAATCTCTTCACATATTAGTTTTCTGGCAGACCAAATAAAGTGACGACCATTTTGGGACGCATTTAAAAGCTTTGATGTTGGTCCCATAGGATTGAAACATGGTCTAGCTATGATTCAAATGGCAATAAAAAGGAAATTTGCATTCCACTTATTCTGAGAGAAAAAGAAATTAAGGAATGCCATATTTGATGAATTTGGGTACTCCGATAAAGGCAGAAAAATCAAGTGAACAACATGGTCAGAAGAGTGGAAACTCCATGCAGCAGGATCGCGGGATGCAAACATATTAATCACTCTGATAACCAGGCATCAATCAGCAAGCTGCACATGCCACCTTTTCCAACTTTAATTTTTGGGAGCATGTGTCAAGGAAAAATTCATTCATTTTCCAAAATGGCAGTGTCTCAGCTGTTTGATCAGCGACCAGATTCCGAAGCATTCTGCGGAATGGAGCCTCATCATTCTGGGCAAAGATCCCTCATAGTGATCATCGTAATGCTTCTCTATTGAAGATGAATTTTCATGTTGCAAACAAGGATAACTCGGGCAGGCACTGCTGACCTCCGTGTGTCTTCCAGTCATAGACCAATCAGTATAATGTATTTCGCAATACTGATCAAAATTTAAGGGCTTGTTTTCAAGCAGTGTGTTCAGAAGGGCAGAATGCTTGACCTAAAAATGTATTCTGTACAACTTGTCAGAGTCATGCATCAGCTCAACAAGCTTTATGAATAAAACTGCTCATCAACTCTTCTATCAAATATTTTCAGTTTGTTAATCTTTGGCCATAAAATGCCCCACTGCTAAAATCATGCCAATGACATAACGTTATGACTCATGGTTTTAGCTGCCATAAAATAAATTCAGTCATTTTATGTTTATGCAACAAATTTATGCAATTCTTCATTCATCACTCTGATTGAGCAAATTAAATGGAATATTGTGTAAGTATCACAAAACGACATCAGCAACACTCAAAAGATAGTGGCCATACAATCAAATCTATCGTGACAAAAATTGCTGGTAAGAACATACTGAAATATATTCATTTTTTTACATTTCATTACCCATAATTCCCGAGAAAGATCTTTCTACATCAAGGTAATTGATATTCCACAAGTTGTGTACAACAATAGAACATTAAACATGTCTAAAAAATCCTATTGTTTATTTTCTTTGTAAGTGGAAACAGCATAAAGTTTTTGTCCATTATCCAAAAATATTACAGAGATGAAATAGATCACAAAGAAAGCAATATGGTTGTGGAAACTCTTCCTTTTACTCAATACACTTACGATCACAGGTAATTTAATTGTCTAAATTTATCTTTCATTAGGAACAGTTGTGAGGATAACATTATCACTGGCTAAGTTTTCAGTAACCGACGCTTTTATTACTTAAAGATGAACCGCAAAACATGTTTTCGATCTCACGACATGCTTTCATCTGACAAAGCCTTGTAGACGTTTTTGCAGTTTTATTCCATAAATCACGAAATGAGACACATTTCTTGCAACAGCTTCATGTTTCAATCTATTATTTGGCATAATGACAGCCAAACGTTTGTGAGGTTATCAGTTTCATGGCAAGAAAAGTGCTTCTCAACTGTGGTATCGTTTCAAATTGAACAGACATAAAAGAAGGTGAAGATGACGTCCAATATAACAATCTTTAATCCATGATTAACATCATCAGTGCAACACTACAGGAAAACTTATCACCATCCATCTCAAGTGTACGGAACTACACATTTCTAAGGGTTATCTTAAATCCGACAAAAACATGTAATTATATGATGGTAATATGTAACCTTATCCCAAACTTGCCATAAAAGGAATCACTGAATCTAGATTTTGAATGAAGCCGTTAGTGAAAATGTCATATAACGAAGTGTTCATGATCAGCAGCCTTTATTCATTTTAGTGATTTTCTTTTTTTTTCGTTACCAGATTTGATTTGATTTCTTTTCAAGAGACGGGTATTTTTTACAAAACAAGCTTTATAATTGCTACTAACCTAATCATCAGATGGCAATTTTAAAGTGCGAGAAGCCTTACAGTTGCCCTAAAGATGCCCTTGGTACCAATGTCCTGATGTCTGTAAGTGTTAGGGGCAGTGGGGTAGCCTTGTGGTTAATACATTTGCTCGTCACACCGAAGGCCTGGTTTCAATTCCCTGTATGGGTACAATGTGTGAAGCCCATTGCTGTGTCCCTGGCTGTAATATTGCTGGAATATTGTTAAAGGTGTGTAAAACCATACTCACTCACTTAAAGGGTTAGGATTGACCTATTTGTCTGGCTAGAAAAATTCAAATTGACAATTAACCCTTTTGAATGAGCACATAAGATATTCATGGAAAGCAATATTGACAGTTTCATATATGACAGTAAACATGGTTTGCCAACCTTGCTTAATTCTTATTCCTGAAGTTCTTATGAAGTTTTTAAGCAGATCAAAGTAAACAATAATTTTAACATTGAGACTGATGCCCATGTAAACTTCACTACTGACACAGGGGATTGGAAACAGTCGTACTGGATCCCTACTGTCACTCTGGATCCGAACTGTCACACTGGATCCCTACTGTCACACTGGATCTGAACTGTCAAACTGGATCCTTACTGTCACACTGGATCCCTACTGTCACTCTGGATCTGAACTGTCAAACTGGATCCTTACTGTCACACTGGATCCCTACTGTCACTCTGGATCCAACCTGTCACACTGGATCCCTACTGTCACACTGGATCCCAACTGTCACACTGGATCCTTACTGTCACTCTGGATCTGACCTGTCACTCTGGATCCGACCTGTCACACTGGATCCCTACTGTCACTCTGGATCCTTACTGTCACACTGGATCCCTACTGTCACACTGGATCCGACCTGTCACTCTGGATCTGACCTGTCACTCTGGATCCTTACTGTCACACTGGATCCCTACTGTCACACTGGATCCCTACTGTCACACTGGATCCTTACTGTCACACTGGATCCTTACTGTCACTCTGGATCCTTACTGTCACACTGGATCCCTACTGTCACACTGGATCCCTACTGTCACACTGGATCCTTACTGTCACACTGGATCCCTACTGTCACACTGGATCCCTACTGTCAGTCTGGATCCGACCTGTCACACTGGATCCCTACTGTCACACTGGATCCCTACTGTCACTCTGGATCCGACCTGTCACACTAGATCCCTACTGTCACACTGGATCCCTACTGTCACTCTGGATCTGAACTGTCAAACTGGATCCCAACTGTCACACTGGATCCCTACCATCACAGTACATCTCTGCCATCACAGTGTATAAAAATCTATGAGAGGGTTCCCAAGAAAGCACCAGGAGTTCCCACCAGCACATCATGCACATGGTCTGAAACCAGATCCTCCACATCACATGCACCTTTATTTTCCCTGCACTTGTAGTCATCAAACTCAAAACCAAGAAAGAGCAAATGACTTTATAACATTTGAAATGTCCCGTTAGCCTCACCCGATCAGAGCTACCAACAGTGGGTGATCAGTGAATAGCTCCATCGCTTCGGGGGATTCACCATGTTTGTTTTTACAATAAACACTTCCTATGAATCTAATTGGTTCCATTACCAAACCTGGTGTACAGTATAGGGCCCTGATGCTGTCGTGTAAACACTGTGTATTGAATACAAAGTCGCGGAATCCTGCTCAGGGATTGCAGGCCTTCTACACCCACCAGATCACAGGGCGGGCCCCTGCCAGCGTTCTTCCCCTCGTGACGTTACAACAACAAATTGAATCTATATTTTTGACGGGATTGAAAACAGGAAAATATTTTGCAAGAGATTAGAAGACAGAAAATAACAACACATGCGCCATCTGGCAAGGGGAGACAAGCGAGCAGGACTTAAGCTACAGGAACAATCATGTTATGTGTGGGATAACGCCAAGTCTGACATGTATATTAAGGCGGAGAGTTTATTCTGTATGATAACAATGTCTGTGAAAAAATTTGGTTTGGGCGCTAAGGTTCAGAGATGAGATGTGGGAACAGCCCTGGTAGATAAACACTAGAGTAGGAATTATGTCAGATATTCACAAGTTATTCCAAGAACATTCAGCCACCTGATGTTAACAGTGAGTGAGTGATATATCACTAGATTTGAGACCAGAAATCCAGTCAGGGTTTGGTACATTGTATTTGCAAACATAATTTGTAGTACTCTTTCCCACAGACTGATGATCGATCAACATTCGCATGGAGATAATTTCACATTTTTGATTCAACTTGGCACCTTGTCCACTAATTGTGTGGTCTATCAATTTTGAAGAGTATTTCGGTCAGTGAGTGAGTGGGAATTATGTCAGATTTTCACAACTTATACAAGGAACAGCTTGGGAGCGAGTGAGTGAGTGAGTGAGTGAGTGGGAATTGTGTCAGGTATTTACAACTTATTCCAGAAATTCAGCCACCTAATATAACAGCTGAGTGAGTGAGTGAGTGAGTGAGTGAGTGAGTGGTCTCATATCACTTTGAACAGTATTTCAGTTATATCAGCTTGTCAGCATTTTTTTAGGACAGCTAAAAGTGATGCAGGTCTCAGACATTAACTCATCCCATTGGTGAAACACACAAGCTTGGGTATGGTGCTGACAAATCAATAAACATAATCAGGGTTAAACGGGATTCAAACCCATTATCTTAGTTTCAGGAACGTCTAAGAGACACAACTCACGACAGTGAAATGCATCACCAGACGACTGAGTCACCCATCCCCAAAATGAACTGTCACATCTCTGAACCACATTCAACATCCACGTTCATGTCAGCCATCATAGGAACTTTATATCAAAACCGCAGTATATCAACCAATCTAACCACAAAACCATGCAAGCAAAAGCCAACATCAATATCACAGACCGAAAATACAGGGCTTGACAGCCTGTACCTTTAAAAGCACTGACAGTTCAATGCCAAGTACTTCAAAGCCACTGTTCCCTTGAGGAATAACTGTTTTATACAACCTGCAGATTAGTCGAACCAATCGGATTTCATCTGATCCTCTCTTCATCCCACGAAGCTTATGGCAACCCATTTCATGGCACAAGCCGCAGCAAGGGCACCTGTCCACTATATTTTACCTGGTCAATATCCATTCTCTAGCTGTTCAGAAAGTTACGACTGACTTTTTCCATTGCTTTGACTGCAAGCGAGTCATGTTTCTTGTCAGGGGGGCACACACCTGTGACGTGGCACAAAAACTCGCCAGCTATTTTTGCGAACATCAACATCCAGAAAGCTAATTTTCCAGCATATCCTAGCAGACTCTGCTGCGGCTAATAAAATCAGCAAAACATAAACAAATAATGTCATTATTGTAATTGAAACCTGGTGGTAGCAGTTTCCCCCTTCGGGTTTTACAATACACATGCTCAATGTTAGATACAGTGTTTCAGAAAGTTCAAACAACAACTTGGAGTTGACTTGCAGGTTGGATGTAACAGAAAACAAACCTTGCACAGGTGTTACACATCAACACACACCAACAAAACATATACAAAGCAATGGTAAAATTGAGCATGCTTTTTGAATGAAGTATGAATGTATAAAACGTTTTAGTTCTCAAAAGTAATCAAAGTTAACTTTGCAGATACCTTGCTTTCACCTCCATATTGTCTGGTGATGATGGACCTCTTAAATTTGATTCTGAAGGGATGTCTTCAGAAAAATTGAACAGTATTTCTTGTTCATCGATTGAGTGTTCGTTTGTTTGGCACCCGCTGCAATATTCCAGATATATGATGGCGGTCAGTAAATAATCAAGACTGGACCAGACAATCCAGTGATTGAGATCATGAGCATCCATCCACGCAATTGGGACATGATGACATGCATCAACCAAGTCAGCGAGCCTGACCACCCGACCCCGTTACGACAAACAGTCGCCTTTTACGGCAAACATGGGTTGCTGAAGACCTATTCTACCCCAGATCTTCACGGGTAGAGTGATAGAGTGAGTAATGTTGTACACAGGACGTACATAGATCCTACACAGGACACAGGACACAGGACCACATTCTTCACCTGACTAGATCTGGTAACAACAAACCTATCCAACAATGAGAATCAACCTTGAATAAGTGAAAGGGTTTTAATATTACTTTGAAAATAGTTTAAAATATCTTAAATTGAGAGGAAAATCTGAACTGATGCAGGTCTTAGACATTTACCTCTTTGGCACCTTCAAACACAGGTATGGTGCTGACAAACCAGGAATCACAACCATTGGCAGAACAAATCAGAAGGTCATCACAAATACAGTACCCATTGACCTAGTCAATAGAATATAGCACAGCGTTCCATGACTTCAGGCCACTCCGTCATATTTATGGACGAGCACTGACAGAGATGGCCCTGCTGCTGAAACTGAACATCCTCCTCCTTTAATAGCCCATCTTTAACAGTCCGTTATTTTTAGAACCTATTGATGAAGAACCACTATTTATACAGTGAGGAAATCACCACAAAACAGACACATTAGTCACAGACCCTCCTCTCTGCCGTTCGCTCAAACCCAAACCATTATTCCATCCAAAACTAGTGCTAAACATTATCGATTTATCAGGCATTCACTCTAAATTTTGAAACAAAGTAAAAACATTCAGCCTCATGGATGTGCAGCCTCCTTCTGATCTTGATTCGATGTCAGTAGCTTAACTGTTCAATTTTTACCATGAAGGCACATGATTGATTTTCTTTTAAAATGTGTCAAATTATTACTCACAAGGACAAACGGAGCAAATGGCAAATCGACTCCGTCACTGAGCAGAACATTCATCAAAGCTTTACGCCAAACACCTAAAAGTGTCAATGAAAAGTTTATTGAACAGTAAAAATAACAGTTGATCTAACCTGAGAGAGCACATACATTACATCAGGAGGTTCTGTCACAAAATCTTTACATTTCATACAAGTGAACTGAAAGTTGATATGCTTGAACAATTACACGACAATGTACATTGTGGACTCCTAACTAGAAGATGACGGCCTCGGGGCATCCGATCTGTATCAGCAGCAGCTCCTCACAATTAAACAACATCAACGACGGCAGAATCAAGCTGTTTAGGTATTGATCTCAGCTTCACTATTATGAGCTGGGATACACAATTTGCCTTGTCATGTATTGGTTTGAATAAAAAGCTCGTCTGTTTGTTTCTAAACTGTAAGATAATGGCCGCTATTTGCAGGATTAGCTAGAATGTCAGAAGAACACCGCGATCTGCAGCAGGAACTCTCAGAAAATATTAAGCCATTAATCATGAACAATGAAAGACGTAGCAGAATAATCATAATGTATTTGTTCAATGGGCCAAGTTCTTTCTTGAGTGAGGGATCGATGGATTGTGATTCTCAGTTGCAATTGGCAATACGTATTCTGTATCATGGAAGCATGGAAAGTTGGAGTTTGTACAGACGGACTAGTGATGGTGGCTTGCAATGATAGATCTGCTGTAACTGAGCCAGTGGTCAATAGCGAGAGCACCCAAATCAACATGGAGTAATATGTTTGTTTGTTTGTTTCCAGCTATATGACAGCGGTCTGTAAATAATCAAGTCTGGACCAGACAATCCAGTGATTGACATCATGAGCATCGATTCACTCAATTGGGATACAATGACATGCATCAACCAAGTCAGTGAGCCTGACCACCCAATCCCGTTAGTTGCTTCTCACGACAAGCAAAGATGTTTTTTCCACAAGCATGGGTTGTTGAAGACCTATTCTACCCTGGATCTTCACGGACCTGGAGGAAGCTGATAGTGGTACAGCTATAGGATTGTAGGTACCCATCCAAAAACAGCCATATATCCTCTGCAAGGGCAGATCAAAATATTTTAAAAGCAGGGGTCCAAAATATCAAACCTGTCTCAGTGAGGGATGGGGGATCGTCAACAACACACTTCATTTGGTTGTCTAAAGGGGACTCCGGACCCCCTGGACCCCCTACCCCCCTCTGAATCGCCTCTGCTCTGTGACTAGACACTTGGTCAAAACAGACAATTTTTGTCTGTAACAGGAGCCCAAAAGAAATTCGGGCCCCCCTCGCAACCCACAAAGAATGGTCGGCCTCTTAGGCACTGTAGGCCCAGGTCATACGCACTCAAGACATGCATTGCGACCAAACAATCCCCATTTTGTCATCTTCCCCTTAATTTTCTATAGTTTCCGACTACTGCCAGTGGAACTGAAGAAACAGGTTCCGGAAACAACAGACCTTTTTCAACATGACTCAGATTCAGATATGAATCTGCAGACTGTAATTAAACCTATGTCTTGACATACTGTTCTGGTGGCTCCCTAGAGAGCAGTCTCAACTAATCAGCTATTACAAGGGCAGACTGGTTCCATGGTTATCAACACGCATCATGTATATCTGGAAGTGGCAGATAACAGATTGTCTTTACGTATCTACATGTGTAACAAGACACACAGAAGATAGATGGGCAGAAGCTGTATCCTCATTAAACAGGCACACTCTGGAATTAGGGACAACCAGCCTGGTAAATTCAGAAGTCGTGAGAGTATCTCGAGTCATCCTACAGGTAGAGCAACTACCCGAAGAACCAAATGTCAGCGGTTCGATCCCCAACCTCATCAGATTGTCTTTACTAACTTTGTTTGTTTGCTTGTTGATTAACGCCGTATTGAGCAATATTCCAGCTGTATGACAGCAGTCTGTTAACTATCAAGTTTGGACTAGACAATCCAGTGATTGACATCATGAGCATCGTTAACCGTAATTGGGATATGATGACATGCATCAACCAAGTCAGTGAGCCTGGCTTACCCTATCCTGTACTTCGCCTCTTAAGACAAGCATTGTTGCTTTTTACAAGCATGGATTGCTGAAAAACTATTCTACCACGGATTTTCATAGTACTATCTACATGTTACAAAACACACAAAAGCTAGATAAGACAGAAGGTATATCCTCCTTAAACTGGCACATGCTGGAACTAGAAACACATGCTGCATGAAGCCTTGTAATTTCTGAAGTCCTGAAAGTATCAAATTATTGGCAGCTACAGATCTAGAGAACAGAGTGTCTACCCAGAGACGCTAATGTCAGTGGTTCAATCCCCAACCTCGTCATACCAAAATATGGTACTTGTTGTTACCCTGCCTGGCTCTCTGCAATAAGGGGATAAAACAAGGACTCCCGAGCTTGGAGTAGGTATGTGTGTCAGTCAGGTATCCAGGTTAAACACATCTCAGTGAGTAGTCTGTCTTACAGACCCTGATACAAATATATCAAATACAGCCCATGCAAGTCTATAATGTTTGGCAAATCTAGATTTCTTCAGAAGAGAGTCTCTAGGCTCCTTTTTATTGAATTTTTATAAGCATAATTTAACAACTGTTTTTTTCTGTACAATATGTTCGACTAGATGTTAGTCGACTCAGTGAGCTACCAATACAAATCTGACCTCTGGACCAGTACAAGCAGACACAAACACACTTCCATGCAACAACCCTGAACTAGAACAATCTCACCTGACATTCACCCGACCTCACCCAAGCTACAGTGAAGCTGACAGAAAAAAGTAATTTCATCCATAAAAAGAAATTGTTGATCCCATAACTCACCCTAAAAATTAAATATTGTATTATCTGTAGTTTGTGAAGAAGCTAAGCATCGACACGTAACAAGTGTTCCATTCTGAAAGGACAATAAAAATACACCATAAAAGACTCCAAAGTTGATAAGGACCACTCGATTCTTTCATATGACTATCGTTAACCTGTCATGCCAAAACATGTCATATGAATGAATTGAGTGGTCCTTAACTTCTTTTGAGTAGTTTATGTCCAGGCATGACAGATTAACAACAGTGATATGAAAGAACTGGGTTTCTTTAACTTCTCAAAATTTTGAGTTGCATACCTTCAGGTGTATGCAGACCAAGGTCGTAGTTACCTTTTTTCGCCGAGGGGGTGGGAGGGCAAATATTACTACAATTATTACTTGTCCCCAACTTGTATTTTCATTATTCAAATAAAACTATATTAAAAAAATCCTGCCTGGCTACGGCATTGCAGACACAAGTGAGAACTAAACATTGCCTTCTAATTTTCTACCTTTGGTGAAACTTTTTTGATATCTTTCATAACGAACTGCTTAAGGCATTACTTGACAGAGGACAAAGTAGACACAGTTTATGGATAAGAAGGCCCTGCTAGACAACAGTATAAGGATCTATACCGAAACGTCCCTTTACAGTAAATATAGAAGTTGTTATCCATAAATTGTGTCTACTTTGTGAATGTCGTAACCTGAATCATCATGTTTTTTATCCTTATTCTTATGTAAACAATTTCATTCATTATTATACATTATTTCTTATTACCATTATTTTAGCAACATAAACCATTTGCCTCTCCAATACCTTAATATCAAAATACATTCTGCCCCTTAAACACCCCCCCCCCAAAAAAAAACCTTTACAGAGAATAATTTCATTATAATCAATTTTCTTTGGCCTTTCACGTCCATCAGGTTCCATTGAACCAATATACATCGTACAATAAACAATGTTGATGACAATGAACCTTCCATTAAGGGTATGAATATTCAATAGCTTGCCAAATTAAATTACGATCTTTGTCGGCTCATTAACTTGCCAATGAAAATTTCCATTCTCAATAAAAGATTCTCCGATATTCAACATGTCTTCTCTCATCCAACAATGTCACCCAGCTGTCAGGGAAGCATGTTTGTGGGTGTCGTGGATTGTCATGGACTGTCGTGTATGAGTCATGACAGTCAGCAGCTATGTTTCCACCAGGTAATCGGAGCTCCATATAAGATGCATGCATAGAGTAAAAAAAACACCATAAATCACAATTACCATATTCGATGTAATAGGCGCCAAGGGTGCTCTCAAAATTAGAAATGGGGGCTCTTATTAGAATATAATTTTGGTGAAAAAAAAACAGTTGAAAGATTGTAAATATCATAGTTTATGCTGACACCCTTAAATGTTTATATACGCCAAATATATTTTTCCAGAATTTAATTGCCCATAATTAAGGGTGCATATAACACACGAGTGTGTATTACTTTGTTGTATACTCCCCAGGGAGCTGAGAATGAAAATCGAGTAATCACTGATCCATTGACCGGGGTAATAATAGTGTAACGCTATGAGCATCCACTTGGTGAATGGATTAAAAATGCACTTATTATTATTATTACTGATCATATGTAGGCATCACCTACTCATAAACTCTACCGCAGTGGACAATGACCAAAAGAGATACATCTCGCGTATTTATTTAAACCTTTACTGTTGTGAAGAAAATTAGATGTCACCTGAACAGCACTTAAAAATGTCTCCTGGTTTAAGAATACTCACTCATTCTCAGTCTTTTGGGTGAGAATGGTTTTACGTCGTTTTTTTGCAATATTCCAGTAATATCATGGCAGGGGACACCAGAAATGGGCTTCCCACATTGTATCCATTTAGGGAATCGAACCTGGGCCTTCAGCATGATGGGCCAACGCTTTAACCACAAGGCTACCCCCGACAATAGACTGAAACCAAGGGAGTAAACATTTTGTTTTCCCAAAGAGGGCAATCAAATACCCAATGTGAATATAAAAACATGAATAAATACTCCACGGTTTGAAAATTATCTGCAGTCCAGGATTATGTAATGGCTATAGGTATTCAGAAAGTGATGACATGGTTCTTTTTTAGCAAAATTAATGTTTGATGCACGATAAACTGGCGATTATTGCATGCAGAATAAGAGTTTTACATGACAAGTGAAACCTGATTAAATGGAGCTGTTCACAAGATATCTATAAGGTTATAGTGATGATTATCACTCAAAATATGATGATCCTTTCCTGTAGATCTGTTTAAAGTTTTCTTAACAGTATCAAATGTTGTGGTAACTAGAGACAACTAAAGCGTTGATATCTTACAATATTCATATACCCTGGAACATCGATCATATGCAACCCATATCGATTAATTCATCAGACTGGTCTGCTGACTAGACATTGGCTAAATCAATTTATTGGAGCGCCACTAATGTCTACTTGTAACATAGGTTCAATTATTCAAAGTAAATGTGAATGTTGAGACTGTTTGAAGAGATTTTGAAGAGATATAACACGATGCGTGAGTGAATATTTGCTGAGTGAGAGTGGTTGTTGATCATTGCAGCAGTGAGTGATAAAACCGCTCAGAGAATACGTGAGACGCAGATGATGACATGACGATACTGAGCCAGAGATGATGGGTATGATCACACAACAGGGCAGCCAGCCCAAGTCTGTCTTCATCTATGTTCAACTCTCCTTCTTTCGCCAACCAAAGATGACATCCTTCACATGTCATCCATTTAGACTAACCAGTGCTGCTCACTTAACAGACCCACCATGCTCAGTGCTGCTCACTTCACCACTGCAGACAGCAGATTAGCCATGCTCAGTGCATCTGATCAGTATGACGATCTGACATAATGGTCCAAGTCACACCAACTAGCTGATCCAACAACAGTCCCTCCAAGCTACTCCACCTCGCTGTGCACCTGTCCTCAATGAGATAAAAACTGACCCTCCAGCTATGACCTCCATGACCTCACAAGGTCGTGTGACCTATCCTACGGAGGCACCATCAGCACCCATTACCATCTACAAAATGCATCATGCCATGCGAAAAAACAGTTTTCACCACAAACGAATGTCCTACATGCCATCGATTCTCCCACCATGACTGCACAAAGTGGTGTTTGCTGATGCAGATAGTGCTTGAACAATAGTGGCCTAGCCCCAGCCTCCAGATAAACGGCCATGATAAAGTTTTTAAATGGGGATTAACAGGACAATCTTTGCAATCAAATGCTAAACTACAAATGTCAATGTTGCTTGGCTGGTGCGAGGCTAGATAAAGCAGACACTATGTCAGGAAAGGTTAGCCAAGTGTACAGTGGGAGTATGTTTCTACACCATCGAACAAGGCTTTTTGTCCGCTTATTTGCAATTTAATGCCATCCTTATTTCATCATTGTGACATTTTAATGTAGCTTTTAACTTTCGTTGCACAAGCGTTGAATGACGGGCCGTAAATGGGTCCAGGTATTTCACCAAAGTCTATGTCGAGAAACGTTTCAATTATTGCTTAAATGGACAGAAAATCACAGATTTATGTCACATTACCTTTGAAGCATGGCTTAACTGTTTAAAAGTTGTGGTAAAATTATGGACTTTTTTCATTATGAAATAAAATTATTTTTAAAAAGGTAACATTTTCTGCTTTCTAAACAAACCAGAAACCAAATCATGTTATTGATGTCAAGTTGCAAGTTTATCATGAGCATCTTAGTTCACTGCGGTGATATTGGAGATATCGTGCTTGTGTGTTCTATCATAGTCTTAGATCAACTGAAATGCATGACTCCGGTAGCACAAAATGAATTGGATACCAATCTATTTGTAGATATATAATGGGACTCCATATCATATTACCTGGCAGAAATCACTTACACTGGTATCAGTCTTCATCCTTATTTCCAGCTTGGTGGATACACATGATGACAACACAGTGAAAACATAGTTCGATAAAAGCATATATACAGCATATATACAGCAAATGGCCATGACCCAAAAATAAGTTTGTTATATCTACAGTTCGTTATAAGCGTTATAAACCTTACTGTATACACATACCACAATGCATCACAAACTTGACATTAAACTGTGAAATCTCTCCAAAGCATTTTAATGATGTCTTGGGTCCCTCTAATTCAAAGATAAGGTTACCTTCTATTTCTTAAAAAGATCATTTATTTTTGTAAAGGAGAATCTAACTGCAGAGATAATTTTTTTAGGATAACATATCTGGATATTTTGTCTTGTCTGATGTTAATATGTCATCTAATGGATATGCACATTATTTAGATATTAATGCAGCTCTGAGTTCTCTTCCTTTCCTAGCATTAGTGGAGAGTTTTTTTCAGTCCAACCAGTTGTTAGGCAATTATTACAGAAGTAGAATTTGGAGCTGAATATAGTCATCTATTCACAGGATCACTCCTACCCTCCACAAAAACAAACACGCACATAAAAAATAAAATAAAAAAATAACCAATTAATTTTGGAAAAAAATTAGTAACGCTAATTAATAACTACTTTTTGTAGCCTACTTTGCTTTGATTGCAAGTTGTTATATGATCACTATTCCATCTTTCGGACAATCCTGCACATCCTTCTGGCAAATAAATTATAAAATTGCTTCACAGACCCTACAAAAATAAAAGTGATTTTTTCATAATAAGTACGCACTGGATTTCTTGTACTGGCTGCAGTGTCCAAGCTGATATATTTTTTTATCCCCTAAATACCGAGCGCCAGGCAGGATAACAACAAGTTCCATCTTTTAATGTCTTTTGGTATGATGCGGCCACGGATCAAACTACTGTCCTTCCTTTCTCCAGGCGATACTCAATCTAACATATTTTACCTTCTACTATGTTTGGCATGGTAAATTACGCAAATGTGATCTTGACAGTGATGTCATATACTGTGATGACTCTTGATTTTGTTCTCAGGGAGAGATTTTCCAGATATGAGTCTACCAATAGAAAAATCAATTTTGTAAAATGACCTATTTTATATCACCAACTTGAAGTACAGAGTTATATTTTCCAGGTTAAATGATATATGCTGAAACTGGAAGCAGTGCTACAGATTTATTTAATCCCACATCAAGAGAGAAATTTAATGACAAGAAAATACAGGCCCTGGCTTGTATTGAAATTATGTCACAATTGGTATTCTGCCATGACACTGAAGAATGCTTGATTTTCATTGCTCAAAATCAGGTATCCAATTCCATTTGATACTCAGAAACTAACATACTTTTTCATACAAAAACTTGCGTATGAAACAATCGATGATAACCTAGGCATCGATGCTGCAACACTGGCTGCTGATAACTCACTGGAATTGTATACACTCGTAATCGAATATCGGTGATGCCTAGTCACACATTTGACATCTCATGCTGAAGCGCTCGGTTCCAAATAATAATAAGAGGTATTTAATCTACAGTTAAACCACCTCAAATTTGGAACACTAGTTTACCTCCTAAATCATGTACGGCACATATATAATATTTCGAAATATGGAAATTAATGATAATGTAGGAGAAGCTAAATATCATCCTTTGAAATACATATATTCATCCAAAAAACATATGTCAGAGTTAGACTCTCAGTCTACACTGGGAAACAATCATTGGCTTTGGGATTAATTATAGTAATGCTATCCCAGCAAAAATTACATCACGCTATATGTACATCAAGGAAAAAATAAGCACAACTTATTTCCACATGAAATGTCAATCTTAAAAAAAATATGTTCTGATCAAATACATTTGTTTTTGTTTACAAAGTGAACTACTCATATTGCAATACAAAAACCAACATCAGGTACCTAATGATGTGATTTAGAACTGTTCTTAGATGATGGTTATTTTGATTTCCCTTTCATCTTTCTCAGTATCTTTGCATCATGCATATGATTCAGTGCATGTGAACTCATGAAGACCTTGGTTCGAATTGGTCTTCAGCAACCAATGCTTTCCTCCCAAATGAAGTTCCTGGTTAGAATCGGCCAAAGATCCAGGTTAGAATTGGTTTTCAGCAACCAATGCTTTCCTCCCAAATGAAGTTCCTGGTTAGAATCGGCCAAAGATCCAGGTTAGAATTGGTTTTCAGCAACCAATGCTTTTCTACCCCTGGAGATCCAGTTTAGAATTGGTCTTCAGCAGCCAATGCTTTTCTCCCCCTGGAGATCCAGGTTAGAATTTGTCTTCAGCAACCAATGCTTTTCTCCCCCTGGAGATCCAGGTTAGAATTGGTCTTCAGCAGCCAATGCTTTTCTCCCCCTGGAGATCCAGTTTAGAATTGGTCTTCAGCAGCTAATGCTTTTCTCCCCCTGGAGATCCAGGTTAGAATTTGTCTTCAGCAACCAATGCTTTTCTCCCCCTGGAGATCCAGCTTGGAATCGGTGGTCAGACTCACTGACTTGGTCAATGTGTCATTACCAATTGAGTAGAACAATTCTCATGATGTCAATCACTGGATTGTCTGGTCCAGACTTGATTATTTACAGACTGTCGTAATATAGCTGGAATATTGCTGACCGTGGCGTTAAACCACAAACAAACAAACAAACAAACAAATCAACAACAGTACATGTGACCATCAGGAGCAACATCAGTGTACGTGTGCTAACATTTCACCAGATAGTGGTATCGTAGCCATCTATTAAAAGGGATCAATGATATTTCCTACAGAAACATGGATGTTTGGTATAAGACAATAAAGAAGGGATGTGCTTGACATATTTCTCGCTGTATAGGTGACAGGAATGGCACTGCAGTGATGTACAGCAGTAAGAGCGTGCTATCTCCAGGACCACCCTGGCACATCCTCCCTTCCTTCTACATACATGTATGTCGTACATATGTTAGTTTCTCCATGACAGGGAGAAAATGGCTTCCTAACTGATGTACCAGATGGTCTCCCACACACTCAACGGTCTAAATCAGACAGTTTAGGAGAGATGGTCTTGTACATCCGTTCAGCTCTTTTTATGACACAGTAAACATTAACCCAAAACAAGCACACTGGAGTTTACGACAGGCAATGTATGTTTCTTCTTTTCTGTGGCAAAATGTAACTGTTTGTTATTAAACATACTTTTATGGTCATTTTCTAAAAATAAAAACACAAAATGAATAGCAATTTCCTGCACATATTAATTTATTTTGGAAAAAAACCTTTCCATATTCAAAAAAGCAGGGTAGATTGCACAATTCTGACTATATCATGAGCGTGTGTTTATGAATCACTATCTAACAGTGATGATACCAGGTGTTTGTGATAAGGTGATTGTATCCTGCCCCACTGGAGCCACCATCACAAACACATGCAAAGGCAAGTCCAAATAGGGAATTGCATTGGACATCAATTTGAAATGGGCAATTCTTACAGATTAGCTAATAGTTGGTTGGAGGTGGGGGGAGGTGGGGGGTAGTCTACAGGTTTAAGTGTTTGCTTGTCATGATGAATGTCAGGGTTCATATCCTCTCATTCGATCTGTGTGTCACCTTCTAGGATATTGCAGCAATGTTGCAAAACGTGGAGTAAAACAAGTATTTGTCACAGAGTGACGAAATATCCCCCGCCTGTACACCATAGTACCAAATATGAAGACAATCCAGCGATTAGTTCTTGAGATATTGTGGCAACACCGTTTTCCAACTCCAAAAACAGATTTGCCTACTGTGACCTTGAAAATGGGGTCAAGGTCACCAAATCTGACAGGTGTATGCGGTGTCTGTATATACACTATAGTTCCAAATATGAAGACAATCCAGCGATTAGTTCTTGAGATATCGCGGCAACACTGTTTTCTAACTCCAAAAGCAGATTTGCCTGCTGTGACCTTGAAAATGGGATCAAGGTGACCAAAACCGACTGGTGTCTGCGGAGTCTGTATATACACCATAGTTCCAAATATGAAGACAATCCAGTGTTTAGTTCTTGAGATATCGCAGCAACACCGTTTTCCAACTCTAAAAGCAGATTTGTCTGCTGTGACCTTGAAAATGGGATCAAGGTCACCAAAACCGACTGGTGTCTGCGGAGTCTGTATATACACCATAGTTCCAAATATGAAGACAATCCAGTGTTTAGTTCTTGAGATATCGCGGCAACACCGTTTTCCAACTCCAAAAGCAGATATGCCTGCTGTGACCTTGAAAATGGGGTCAAGGTCACCAAAACCGACTGGTGTCTGCGGAGTCTGTATATACACCATAGTTCCAAATATGAAGACATTCCAGAGATTAGTTCTTGAGATATTGCGGCAACACCGTTTTCCAACTCCAAAAGCAGATATGCCTGCTGTGACCTTGAAAATGGGGTCAAGGTCACCAAAACCGACTGGTGTCTGCGGAGTCTGTATATACACCATAGTTCCAAATATGAAGACAATCCAGTGTTTAGTTCTTGAGATATCGCGGCAACAAACAGGTGGGACGTACGGACGGACATACGGACGGACGTACGGACGGTCGTGAATACTATATCCCCCGCTTCGCGCTTTCGCGCGGCGGGGGATAACTACAAAATCAGTCTGACGGCTACACAGACTACAAATAACACACAACTCTTAACAGGCAAGATCAGTCTCTCAAACAGACCCCTACAGCATTTATTAAAAAAAACATTCACCCCATTGCAGTCTTATCCCTTCTCAGCTCTATCAGCCTGAATTCTTCCTGTTCTCAGATCTAGGAAATTAAGAGACTTGAGGGGTCCTTAGTATCTTAAAGGTTCTCTTATGGAATTATTTTTATTTAACCTCATACATAACCTTATATCAGGGGCCCTAAGGTCTAAAGCAGGATCAGCAAACCTTAACACATGGGACAGATTTCTTAAATACAGTGCAGGTACAAGGAAATAAGATATAAACACACAATTGTGCAAGATGTCATTATTACTTAATGATCTAAAAGGGAAAAAGCATGACTGCTTACAATAGACTAATCTGCTATATCTGAACTTGGTTAAACTTGTGAATATTTCATTACAATATCAAAATAATTTAAACTGGATTAAGTGTCGTCAGAGAGAGAGAGAGAGAGAGAGAGAGAGAGAGAGAGAGAGAGAGAGAGAGAGAGAGTCTCAACTTGATGTACTGTGTTGAATATACTTCCACTATACACACCATATACATGACCTGTCTGGACTACTATATCCTAGTACAGTATACACAAAGTATATGGGACAAAATTCCACTGATTCAAATCCCTCCTGTCACAGCTCCTGCTTCAGGACCTGATGTTCCTGTTCTCCTGGGGTTGAGTGAGCCAGCTTGCTGCCCTGCTGAAACACTGCCCCAGTCACCACAGTATTTAGCACTCGCATCCATAAAAAAAAATGTCAATTTGATTTGACTTGCTGACGATTTGTCATACGTTATGACTCATTGAGAATGAAAACCTCCAATTAATTGATCATTACCTAAATCATTGATTACAAATACACATGTATGGGGTATTACAAAAGCATGTCTTAGAACAAACAATGTGTAAAGATTTTGTAATAAAAATGCATTGTCAGCTCCAGTTTGGCAAATGTTTGCTTGAGGTGCAAAGAGAGGCAATGGTACACAGATTCCATGTGAAGACCAGGACGAAAGTTGCATAACAAACAGACGAATATAAAATCCTTATTGACGACAACTTAAGCACCTACATGGAGAAGCCTTTGCAAATATTGTCAAATACTGATCCCCACAGAACAATATTGTGAGAAGGAAAGGAAGAAATATACCGGACAGAAATCCGACCGAGTGGACATAATCCTCATCAATACAGACTCAGGGCAATTTCCTGATGGGACACCAACATGGCCTCATTATCAGGCACCACAGCGAGAAGAGAAAACATTCTCAACACCTTTCATCTTTGATAAATTGCTCCATCCCACACAAAAAATCGGCAAAGACTTAGCCTCCAAGAACGCTGGAACCCTGACAACTAAATCATAACATTAGGCCATTCCATGAAATCTTACCTGGTGAGAAGGTCCTTGGAGTCTTGCTCCAGCTCCAAGAAGGGTCCCAGTCAATTATGTGATCAGTAAAAGTCCCCGATTTGCCTCTTGTGAGGAGAGCCTATCCTGACAGTGTGAAGAGAGGTTCAAGTTTGATGAGGAAGACCCACGTAATGACCAGGGATCGCCTCGGTAATCCAACGTCATTACCCGAGGAGGACAGGCATCGGAATCTGGCTGGAGAAAACGCTCATTTGTCTTCAGCCTGATTATTCTATAACAAATCTCAATCTGTCCATGGAGTCGTTAGCTATGAACGATCACAATACAACGTTGGCACAGCTCAAAGTTAGCCCCTCACAACACTAGACACAATACAACCATTTGCAACTCGCCTGCTTAATGACAGGCTTGTCGCGATCAAAGATTTCAATGATCTACCAACTCGGCTATCCAACTCAGCTGTCAAAGCCAGCACATGTTCATCTGAAACCAAGACGGGTTCAAACCACATTCAAAACATAGAGTTAAAGCTCCATTCAAAACACAGCTATGGAACTCCACAGATGCGCAGTGATTTCAGTTTGTTTTGGTATCAGAGAGCCAGAGAGACCCTGCCAGTCAACAAGACCGATTCTGCATTATGACAACTGCAGCAGCATCACTATCTCCAACCAGATGGGGCAACGATAGATAGATAGACTCACTCAGTGAGCAATTGAGGCCTGGCTAGCAGAGCTTCTTCGGTACAAAGACAACCTCCCAAGCTCGCTGCTTCCCTCACTTCAGCTCAATGCCGAGAAATCCCTCGGGCATTCGTTCAACACAAAACAGCACAGGCTTGAGAAATATAATTGAGCAGTGTTAGCCCGCATAAGGTTGAGGCAATGGATGGCAGTAAGAGCTGGCTTGAATGCGAGGCTGCATGTGCTGCTATTCTGTGCATTTATCCATGTCCAGGATTGCAATGGTCATATGCATAGATTTCAGTGGCAGCTGGCCATTCTGCTCAGACTCATTACATGATGTTCTTTGTTTTATTTATCTGTGTATTTCTTAGGGAAGTAATTTACATCCCGAACCTGTGAGCAGCTTTTAAATGACAAGCTGTAGATGATGAGAACCAGTTAATTCAGAGGAAGGTGTTGGTTCAAGGATTAAAGAATATTAAATTGAAAATATTGATCTCCATTCAGACCCATGCAAACAGGATGGCCATACTATAATTGATGATTTCATGTCATAAAATTTATACAGGATCACAATCGACAGAAATGTAGCGAATAATGTTATCGAGAAATCTCGACCTGTAATTGAATGCTTAAATAAAACACAGAAATCCTTTCATATAAAAAATATTACATATTTCAAATTATATATATTTTGGGGGCTTTTGCTAATACTTCAAAATTATTATATATAAATTTCATGATCCCAAAAATAATTTTACCGGCCTTATAAATATATTAATCTAATTCCATTAGGTAATATTTAGATAGGACGGGTGTAGCTTGGAGAAATATAGCTTGGAGAAATTTCACATTGTACAATAATCAGCTAGTGGGAAAAGAAATTCTGCTATGTTGTAATGTCATATCACACAATGCAGGGGAGACAACTGGTCCTGACATGAGATTACGACATCATACCACACAGATGCGGAAGGCATCAGTATGAAAATAGCCACAGGCAACGCTAAACAATATTACCTATCAACACAACAATTCATGCTTAATTCTTATGCCACAATGTCACGATTGATTAGACGTTGTAGAACTTCCTCAGTAGCCATCAATAAATTGATTCTTGTTTATTTCCGAGGAAAATCTATGCAGTGACAAAGACAAATCAACGTTGACCTGCTCTTGGTCTTCGTTTATTCTCACCATTATGTTTGACACTGGTGCCACCCAAGATGGGGTTATTCATCCTCATTGACGGCGCCAACAAGGCACTGATGGTTTTCAAATATCGCATGCATAATACTGTCTCAGTGATGTCTAGATCTTACCAGGATAATTCACCACACTATCTACACTAGGAGTGTATTGATTAAATGATTATTCTTTCAAAGTAGGCTGGTAGATTTTCGCTCTGTTTTATGATGCAAATTACATATCGTCTTTTATGGTCAGCAGAAGAAAGATCATGTTAACTATTCTGGAAATATACATGTCAGCAACATTTTAGTCGTAAAGCTTCCATCCAAGATATGATTAAAACATTCCAGTTTTTGTTCATTTCGGATGTTTGCACAGGTGCTGCTTTATGGAAGATAGATGACGGAAGATGGAAGATGGATTCTGCGGTTTCTACAAAATACTCATCATGTACTTTAAATGAGAAAAACAACTTCATATGGAGAATGACACCCTTTCATGGATCTTTAAGAACACGCAGCTCTTAGCAGCTGGTCTTTTTATAATTTTAACTTGAACACAAACGTTTAAGTGAATTTGCGAAGATGTGTGCGTGTTTAAGGTTGAAAGACATTATGAAAGGCACAAGGAACCATGTGGAGAGATAAACATTTTAATATCCAACTGTTCTGTAAGAAACAAAACGTCTGGTTAAAGTGGTAGGCAACTGCCACAATAATGTCAAAAACATCACCATTAATGTTACATGTGTTAATGTAACATGTGTTAATGTGAGTTGAGTTGAGTTGAGTTGAGGTGAGGTGAGGTGAGGTGAGGTGAGGTAGTGAGTGAGTGAGTGAGTGAGTGAGTGGAGGCAAGGCAAGAATGAGCTTAACACCATAAGATATCCCCCAGTCAACAAAAGATTTGATACATTGATTGGTAATACTGAACTGGGGTCAGAGCTCTCCCACAATGGCCCATGTTACCAGTTTTCTCAGCACCGTACAATCCTTAAAGGCTTCACAGAAGTGGTTAACATCTGAGACCTGCATCACATCATGATCACCTCCATGATGTAATGCATAATGTCTGCCCACAGAGTGGAAGGTCGAATGTTTGATCCTTGGCCGCATCATACCAAAAGACACTAAAAAATGTAACTTGTCACCCTGCCTGGCGCTCTGCATTAAGGGGCTAAAAGAAGGACTAGTCACTTCAAAGTCAGTTTACGATTGCATGGTATCTCAGTGGGCTAGCACTATACACCATAAAACCAACTGGACTAATACAAAAAGCCACTGACGCATGTATGGACATCTCTGTCAAGTGAAATAATCTGGAATGCGATGTTAAACCCAACTTCACCTCACATCAAGTCTTGATGTATCCAAAATACAGATCAAAGCAGCGTTAACAAAACTCGCTTTCACAAAAAGTATATTTTAAAGTTCTATTTGACATGACATCGACATCATAGTAAAACCCAAATAAGAAAAATCAACATTTCAGTTTCCTGCCTTGACAGACATCTACATCATGTGTTTTTGCAAATCAGTCTTTCCATCTTACTGATGCAGGGATGACATTCCTAAATATATCCCCAAATCTCAAATATCACAGCTCAGCCCTGAAAATTTCATGAGTCTAAAATTACTGAAACACAAGTAGACATTTCAAGCATAAATATGAGAGCGATAACACTTGGAAAAGGTCATCATTTCATGGTTTACGACACTGAATAACATACGCTCAAGTTGTCAATCTATAGTCCCATATGCAATTAATAATGGCACTGTGATAAATACCTCCATTATCAAGTCAGATAAATACACGCCTGAACCAATGTTGTCATTGAAACTATCGAAACCAAAACAATTCCTGCATTCCAGAATTGATGCTCGTTTAAGTTTATTTTAAATTTTTCTAAAAAAAATATATGTCTTATTTTTTGGTTAATTGATAATCATGGGTTGAAGTTAAAAATACGAAACCAAATACTGAACAAGAAGCATTTGAGACATTTCTCATACTTTTGAAACAAGATACATGTATATCAATAAAAGAAAAGAACAGCAAGAGACATCTTGTATCTTTCGATTAACATGAAATTTTTCATTCAGTAGAAACTTTAAACATGTTCGAGAATAATCAAAAAAGGGGGTCATAGTTACAAAGGAAGGAAAACTGCACGGAGATCAAAATGATGAAAGATTGTCATGGTGATCATAGATTTCCGAAATAGGATGCATTGTGTCCAAGAGGTATGATCTTCTATCAGAAGAGGCTGTACTTTTATTGTATAACAAAGGGGGCACGGGTGGCCCAGTCGTCTAAGGCGCCGCGATTCGCTGTGCAGAGTTGCGTCCCTTGGGCACGCCAGAAACCTATGATTGTGGGTTCGAATCCCGGTTCGCCCCGATTATGTTTCTAGGTTTGTCAGCACCATACCCGTGCTCGTGGGTTTCACCGAAGTGGTAAACGTCTGAGACCTGCATCACTTCGGGCTTTCCTCCCACATTAAGCTGACACGCCGCGATATAACTGGAATATTGTTAAAAGCGGCGTTAAACCCAACTCACTCACTCACTCACTCACTATTGTATAACAATGTGATTTTTAATGGTCAGTAATGTCTCAGCTCTATCATCTTGGTCAGAAAACCTAACCAGATCTTGGTTTTGACAAAGTAGTGCAGACAGATTTGGCATTGTGTTTATTCCCAGTGATGTACTACATTATCAACAGGTCCTGATGGGGCATACAAATGAAAAAAATATCCAAAACGTAAGATGAGTCAATTTTTTATCACAAAAGATTAACATAAAATGTCATTAAAAAACTGCTCAGCCTAAATTTTAACTATAGTGTTTTTTCGTAATTGTACAAAAATCTTGAAAAAGTGGTATATGAGTAGATTTGAGACCAGAATTCCAGTCAGGGTTTGGTACATTGTATTTGCAAACATAAATTGTAGTACTCTTTCCCACAGACTGATGCGTGCGTGCGTGCGTGCGTGCGTGCGTGCGTGCGTGAGTGAGTGAGTGAGTGAGTGAGTGAGTGAGTGAGTGAGTGAGTGAGTGAGTGAGTGAGTGAGTGAGTGAGTGAGGTTTATTAGTTTTGAAGAATATGCCAGTTATAAACAAGTTTAACCTCGTGTCAAAGATTATTGCACTTATATAGTGACGTGCATGCACATGTGGCTGCTTGTGCTAGTCCGGACTGGTGATGATTCTATATTGCTAACCCACTGAGATACCATGCCGCAGTTTATTGACTCCAAGCCGACCAGTCCTTGTTTCAAACCCTTAATGCCGAGCAGCAAGCAGGGTAACAATAATACCATCTTTTAACATCATTTGGTATGACACAGCCTGAGATCGAACCAAGGGCCTTCTGCTCTCCGGGCGAACGCTCTACCACTCGACCACTCAACCACAGGGGTGTTCAGTCATAAGGGGAGGAAAGCTCAAAAGTAATGTGCAGATCAGAGACATTGACCACTCTGGTGAAACCCACAAGCAGAGAAAAAAATTAAACAGAGCAAATCTGGAATTCAAACCAACCATTACCGTTTCTCACAACTTTGTGACAAACTCAACATCGTGAATTGCAACACCTTAGACACAGGCCATCCATGCCACCAAGGACGTTATAACCCAGCTGATCCGACTTTCTCAAAGACAAAGGAGTCACTGAGATGAACACTTGAGTACAAGACAGCTGGAAATGCCATGCACTAGTTAACTACAGGCCCCTGTTAGTAGACCACAAAACACTGAGGAGGAAAGTTACAACACAGAATGAGGGCATACACAACAATCATCGGAGACTTAACCGTGAGCGTGTGTGATGTAGACTCCAGCAGCACGTGTGGGAGCCACCATCACCTGTTCCTCACATGCTGGATCCCCGTAGGTAAGCCTGGCAGGAAATACTCTCCGCACTTGCTTAAATACTAATATGTACAATAGGAAACATACTGACTACTCATTAACTCATTTAACACTAATAGAGAGGCACGCTTATAACATTACCCTTGCATCAGGGATTCACTTTGCCAGATTGTCTGACATTATTTTAAGTACATTCTCATGCAAGATTTTTAACACTGCTGTCCATGACATGATATTGCACAAAATGACTTAAGAAATTTCCACTTTGGTTCATCAGGTATTTCTTTGGAAAACTGACAGATGATTTCAAAGGCAAAGCTAACCAATTCCATGGACAAGGTTAACCAACTCCTTTCACAAAGGTAATTAATTCTATAGACAAGGTTAACAGATTCCAAGGACAAAGCGAACCCATTCTCTGGACAATGTTAATCCATTCCAAGAACAAAGCAACCTATTCTATGGACAAGGAGAACTGATTCCAAGGACAAAGCAAACCCATTCTCTGGACAATGTTAATCCATTCCAAGAACAAAGCAACCTATTCTATGGACAAGGAGAACCGATTCCAAGGACAAAGCAACCTATTCTATGGACAAGGAGAACCAATTCCAAGGACAAAGCCCAAGCTCACTGATTCCTATGGATAAGGTTAACCGATTGCATGAGCTGATAAACAGATCTGAATGTCTTCAACATGTTGGACTTCTCGCTCTGGAAGCAGCCCTTCTGCCCTGATCACACAACACTGCTCTTTACTGGAATAAAAGAAATGAATAGGTGTGCAGGGGTTAACATTTCACCTGTTCCTCACCTGTGGTAGATCCTCGCTACTATTACCCCACACCTGTAAGTGTAACACACCCTCCCTAAGCTTACACATTGTGGCATTCCAAACATGAATCCTCTCAAGGAATTCACACCTTGTAATTGCTGAGCCGAAGGTGATAATCACCTTCTTACTTAGCCAATCTGTTAGGATTAAAGTATTTAAAACATATTACAGTTTTCACACCCAATTAACACTAAGCTTCGACAGGAACTAGAAATTCCTGTATTTGACAGTATATGACTTAAATGTATTACTTTAATGGGCTTTGTTACATTATATTAATGTGGTAATGTTTGTTTAACATCCTTGAAGCTTAGGGATAATCAATATTTGATAATTTCAGATGTTTTTCTGTTTGGAAAAACACCGTAATAGATTTAAAGAAATTAAAGTATTCTCTAATTCTGGAAACCTATGTTAAGCATGATACAATTACGAAATAGCCGGTTTAAGTGGCATTTGTTGCAAGATGTCATGATCTGGGATGATCACAGTCAAACCAGATTCCTTGGTGCTTATGTCTACCTCTGATTTCAGTGACGGTGCCACCAGTCGAGGTAATCATACTAAAACTCAAATATCAACGTTTTGTGTTAACCTTCTCAAGACTCAAGACATGTAATTGTCTCGGATCCCTGGTACTCATGGAAACGTCAATACAACTTTTCTTGCATTCCGCGTGTCTGGCACATTCCAAACATCATGAAATGTCTTGGAAGTCAAGAACCCTCAAAATTCAATCTGGTCTGCACGATTAGATGGTAGATTGAAGTATCTCTGTAATCGTACAAACATAGGCCCACATTGGTGTACAGGCCTACCCTGCAGGTTAGGCCTACATGGGAGTATAGGCCCATATTAATGTGCTGACCCATCCTGGAGTAAAGGCCAAACCTTGGAGTATAAGCCCACACTGCAGTATAAGACCACCCTGGTGAATAGACCCACACTGGAGTATAGGCCCTCGTTTTTGTATAAGGCCACACTGGAGTATAGGCCCACACTGGTGTAAAGGCCCACACTGGTGTATAGGCCAGACTGGTGTATAAGCCCACACTGGAGTATAGGCCCACACTGGAGTATAGGCCCCCACTGGAGTGTAGGCCCCTACTGGAGTATAGGCCCCTACTGGTGTGTAGGCCGCCACTGGAGTATAGGCCCCTACTGGAGTATAGGCCCCCACTGGAGTATAGGCCCCTACTGGTGTGTAGGCCCACACTGGTGTATAGGCCCCTACTGGAGTATAGGCCCCCACTGGAGTATAAGCCCCCACTGGAGTATAGGCCCCCACTGGTGTATAGGCCCCCACTGGAGTATAGGCCCCTACTGGAGTATAGGCCCCCACTGGAGTATAGGCCCCCACTGGAGTATAGGCCCCCCACTGGAGTATAAGCCCCCACTGGAGTATAGGCCCCCCACTGGAGTATAAGCCCCCACTGGTGTATAGGCCCCAACTGGTGTATAGGCCCCCACTGGTGTATAGGCCCACACTGGAGTATAGGCCCCCACTGGTGTATAGGCCCCTACTGGAGTATAGGCCCACACTGGAGTATAGGCCCCTACTGGTGTGTAGGCCCCCACTGGAGTATAGGCCCCCACTGGAGTATAGGCCCCCACTGGAGTATAGGCCCACACTGGAGTATAGGCCCACACTGGAGTATAGGCCCACACTGGTGTATAGGCCCCCACTGGTGTATAGGCCCCCACTGGAGTATAGGCCCCCACTGGAGTATAGGCCCCCACTGGTGTATAGGCCCCCACTGGAGTATAGGCCCACACTGGAGTATAGGCCCCCACTGGAGTATAGGCCCACACTGGAGTATAGGCCCCTACTGGTGTATAGGCCCACACTGGAGTATAGGCCCCTACTGGTGTATAGGCCCCCACTGGTGTATAAGCCCACACTGGAGTATAGGCCTAAGGATGTATAGGCCCAACTCACTAACAAGGGGCAGGCTGGTGCAGACTCCATGACTTTACAAGCATTTATCTCCAAATTAAAGTATTTAAATACTTTTTAAGACTTTTGAAGATTCCCTTCATTTTCAGAAACATTTTTGAAACATTTCATATCAATGTCTGAATAAGAGACAGGTCCAAGGCTAACTTACCCCGTTTACCAATGCAAACTATACCTTCAAATATGATTCAAGTCATCCTCAATCTCATTAAAATACCTTCAAACAACCAACCATTCACAAAACATAAGTAATATTTTATATGTGAAAAAGTAAAATGCTGGGTCACTATTCAACACTTTCACACCTATGTCTTCTTCTCCATCACCTGGCCGACATATGTGTCTCTCCTCATTAAGCAGGCCTCATCCCCCCTTCTAACACATACATCCCTGCTTCTCGACTGCTAAGGGATCAAGCACCTGCAAGGAGCCATGAAATTGACCGTCAAGCCTACTGTGCAGTGCCTTCCAACTGATGTTAACTAATTGATACAAATAGCAACCTCCCCATGCTTCCAATCTCCTTGAAACATCTTTAATGTGCTTATGTAACTGTTTTACATCCGGTGCTAGTTGGCATGCGGTTTAAACGCACCATAATTAAGTAAGTATATTCACAAGCGCTCAAAAAGCATCTGAAAATAATGCTTAAGAAAACAGCCTTGCCCCCAGCAATCAGCAAATCATCGCTGAAAACATAACCTCCAGATCAACACACAGCACAATCATTTCAAGATGCCCTATGAATCAAAGAATTCAGGCCAGAAATAGAAACCGCATTCACCTTACTTTCAACAAGACTGAAGAAGAAATTGTGATATATTCTCCACAAATGTCATCACTGAAATCAAGATAAACATATGGATATTGTCATCGACAAAATTGAAAGATGTCTTTAAACAATTTATTCATAACACATACAAAAGGATCCAGACCTGGGCCCACTTGCACAAAGCAATCTTAGCACAAAGATTATCGTAACTCCCATACTTTAACATAGGCTTACAATAGTCTTAGCACTAAGATTGCTTTGTGCAAGTGGGCCCAGAAATTGGCACAATTCTAATTTAATGCCACCCCAAGATATTAAGGTTGAAACTCAGAATGTATGATTAACCTGTCGTGGACAATCCGAGAATATGAAATGGCTTTCTGCTGTGATATTAGTCTGGCATCGCTTTCATTATTTATGAATGTACACCATACCAACATTGAAACCAACCTTGACAAGGCAGAAACACAATGTTTGCCCGGACAAATCTCAGTTTCACTGAAGAGCTCATTAATCGCATCCCATAACCAACCCTTGACCAAAAGATGAAAATACATCATCAGTGATTACGACAAAAGCGAGCATTATTATTCCAAATCAAGTAGCAAACCATCCGGTCTTCAGCATACCATTATCAGTTTGGAGGGAAATAGTTGCAATCTGATTTGGTTTAGTACCAATGGTAATGAAAAAATATGGAAAATGCCAAGGTCTGTTAATTGCTTGAGAGAAATGGCTGTCATTGCAGAGTGAAATAGTCTTGCTGGTTGAAAGACCTGGCGCATCATTCATCATTATATCTCGCAGCCCACAACTGTAACGTGATGTAGTCCAGTGTACCATGTTCGATGATCACAAGTTGAGTGAATCCTTCTTGAAGACAGCCATACTTCTAAAGAGATGGACGGAGGCCATTCAGCCTGACCTCTCACTATGAAGGCAGAACACAACTAGCTGAAATCAATGACCACTCAAGAATAAACACATGGTAATAAGAGCGACTACTTGAACTATTCATGGGACTAATTTAGCCTCCCACAACATTATTTCGGTCTTTAATAGGACAATTTTTGTCCCAGCTGTTACAGTGAAGCAGTTCTCACTTGCAGATCTGTGCACCAAGGCCAGATTGCGTTGCTTACCATCTATCACTGTCACGTCTCCACTGAGTTCTTGTCCATCTCATAACTAAATTTCAAATCAGCATTTTCTCTTCACTGATCACAAGTCTCTCCAACAGAGCCGACCATCTACATCGTCTTGTGGATAAAGCATTGGCAACGGTTTGATCCCAAGCCACATCATACCAAAGATGTTAAAAGAAGGTACTTGTTATTACCCTGCCTGGCCCTCGGCATTTAGGGGATAAAACAAGGAATACTCCGAGTCAGTGTTCTGTGTCAAAGTGGCGTATCCATGTTAAACTGTGGCAAGGTATCTCAGTTGGCTAGCACTAAAACACTGGCACTAGTCTGGACTAACACTGGCACTAGTCTGGACTAACACTGGCACTAGTCTGGACTAGTACAAGCACACACACACAAGTACATCACTATATCAGTGCTATAATCTCAAATCTTTAATACAACGTTGAACACCAGCATTAGTCTGGACTAGTACAAGCACACACACAAGTACATCACTATATCAGTGCAAAAATCTTGAACGTGACATAAAACCTCCTTTCAACTCCCTATCTTCCAACAAACCGTGCAACAAAAGTATCAGAAAAATTCCAAAATTCTTTAATACTTTTGCAAGTCTGGATTTGTTGAAAATGAACAGATTCTCTTGGCTCCTTAATGCCATATATTCAAACACAATTCATAAACAAAACTCTAAGAATATTTCCACTCCAGAGTTCCTGACAGTGTGTTGATGAATGAGTGAGTGAGTGAGTGTGGTTTTATGCCGCTTTTAGCAATATTCCAGCAATATCACGTCAGGGGACACCAGAAATGGGCTTTACACATTGTAACCATGTCGGGAATCGAACTTGGGTCTTCAGAGTGACGGGCGAACGCTTTAACCACTAGGCTACCTGACCGCCCCACAGTGTATTGATGACAAGAACCTTATTGTTGTGTGGCAGGAATAAATTGAAGGTATTTCTTCGAGGATTATCTGTGAGAAGATGTTTGGTTGTGGAAATATGTCTAGCTCTCAGATACAGGTGATGATCTTGGAGGTCAAATCATTCATTATAGCTTACTTCACTTCAGTGTCTTGTCATAGCATTTCATTTTGTAGTGGCAAGGGAAGGCCTAAAGACTGCAGAGGCAAATCGAAAGAGGGAGAGTATAGAAGCTGTTTTAGAAGCTGAACAGTAGCCAGCAACATTACCATAGTGACCTGTGTTTATGCCAAGACCAGATGCACAAGTGGTTGATGATGTGAGCACCTATTGGTAACCTTGACTATCAGCATGGTGAACACCAAGATTTGCCTGCTGGCTATTCAATGACATCCGTCAGCGGATACTGTGACCACAAGATCCGGATCATAATCAGCTCCAATGACAAGCATAACATGTCGGAGTGGAGTGGAGTGGAGTGGAGTGGAGTGGAGTGGAGCTCAACATTTAACCCCTTGCTGAAACTCACAATCATCGGTATGGTGCTGTGCAATCTGGAAACATAATCAGGACAATTCTTCGATTTAAACCCATGACCATAGGATTCTGGTATGCCTAAGGGATGCAAATCCGCACAGTGAATTGGGTGGCTTAAATGACCAGGTCACAAGGCAAATGAAGGGGGAACCAACTTCCAAAGTTTGAGTCATCACAACCAGGATGTATGTCTCCCAGGTCCCAAATCTCCCAGCCGATCCCGATAACATCCATCTATCTCTCAGCATTTACAAAGCACGCACAATAGTAATTTTTTTCTCATTATTAATGACTTGTAGCGCAATAGCCACCACTGTTCCCTTGTTGGCTTCACAATCCCACAATTCCTCAGACAGGAAATCAACAAATGCGGAGTAAATTCTGTAAGGAGTGGTCGAGGAAGTCAGTAGAGAGTTTTATATTGAGATATATTAACACTGCCTTCGCTAGGTCTGCCGAAGATGTTTGACCTCACATACATCATTGACACAAAGAATCTAAATCAGCTAATAATCAAGTTAAATTCCCAAATTCCAATTTTTCCTGTCAGGAATGCATGTGGAAGCAGGGGTTGTTTTGTAGACAGTCAGGGGTGATTAGATCAAGGCTGAAGTGATACAAGCCGATGTCTTCCCAGCCGTGCACTGGTGCCATCCATTCTGTAAAACAGTGGACAGATGGAGAAAAAAACTATAATTATACATCTGCAGAGATTCCCAGAAACACTCACAGTTGACACTTGTGGTGAGCAGATTCTTGGTATTTGGTTCTGGAATCAGTTTGACCAGCAGTTCCGATTAATGTCCATTGCGTCCGATTTCTGTTTCTTGACAGAATCAAAAAGAATGCAGTGGAATAGTTTTATCTGGTGATTTTAATCATAATGATAAATATTTTATATTGCTTTTCTGTGTACTTATACATGAGAAGCAGCAAAACATATTGTATGTTCGTTCACCTTAACATCTGGTTTAAATTTAAGTTCAAGGAATGACTTGAAATATCAGTATGAAATTTGACCAGAATGTGGAACACCAATCATTGCCACACCAGTATTACAGTGAGTGAGTTTGGTTAAACGCCACTTTTAACAGTATTCCAGTTATATCACAGCGTGTCAGCTTAATGTGGGAGGAAAGCCCCAAGTGATGCAGGTATCAGACGTTTACCACTTTGGTGAAACCCACGAGGACTGGTATGGTGCTGACAAACTAGAAACATAATTGGGGCGAACCGGGATTCGAACCCACAATCATAGGTTTCTGGCGTGCCCAATGGACGCAACTCTGCACAGCGAATCGCGTGGTTAGACAACTGGGCCACCCATGCCTCCACCAGTACTGGTGCAAAATTTCATTAATCTTGTTAAATTGACACCATCTTAATTTCATCCACATTTTGCAACCTGACTACAAATGTCACAATTTTGAAGCCATGACTTCCCATCACTGTTTCTAAATTAACTACAGGAGTACCATACAAACTTGAAACATTATGTAGACATCACACTATTGTTCTTAAAGTAGATCCCCAGCCAGGAATTCACTGGCCATTCTGAACATGCATTTAAACAAGTAAAACTGACGCAACTACAGGTCAATGAGCCAAAATATAGAGAAATCATGTTTCAACCATAACATAGAACTCTGTATTTCAGTAGATTCCACTCCTAGTTTCAACAGATTTTCATGATTTCTCTATTAGATCACAAAATGATGTAATGTTAGCAACACATGTTGTCCTGACCACTACAGCAAACCTCAAGAAGTGAGCTAATGCTGCTATTAATGATATTTCAGTCATGTTTTAGTCGTCAGTTTTTTATATTAATTAATCCAAATTAAAGCAGGTTGTTGATTTGGTAAAACCTAGGGCATTGGTGCCACCAGGCAAGCCTACAAAATGTGGTAAATCTTAGGACTCGAACCAGAGAACCTCAGCTCACTGGGGTATCCAGTGCTACCTCAAGGCTGCATCAATTCTCTATTTTAACATAAGCCATATGTTCCTGTGCTTTTTCAGGTGAACAACTGACTTGCCTATGCATGTGTTTGTGATGGGTACCATCGGTGTGGCAGGATATGCTCACGATCATCACTATTTGATAGTGATTCACAAACACATGTTCAAGGTATAGTTGGAATCGTACATCGACTCTGCTTTATGCAAAGATTTCTATTGGATATGGAAAGGGTTTTGTTGCTTTATCAATATTATGTCACAAATTGACTTAGTTTGTTTACAGACCACCGTCATAGAGCCGGAATATTGCTGAGTGTGGCGTTAAACAACAAACAAAAAAACAAACAAACTTAGTTTGGTTAATTTATACAGAAATGATTGGAATGGGGATGGATGGGTTTGGTTTTGATTCAATATGAATTTACTGACAAGAAATCAAGCAATTCCATGGTCAGAAGGTTAACGTCATCTGGGTACTTGGAAATGTGAAAAGTGAATGGCATCTATAAGAATCAATGACATGAAACCCTCTTTAGATTCATTTGAATCTATTTCAAGCTGTATCAAACTAAATACGAAGAGTTATCAATCTTCTATCCACAATAACAATGTCAAAATATCTTTTTCAATTGCACACCAAAGCATTCGTTCCAAAAACTGATGATTCCCCATCTACCTAATCTCCATACATCAACCCTTGCGTCCAGCTGCAGAAGTGATGTGAGGAGTTTGTCAACAAACTATTAATGGCTGAATCTCGGCTTCTGCTTGCAAACTGTCATATTTCATCGCATCAATCGCGTTTGGTCAGCAACGTGAATTGGCAATCCTGTTTTATACCCTGCCAATCTACATGATTATGTTTGATAGACGGTTGGGACCTGCAGCAGATATTGGCCAAAGCCAACATCGAATTATTGCCAATATACAAGCGAATATTTGCTGAGAGGCATTTAGTTCTTCACTATGGAGAAATTCCAAGGAATATTTCTGCAAAGATTAAATTTCTTTCGAGAAAGGCGACACAAATATATCATACAAGATGAACCAGCATAAACCGTCTCTTTATGTGGAAGAATTTACAGCTAGGTACAAATCTTCCTGCCACGCTGATTCGAAACGGATGCCATTATCCCTCTTCTTTATGTTTTGTCTTGGTGCTTACTCAATATCGTGCCTATTTCTACCAGCTTACTCACAGATGTAACTGCTATCTCAATGAGAACATAGACTGCTTCTGTATTTAAATTACCAATACCAGGTTTTTTATATTCAGGCCCATGATGACATTCCCCACACAACTGGTTATTACTCGCTGCAAGTTGTTTGTGTGGAGGGGATTGTGACAACCAGATAAATTTTGAGATCATGGCAAAGGACACTATTTCGGGAGATTTTCATTGAGGAGAGAAGAATAGTATCCCAGAGTGTGAGTAGCATACAGTCAACAGTTATCAAAGCTTGAGACAGCCTTTTACGATTTCGATAGTCGGGAATCTGCACGACATCAAAGATACTAGATGGCCTACGAGTCGTCTTGTAATTAAAAAAAAATAAAATAGCATTTTAGTTCAACCCTCTAGGAAGAAAGGATTCTTTGTTGTGAAATTTATCTCATTGACTACAGAAAAAACTCTTCTGGAATTGATTTAGTTTGAAGGACGGTTCGAATCAATTCTTTTCAGACCAAATAAATGCAAATTCCATTGTCTGGGTCCAAGAAGTTTATTTTCTTTGAAGGACACATTCCAAAATCACGATTACACAATAAAAACAAATCACCATTTCTTATCTCTCAGAAGATCAAGATGTTGATTGAATAAATTCAAAACAAAATGAATTAAAAGGAAACCAAAAAATTGTTCAATGAAATTAAATCTAGATATATTACTGAAATTAATGTAAAAAAAACAAAGAAATTAGGTGCGTAAAAATTGAAATACATGTATTCCACATTCAACTGCACAACTATTATATCTGATTAAAGAGGATTATGGGAAATTTTAATTACTATTAATGAGGTTTTGAAGACTGTATTGAAAGTATTAAAATCTTCATTAGGGGATTGTCCTGTTAATTATAAAGTGTAATTAGTCAGTAACCTGAGCTTCATTGGTGACAGGACAAGGATTACAGATGGACTAGCCACGTGCAGGGCACCAAA
This sequence comes from Haliotis cracherodii, assembly GCF_022045235.1. Lineage (NCBI taxonomy): Eukaryota > Metazoa > Mollusca > Gastropoda > Lepetellida > Haliotidae > Haliotis > Haliotis cracherodii. The sequence goes on from NW_027266319.1 coordinate 8,906,939, forward strand.
TCAGTTCCTCTTCATTACGATTGGTTAATGAGTCCTGTCGTCTTGACCTGCCGGCCTTTTCGTGTCACAACATTCTGTCATCGGGAGGCACCAAGCCTCTTCCTGCCCTATTGTTCTAATCTGGTTTGACATACAATTTGGGGATCCTAATAGCAATTTAACCTTCAGGACATAATAATTTAATGATTAAAATTTTGAACTCAATTTTTCAAATATGTGATGGACTATCTTTTTTCTTGTAAAACTTATTTTCAAGGCTTCTGGTACAACTGTTGATGGAGGTGACATGACCAAAGCATGAATATGTGTAGGACAGTGTATTTCATCCAGTGTAGAAAAGGAACACATATAGAAGTCTGAAGGTACTTGGGTATTATAGATTGAGTGAGTGAGGGAGTATGGTTCCATGCCATTTTTAGCAATATATTTAGGAATCGAACCCAGGTCTTTGCATGATGAGCGAATGCTTTAACCGCTTTTATTACAGATTGACATAGTGTGTTGGTAGTGAGGCGATTGGGATAAAAGTGTGATAATTCAATAACTGTCCACATGTAAAAGTCCCAATATTGTATCTTGTTTTACAGCTGTTCTGTGTCAGTGGTACAAAGTTTGTAAACATGACAGATTAACTATAGTCATATGAAAACAAAATGGTCATTCGTTAACTTCTTTTGTTTAGTATATATAATCAGAGAGTGTCCAGAAAACACAAAATATTAAGGGACTTGGTTTCCTGAGCAGAGTTGCATCCCTTAGAAGTGCCAGGATCCTATGATAGTGGATTTGAATCCCATTATGATTCATGGCATGTCAGCCAGCTTATGGGTTTCAGCAGTGCTGGCAGATGTCTTGGTCCTGTAACACTTCAGGCTTTCCTCCCACATCCAGTCTACATGCCATGATATTACTGAAATACTGTTTACAGTGACATTAACCAAAACTCATTCACTCAATACATATGACTGCCGGATTCTTCATTGTATCATAGCAACACTACCCCTACTGAAATGTGCATCAATATACCATCTGTTGTCTAAACCCAACTATACTACTCAGTATTGGATAGGGATACTCTGAGTGTGAGACCTGAATGTGTGTGGCTGGCTGCTTGGAGATGGTTCATTCTAATAGCACACCAATTGTACATCAAGTTCTTGTTGTTTGTTGTTAAACGCCACACTCAGCAATATTCCAGCTATATGACGGCGGTCTGTAAATAATCGAGTCTGGGCCAGACCGGCCAGTGATTGACATCATGAACATCAATCCACGTAATTGGGATACGATGACATACATCAACCAAGTCAGCAAGCCTGACCACCTGATCCCATTAGTCGCCTCTCAGGACGAGCATAGTCGCCTTTCACAGCAAGCACGGGTTGCTGAAGACCTATTCTGCCACGGATCTTCACGGGTGTACCATTTGCTGTTCTCTAGTTATGTAACGGTATGAAACAGGACATATCCCTCTCAAATGTTGGGTAGTATATGCTTAAAGCAATGCCATTTTCTAACGAGTCTTGCTAGATCCTAAACTAACCTTTGATGAATACTGCAAATAACAATCTGAAATCGAAAGCCAAGTTCTCAACTGCGACAAGTGTGAATAAAAATAAATCACACATGAATTAATCATAGGACTATATATGGATAACATGGAGCTGTATTCAGTGAATGTTTGCTGATCTTTGTGAAACAGTTAGAGTCAATATAAGACTAGTTTTGTTGCAATGGTTCTGGAACACCAGAAATGGACTTCACACGTTGTACTCATGCCGGGAATCGAACATAGGTCTTTGGCGTGTTGAGTGAACGATACCTGACCGACCCACTGACTGTGACAAAAACATCTTTTCGTATGTGTTTACAGGACTGTTAGTTCAACAACAGTGTCTGCCGAAACACAGCTTTATGTCAAGTTTCATGCTGCCACAGTTTTGTAGTGAGTGGAGTGTAGGTGAGGTGAATGAGGTTTAACGGACTTATGCTGATTTCAAGATGTTGGCCCACTGAGCTACAATGTCAGAATTTAACACCGATATCCCTCTCAGACAGAGTATACGCCAAGTCAACCAGTCCTCGTTTTAGGCCCTTAAGGCCTAGCGCCATGCAGGGTAACAACAAGTACCATCTCTTAACATCTTTTGGTGTGACATAGTCGGAAATCAAAACTCTGAGCAGCTGCTCTATCCACTAGACCACCGGGGCAGTCAGTGAGTGTGTCAAATCCCACTTTGGACAGTGTCTTTTTCAGTTATATCATGTTGTGTCACCTCGATATTGGTCACAAGCCCCAAGTGATTCCGGCCTTAGATGTTTACACCTTTGGTGAAACCTATAAGCATGGGTATGACGCTGATAAGCCCAGAAACATAAACAACGCAAAGCAGGATTCAATCACATGATCACAGGTTCCTGGCCCACATAAGGGAGGTAATTCTGCACATTGAATTGCTGTGCCTTAGATGATTGGGATACCAGTGCCTACATAAAAAAACTTTCGGTTATAGAAGGCTGTACATGTTCCCGACAATCCTGACCCTCTATTAGCAGTTTAATATGCTACCCTTCAGAGATCTTTCTCAGCCTACGCAAGAGAAACATTTAATAATGAGAGGTGTTGCAATTACTTGCAAAAACAGAAGCAGCTCTGTCATCACAATTTCCTCAAAACTTCAAAACATAATGTACCACAATGTACTGTGTACTCAAAAACATTACTTCCAGACCTTGATCTCAATAAAGACAACTTCCAAAGATCCAACAATTACCAAGTCTCAGGGTGGTACAAATAAAAGAGAAACATTGTCTGTAACGAAGATACATCCATGCTTCACAATACCCTCAAAGTTGACCTTGACCTTTGAAAGACAGCACCATCAGATGGGATAGGATTTGTAAAGTTAAACGAAAATATAAGTTGCATGCCTGTAGAGTGCATTATAACCAGGACTCTGAAACTGACAATGATGTGACAATGTTTCACAAAAAGCTAAACACTGACCTTGACCTATGATTTATTTCAACCTTAACCTTTTGAAAGTAGGGCCCCATCCCAGAAAGGTATATACCAAGTTTCATGATGCATGTCTCTATATTTTATTTGAGAATGTAAGTATGGCTGAAATAATGCTGATGTGACAATAAATTTTAACTCACTCACTAATCCATCCCTATCTCACTGTGTGTTTGCATTTCTAGCTAACATGTTCAAAATAATGGTTTCATCTGATATACGAAAGGTCAAATATGGTCTCAAAAAGTCAAAGTCAGTATCTGAAGGCACAGAATAATTTAACAAAGCTAGGACAATTTTCTCTTAAATACTGTTCATGATTTTGTTTCTTTTGTTTCAAAACATTCTCAAACAAACACATGTAACTCTTCAACTTGGCAATTACAATGGTGAATTCTTCCTCCAAGAAGAATAAAAACACTGGACTAATTGACACATTTGTCCCAAAACACAAACCGCCTAATTTTTTCTTGCAGATGGTTTTAAAGTTGAACTTTTGAAAACATCAGCATGGTGTTGCATGGGCAATCCTCTTGGAACTCTAATAACCATGGAGACACATCAGTGGGTTTACTGCCTTCTCCTATGTTTCTACCAACACAGCTTTTACTGGACAGTGGATCAATGACAGAAGCAATTGTCTGGAATCGGATCACCGTTGTTGGACCAACTCGTCACCACGGATCCAATACCGGTCTCAGGCCATGTACTCATTCCGTCAAGCAACCAACTTCAAAGCGATTATCAAACCATCTTTTTTATTCCCTTTCCCTTGGCAAACAAAAAACCCAGTTTGACTCTCAATGTAAAGCCTCTGGAAAATTGTTTGTATCCCTGAAGTGGAAAAATAATTTGTTGTGTGTGACTGTGAAAGGCCCCGCCGGGGTGAGACCTGACCGGGATGAGACTTGACCAGGTCAAGGAATCAAGGTGCCACAATATGCTTGCTTGGACACTTTCATCACTACAGTTGCCATGGTGTTATCTCTGAAACATGTGCCAGGCATGGTCAAACCGATTCGCTGTTTTTTAATGACAGCAATCTGTCATTCGAAAATAAACTTCTCTCAAATTACAAGATTCATACTTCTTGAGCAGTAAAACGACTTTATCAAAACAAACCCTGCAAAAAGTAGACCAGCAGATATTTCTTTGCCAAAGCGTTCATAAAACATAGTGTTTTTTTCTTCCTGTCCAATGCTATCACATTACATCTTTGCTTCAATTGATCTTGCTACGCCAGATTAAGTTTTCTGGATCTTTAAAGATTATTCTGTAGCAACAAAAATAAAAAGTGAAATTTATGGCTTTTAAATCTCGGACAAAAAGCTAGCTGACACTATATTAGTTTCAACTCTTTACTTAACAGTGAATTGCCTGCATCAAAGATTTACTGCAGCTGCAGAGAATACAAATTTCAGATTTTATAAATACTTCAAGTACTTTAGCGTCTAGCTCACATGTGTGTCAAGCAGATGGCCGTTGTTTGAGCAGAAACACAAGAGAAGATGACAGATATACTGCCAAGTTTGGTCACATATATTCACAACTCAAACCATCCTAATTTTTATCAGCTCCTATGACAATTATGGTAGAGCTCGGGACCTGTTCTGACACCACATTACTTCAGTCACTTGTACCAGTTGTATCAATTGTAGTGTAAGTGTCTGTGCGTGTGCATATGTGCTTATAAGGCCACACTCGGTAATAATTTCCAGCCATAGGACAGCAGCCTATAAAAATGTTTTAATCCAGTAGACATCCGGAGCAACGAGTCACACCATCGCTGAGCCTGACCACCTGATCCGTTGTCTTTATGACCGGCATAGGTTGCTGGTTATGATCGGCTAATTCACACTAAAGTCTGTCTCAAGTCTAGAATGATTGGGCAAGTCTACATTTCCTTTGCTCTCTGAAATTAAGCATTTTTCTGGGCTCTATTGGGATTTTTTAAATTTTAATTTGGCAGACACATATTTTGAAACAAGATAACTTTATTTCTGAGGCTAAATGTCAGTCTAATAACCATCTGCAAAATTTCAGCACAATTAAAATCTCAATTCGTTTTTCACACTAATAGGGTTTGATCGTTTGGAAGGGCCAACACACAGTAACCAATTCTATATCCCACTTCATAGCTGGCGACAATTTGCTGGAGATTCAAATTATGGCTAATCAGTCACTCTTGGATGAATGTTGTCCTTTGCCTCTGCCTAAGGCATGCTCAATAAACACATTACCCTATGGGCTGGTGCCGTTCCCGGATCCAGATGGTCTCGGCAGCGGCTGCAGGAAGCACAAGGAAGAGCTTTTCGGCTTTTTCAAGGATGGATGGATTATTTTCAGGAGAAAATTCCAAATATATTTCAAAAGAATTTTGTACTTTGAAGACTGGTGTAGGTTGATGCGTAGATCAGGGTTCACTGGTACTGAGCCAGTGCTGCGGTGAAATGTATGGTGGTATGAGATCTGGGTTGTGTCGCATCCTGTGCCAGTCAATACAAAGTGATAATGTGATATTGTAGTTTGTTGCGTAATTAGACCAGGATCAGACAAACCATTGTTGAATGGTAAGAGAGAAGCCACACAATTGGCCAGACAGAGTGATTTGGGTTCATCACTGCTTTGAACAGAACTATATCAGCGCATGTCAGCTTGATTACAGTGCTGACAAACCTAGAAACAAAATTGGACAAACTGCAATTCAAACCCACAATCATGGGTTTCGGGCCTGCCAAGGGACACAACTCACAGAGAATCAGGATGCCTCAGACGACTAGGCCCCCACAAGCGCCACCCCACCCCTCCCCTCCCCCAAACTAAGGATCATAGAGAAGGCAAAACTGGAATATAAAACAACACTCAACGGCTCCTGGCAAGGCTAAGGGACACAACTTCCACAGCAAACAACGGCTTGTCCACTGGGCTACCGTTTCCCGACCTAAGTCACTTTTATGTCAAGTACGAGATAACCTAGCACCATATCTTCTATCGAACGCCTCAGGGTGTTGCACTAAGTGATATTTGCACTGCAACCCTTTTAACCATGCATTCTGTCGCACCATGCACTTACACACACAACAATCCCCCTGAAAAACATGATCCAGGTGCATGCAGACCTGTGTTTAATAATGGTGTGGTTCACATCCAAGTATAGTAGACAAACAAATATGATAGGTGTAAGAAAATCATATCCCTTTCACATCAACCTCCCAACATCTGTACGAGCGAATTTAATTGAATTGCACATAACCAACTTATCCGATAATCGTTGCAATGAATAAGACATAGGGACCCAAAACACCCCAAGTTCACACACAAAAGTGTGAAGCAATCCTCAAGTTTCGGTGCACGCATATGGCCAGCCTCTACAAGTAAACACCGGCCATCAATAAAATCAGTACAACACAAGTCTCTAATGACCGCTCTGCATGTCAATCGGACAATGGCATGCTCAAAGTGGACATTCAAGACACACACGAGTAAATCAGATCGTTAACGACTGACCTACGCGGCAAGGTCTGGTATTGACCATCTACTTCATTAGCGACAGGCGTCGATCGCTTATCTTCGTCATACATATGTATACCTAATGGCTTATTAATGACAGTGTCCACTGCTTGGTCAGCCTAATACATACACCACATTACAGATGGGGTCAAGCCCAAGCAATCTGGACGAATAGTAGGCGTAGTAATGGATGATCCATCGGCTGACCTCTGGGATTTCAAAACAGCAAGTGAGGGTGAAGCGGTGTTCGTAATTATTTAGAGTGAGTGAGTGAATTGGGTTTAATACTGTTTGAAGGAGTATTCCATTTATATCAAGCTGTGTCCCCTTGATGCTGGAGTGAGAGAGTTAATATTTAACGTCACATTGGCAATATTTCAGACATATCGTGACGAGAAGTTATACATTAAGTGAGTGAGTGAGTGTTATGGTTTTACGCCGCTTTTAGCAATATTCCAGCAATATCACGGCGGGGGACACCAGAAATGGGCTTCACACATTGTACCCATGTCGGGAATCGAACCCGGGTCTTGGGCATGACGAGCGAATGCTTTAACCACTAGGCTACCCGACCGCCCCTTATACATTAAGGATACATACATTTAGATGAACAGTAAATGACAGATGTAATGATACATGATAAAAAAAGGGCTATAGATCCCAGCAGCTGAAGGTAGATCCCCATGCTAGGGTCCATGGGGACTTACAGTACAGGATCCATGGGGACTACCTTTGCTATCTGCATGGACCCCAGCCGGACTTGATGTTGGAGATGAGGTGAAATCGGGTTTAATGTCTCGTCGAAGATTATTGCACTTATATAGCGACGTGCATGCATGTGTGTGTGTTAGTGTGTGTGGCTGCTTGTACTAGAATGGACTGATGCTGATTTATAGTGCTAGCTAACTAAGATACCATGCCGCAGTTTAACATAAATACCCCACTCCGACAATTGGCCATGGTATTTTCTTTATAAAAATGTTCACTTGTTGAAATATAAGGTTATGTGAGCATTTCTGTACATTTTATGAGGTCTTTTTTATTTTGAAATTTGCTGTTGGTAAATTTACCAAATCTCATTTTCTATTAAATTAAGTTTAAATTTATATATATAATATCCAATTCTTTCATATGACTATAGTTAATGTGTAATGTTATTTTTTTCAGTAAATATTAGAGTGAGTGAGTGAGTATGGTTTTACGCCGCTTTAAGCAGGGACACCAGAAATGGGCTTCACACATTGTACCCATGTTGGGAATCAAACCTGGGTCTTCGGCATGATGAGCAAACGCTTTAACCACTAGGCTACCCGACAGGCCCCAGTGAATATAAGAACATAGCAGGCCCTAATACTGCAGTGTCGCGTTACACTGAACAACAGAGCCAGTAGCATGCAAGACAAAATCACAACCCAAATTACCAGAGTTGAATAATGTGCTCCCTGATTTTATAAAACATAAAAATATCTTTGTTGCCAGCTACATCCTTTAAATAACATTTGTTCAGATCTAATACTTTTTTATATCTGAAAGAAACCCTTGAAAAAACATTTAAAAAACATACTTATTGAAATCAAAAGAACTACTTCCAATGCCTGATCTGGAAGGTCAGATCTTAATCACTAAAGACGTTTTTCTGTGTGAATTTAACACCCTTATGTCACCCCCTTCCTTAAATCTTCACAAAATAGGGTGAGATGACTTTTAATCTTTAAGTATTTCTTCATGTTGGAAGAATATGTGATACAATATCCTTCCCCAAATCTGTGTTTGGGTGTGAGAGCTGTTTATCAGATTTCCTGCTTGTGTTAGGGTTAACATGGAATTAACATAGCACTGCCACGGAGCTTCAAACACTACAACACTGTGTAATCTAATGACACAATTAGGGCAGTGGATTCACTCTCTTGGCAACAAACTATACCCCTATAAAAATGTTTCAAACTCCAACTCCTGACATAATTCTTGTGAATATGAGATTATTGCTGGGACTGAGCGGGTATGACATGTGTGTGCTGCATTATTGAGTTGACAGCGCCCCCTAGCGCTCATTACTGACCGCCAAAGTATCTCCGGGGAAGGATATTTTCTTCAATTTCACAATATGCGAAGTAACTGCAATTAATATTTCATAACCAAAACTGCAATAAAAATGCTTTACGACTGACTGCAGCAGTGAAACTTGAAGTTTTCTCTAACTGGTCCGATTGTACATCTGTAATGAGAGAGCTTCATATGAAACACTTGCATTCACTTGCCAAGTAGTTTCTGTGAAAGAACAAAACAGCTCTCTAATAGCTCTAATCGCTCTCAAACACAGCCACGTGATGCCAAATTGCCACCAAAAAGAGGTTTGTTATTGAAGGCAATATTACAGATTTAGACAATTACAATCAACCACTTGCCATTACACATCAAAAACTATACCCGGTCATAGGGGTCATACAAAATATGAAATGCGTGGAAACAAAATGAAATACCAAATAAAAACTCTTTTGTTTGTTTCAAAGATTAATTAAATAAACATGCAAAGCCATGATTTCTTTTATTTTACTACTAGGCCGCAATAACTTCATAACCATATTCTTACTTTTCATTTTTTTATCAAAATGCGAGTGGGGGAATTTTGTTTTTTATATTTTTCTATCTCTTAAAACACTATCACAACAGGAAGTACCAAAGTCTATTTCTGCCATAATCTTCGAATCAGGTTTGACAAACAACTTGGGGAACCTCCAGACAATTTAACCTTTGGGACAAAATAAATCAACGATTAGACTTTCAACAACAATAAAAACTGTTGTGAAGGCAGTAGTTATTTCTTTATTTGTTTTTCACATACAACCTGCAGTTTGAACAAGTTCAAGACATCTGTGAAAAGTTACTGCATATATTTGGGAAACACACAGAGCAGGAATATTTTGTTGGACTTTGTACTTTTTAAAAAAAAAAGAAAAAGAAAGGAGACAACATACACAGAAACTTTCTTCATCTGTTTGTTTGGTAATTTTGGTTTGTTTTGTTTGTTCTTAAGGTCGCACTCACAAATATTCCAGCTATATGACAGCAGTCTGTAAATAATCGAGGCCAGACATTCCAGTGACCGGCATCATGAGCATCAATCTATGCAATTTGGATGCAATGACATGCACAACCAATCAGCAAGCCTGACAACCTGATCCAGTTAGTCACCTCTTACAACAAGCTGAACACCAATTCTAACCCATATTGAGGTGATGGGATTGAAAATGTATTATATATAGATCATGGCCTTAAGGTAAAATAACCCCTCAAATATAGTTGCCATGGAAGTAAAGTTTGCCACCCCTGTAATGGACCATATCAGCCAATAACAGGAATTTAGGCAAATCTTAATCTAGATGTGTGGACAGTTTGCACCTGTCCTTACTTCTGACTCTGACTGATCGCAGAGCTCCAGTTATATCATGACATCAGATTCATATGGAGCATGGAAAGTTAAGGGTTTGGTTAAACCAATGAGCACTGGTATGGTGGTGACAGACCAACCATTAGCATTGCCCGAAGGTTGTAGTGAAAGATAAGTCAATGGATGTGTAGTAATTCTATCTTTCTTATAGGCAAGTCGAGACACTGAGGACTCCAGTGTCTCATTGGGACAACTTGTTCTTATTATTTACATAATCTAGAAACTACCATTTAAACTGATAAATATAGCCTTTCAGACTTGTGCAAGTCTAACCAAGCATCAACTCTAACATTAAGGGAATCAAGCCTATGACCAACCAATACCACACAGTATTCATACAGTGCCAGTGGAAATGAAAATAAAATCAGCCTGTATGTCGTGAAATAAAGTTGGTGCAGGCAAACCATCGGCAGACTGAACGAGTGCTAACTGATTCAATCAGCGTTGGAGTGAGTGAGTTTGGTTCAGTGTCGCTTTTAACATTATTCCAGTTATATCACAGAATGTCAGCTTATTGTGTGAGGAAAGCCCAAAGTGATGCAGGAACCCACAAGCATTGGTATGGTGCCGACAAACCTAGAACATAACTGTGGAAACCATGATTCAACATTATGATGATAGGTTTCTGGCGTAGTGAGTGAGTGAGTGAGTGAGTGAGTGAGTGAGTGAGTGAGTGAGTGAGTGAGTGAGTGAGTGAGTGTAGTTCCATGCTGAATACACCAAAAAATTGTGCCAAGTGGGAATCAAACTCGAGTCTCTAGTGTGATGAGAGACTGCTATAACCACAGAGCCACCTCTGCCATGACTAAGTCAACGAGTGAGTGAGTTGGGTCTTAACGCTGATTTTATCAGTATTCAAGTTATATCACGGCAGTCAGTTTAATGTGGGACGAAATCCCGAAGTGATGAAGGTCTTTGACGTTTACCACTTTGGTGAAACCCACGAGCACGGGTATGGTGCTGACAAATCTAGAATCATAATCGGGGCGAAACGGGATTCGAACCCAGAATCATAGGTTTCTAACATGCACAATGAACGCAGCAAGGGATGCACATTGAATTGCACCATGTCATGGAGATTTCACTCATCTTATTCAGCATGACACCAATGAGACCACCTCTATACCCAAATATCACACTTTCAATTCAATATGATTGTGTTAACATGCTATGGGACTATTTCCTGTCACAGCGCCGGATATGGTAAATGACCCACCTGTGTCTCAAAAAACAACAAATCTGTCACCACACATATCACTGCAGAACCCAGACCAATCCAAGAACATAGTCACTGGCACCATTCTTCTTTATTTAATTATCAAACTGTTCAGTAACAAATGAAATATTCAGTACCACTTCAAAGACCACCAGAACAGCTGATGGAGATCTTGAACAGCTACATGTGGACTGTTGTGTCAAGTTGTGAAGACAATGACACCACAGGCCATTGTTTCAAGGGCCTTTGACCAACAATCTGACAGATGTTACAATCAACATAAACAGATAATGGCTGCACTCACAACACACTAATTTCAGATATGGAAACTGTTTCTCCACAAACAGAATGGTTTTAGCTCAGCAATATTCAGCCTTGCCACAGCAGGACACGCCTTGCTCCAAGGCAGTACTCAAAGAAAAGTCCATGGATGTGTAGTAATTCTACCCTGCTAATAGGCAAGTCCTGATATGTGGACTCCAGGCTGTTATAGGGAAAACTCGTTCTTATTATTTACATAATCTGGAACTTATGATTTAAACTAATAATTATTGCCTTAGAGACTTGTGCAAGTCTAGACACAGACGACAATGTAGTGGTGAATCTAAACCTGGTCTTTGGACGAGAAAAGAATGATCACTACCCTGGAAACATGTAGCTTTCAGCATCATGTTAGTTTATTATCTATAATGCTGCACTCAGCAATATTTCAGTATATTTCAGCAATATTTCAGCAATATTTCAGCTATATATCAGCAATATTTCAGTATATTTCAGCAATCTTTAAGCAATATTTCAGTATATTTCAGCTATATATCAGCAATATTACAGCTATTTTCCAGCAATATTTCAGTATATTTCAGCAATATTTCAGCTATTTTTCAGCAATATTTCAGTATATATCAGCAATATTTCAGCAATATTTCAGCTATATTTCAGCAATATTTCAGCTATATTTCAGCAATATTTCAGCAATATTTCAGCTATTTTTCAGCAATATTTCAGCTATATATGACAGAAGCCTGTAAACAGTTGACAGTTTGGACCAGACATCTAGTGATTGATGTTATGAGCAACTATTATTACCGTCTGTGTAAGATGACACACAACAACCAAGTCAATGAGCTGACCACCAGACTTGGTCACCTCTTGCGACCAGCATGGGTTGCAGGGGACCTATTGTTACCGGAATACAGATGGGGTCATCGTTGTGTAACAAACCAAACTCGGCTGGTATGGACATCATGACGTCATTGTACATGACGTGACTTCACACTGATTGTCACACTTGACCCAGTGATCCATTCACATAATTTTCACTGCAATTTTGCCTGTTTCTGTTAAGTCAGACAATCGAGACCGGTCGGTAGGTTATTTTCTGGCATTAACGTTTTATATTCACATGTGTCAGGATCAGGGTGTAAAGGACAAGACGAGCTGAAAGACAGTGTCATGTTTAAACTCAGCGGCGTATACAATGTGAGTGATATTGGTTTATCATTATTCCAGTTATATCACAGCATGTCAGCTTAATGTGGGAGGAAGCACCAAGTAATGCAGGTCTCAGACATTTACCACTTCGGTGAAACCCATGAGCACAGGTACGGTGCTGACAAACCTGGAAACATAATCGGAGCCAACCAGGATTCGAACTAGAATTGGTCTTCAGCAACCCATGCTTGCCCTAAAAGGCAGCTATACTTGTTGTAAGAGGCGAGTAACGGGATCAGGTGGTCAGGCTCGCTGACATAGCTGATGCATGTCATCGTATCCCAATTGCATGTATCAATGCTCATGATGTCAATCACTCGACCGTCTGGAGTTTAAATCTGTTAAAGGGTGTACACAAACTTTCAGCTTATAAAAATAGATTGAGGGTCATAACTAAACTTTCAACCTGTGAAATCAGTCAAGGGGTGCAAAAACTTTCAGTTCCAAAAATCCCATACACCTTTTACTAACACATGTAATTCATATCTTCAAATCAACACCAAGCTACTAGACTAACACTCTCTAGGCTTTTAGTGAAAACTATTTAAAAAGATAAATCCACAGTTTGCAGGACTACCAAGCTGAAGCTCACTGCCCTGTGAAAACCAAACCAACTGACAATGGTTATCAATGGGAATGGTAAAAACTTTCAAACAGACAGCAAGGATTAGTGAGTCACATGAGAGAGTTTCTACCAAATACAGAAGATAGAAATCCTGTACAATTTATGTACAAACATATAACAGCTGTACTTTCCCCATAAAGCATGACGGCCATCAACGACTTCTCCATGCAACGCTGGAGGGAATTCACACATGCCTTCAACCAGCATAAAATTGTCTGCCCCTCCTGACAAGCAGTTCAATATGTGAAGGCAATCACCCAAATGGGTCACTCGGTTAGTAATAACGTACTTACACAATGGGCTCTGCTCCTCAAACTGCAGCAGCAGATCTGGAATGACGAAGGAAACATAATTATTATACATCAATGCCTCAATCTAATATGTAGCACATAATATAATGACATACAAGATAGCTGCACAATAAATAGCATAGAACAATGAAGAATGATGCAAGGTTCTATCATGACGTCATTTCTGGAAATTCGAATATGCGCTCACAGCTTGATGACGTCATGTATTGGACGTCTTTATTTTTTAGAGGGAAGCGGCTCGTAATTTGTTCCTCATAGATGCAGCTGGACAATGCAGATAAATGCGATGGCCAAATGAACACATCCAAAAGTGGCAATCAGTATTCGGAGAAAAGGCACAGATAATCGTCCTGAGGGTTGTGAGAATATGTGGGAAATACCAAACTTCATCAACATCCTTAAAGTGAGTGAGTGAGTGAGTTGGGTTAAGGCCGCTCTTAACAATATTCCAGTTATATCACAGCGTGTCAGCTTAATGTGGGAGGAAAGCTCGAAGTGATGAAGGTCTCAGACGTTTACCACTTTGGTGAAACCCACGAGCACGGGTATGGTGCTGACAAACCTAAAAACATAATCGGGGCGAACCGGGATTCGAACCCACAATCATAGGTTTCTGGCGTGCCTAAGTGACGCAACTCTGCACAGTGAATCGTGGCGCCTTAGACGACTGGGCCACCTGTGCCCCCTACATCCTTAAAGAGGCTGTACAAAATGTTAATATCTCAAATAGTAGTCAAACTAATTGTCAAAAGTACCAGAATTCACTGGTCCTCTTTGCATCCCTAAAGCATGCCAGAAACCCTTGATGATGAGTTTGAATCCAAGATTTGCCCCGATTATGGTCCACGGTCACCCGTGGTACATGCCAAAGACCTGCATCACTTGTCTTTCCTCCATCAAGGTGACACGCTGTGATGTAACTTAAATAATCTTTAAAACAGCCTAAAACTGAACTCTTTTCATTGTATTTGTCCTGCTGATGGTGCAGTGGTACATCCTGCTCCAAGTGAAGGTCCTCAAGTTAACATGTGTTCCCAGGCTGGTGGACCACAAACAATAGGCCACTTGTGTCCTGGGACAAATCTACCTTAGATGTAACGTTAACAGACCAGGCCTCTCAATGGTTGCCAGGTCAGTAGGCCTAACATCAAATAAGTCATATTTCAATAAGGTTGAACAAAAATGTGGGGTCAGAACCATGGGTAAGTGTTTTCACCTCTTCATTTCCTTCTTGTTTCCTTGTTGAGAATCAACACATTATTTGTGGGTTGTTTGTTATGAGAATGTCCAACATTCCATTGTAAAGCACTACTGTAGCAATGTAGTTTAATCCATTGCCACATGACCTCAGCTTAATCCATCGCCATATGACCTCAGCTTAATCTTGCTATTAACGAACTTCAAACTTTCAATTTGATATTATTTCTTTCAATGAATATATATACTCAGAGACAAAAGAAAGGTGAATACCATACATGTTGGTTAATATATAAAGAATTATTCATATTCAAGAGATTGGTTCCATGCACAAACCAACATACTGGTATGTTGTGTGAATCGATGCTCATAAACACATCACATGTGATGTCATAGAGCCATGACTCGAGATGCATCATTTGTCTTGTGCAGGATTAGAGTGTAAAGTTCGGAAATCATGAGCAGCATATCTTGATAAGAATAAAGACACTGTGGTAACACTTGACTGATCGTTAGTTTTGTCATTAAGTGGTACACATTGGAAACATATCTCTTCTTAACGTACATATTTCTCTCTATGTTTCTATGGTTTGCGTCATCTTTAGTCACCGGTATGGTCCTTAGCAAATGTTGAGTAGTATATTTTTTGAAAATGAACAACTTTAACCATCAATGTTGCCTGGCTGCATTCTTACACAATACATTAAACATTGGCTAGAGCCAGTTGTTAGCTTGCTGCTACAATTTGAAAGCACCAACTTCATTTCAGATTAAGCATGGCGATGTCCTTTTAGAAGAGTGTACGGGATATCAAAAACACATGTACAAGCACTTATCACAGCACCAACCTCACACCCCGAGATTGCAGTCTTGTAACAAAACTGGCAACCCACATCTCCGCAACTTTCCAATTAAAACATAAAAGTGTTACACTAATGAAAGTCTGCAAAATTCGAACAAGTGAAATTGAAATCATCAAAAAACTTAAAACCAGAACACCCAGAGCCAGACTTGTATCACTGTCACGCAAAAAAAGCGCTACAAGAACGTTCCCCGTTACACATTTGGTCATGGTCATGGTCATGCTTTTGGAACATGGCAGCTCATGTTTATGTTAGCAATATGGACAGGTATAATTGGTATCATGTGAACAAGCATGTTCTTGTCCTGACTCACTGACATGACAGTGTCTGGCAAGGAGCCACCAACACGTCCAACAGACATTCCTAAATTGAAGCAAACTCTATCACCTCCATAAACCTGTACGTACTTGTAGAATCTCGATAGGCTTGGGAGCCAGTAAATACGATCCACATTGACTGTCAAGGGACATAAAACCTCAAGTATTCAAACAATTCCCCAGTACGTAACCATGTTCACGTAATTCCAAGACGGACAAGCCAGCATGTGCTGTGAATTTGTTCTGTGTTAGGAGCTGTATGAGAAGCTATAGTCCTGGCTTCTTCTGGTGTCATACATTTCATTGAAGTATGTTCTTTCTAAGGCATATTCCAGCAAATTAGTTTGAAGATACAGAAATGCTATAGCAATTTGTAGCAAAACATGGCTGCCATTACTAGAGATCTTGCTTTAGAATCAACACAACAAATTGGGCTATTTTGAAATGGGATCAAGTTGTGTCTAACATTTCAAGTTGCTCCTCAAATTGGCAACATTTCCTCAAATGTGCCCTGGAATAGTTTTGACATTTTTTCACAGCTGATTGGTTCTTTGAAGTCAACAAGGTAATGCTTAAAGGAAGGAAATAAATACATTTACGTACTTCAAAAACTAGTCTCCTCTTTATAATAATGTTGGTAAAGAAAGTAACATTTATTTTTATTTTCTCAGGACAAAGTCAACCTTCAACTTCTCTCGCAATCATTTCTATAAAAAGAAAATATGATGAAGAAAGAGTCTTAGATGAAAAACCCATGTTTTTCAGTTTGTAGATATTTCTTATAGATTTATATGATTACAAGGAAGAAATGCCAATGATTTTCTTAAACATACTTGACCGCCTCCGTGGTCTAGTGGTAGAGCATCTGCCCTGAGAGCGGAAGGTCCGGGGTTCAATCCCCGGCCACGTCATACCAAAAGTCGATAACAAGATGGTACTTGTTGTTACCCTGTCTGGCACTCGGCATTAAGGGGCTAAAACAAGGACTGGTCGGTTCGGAGTCAATATACTGTGTCTGAGTGGGGTATTCATGTTAAACTGCGGCATGGTATCTCAGTGAGCTAGCACTATAAATCGGCATCAGTCCGGACTAACACAAGCAGCCACACAAACACACACACACACACACACGTCACTATATAAGCGCAATAATCTTGGACGCGAAGTTAAACCCCATTTCACCTCACCTTAAACATACTTTGAATATAATTGGAATTGTGATGAGACTGTCTCAAAGCAACCATTGTGACGACCCATTCCAAATTAAAATTGACTCTTACAAGTCGCATGTAAGACAGTGGGTAGCCTAGAGGTTAAAGTGTTTGCTCTTCTCACTGAAGTTTTGATTTTGGGTTTGATACCCTCGATAGGTACAACATGTGAATCCCATTTCTGATGTCCCTTGCCATGATATTGCAAAAAGCAATGTAAAAAACATATCCACAAAAAATCTCTCGACACCATACATCTATACTATGCCACAAAATTAATTTGCAATGAAAACACAGCTCAGATGGCAAAACAAGCATGTTCTCATTGATCAATCCATATCCCATATTTTATTGTCCAGTTAATGATATATGAGGCTTATCAATCAATCAATGGAGACTGTTCTTTTGCAACTATTTTCTCCTACCCCCTGAAACTAATAAAGATTTCAAATACAACATGCAAATTTTATTGAACCCTAAGATGACCTGCACAGATGCTTTCATCAGAAGTGGAGTCAGGTCTCTTTTAAGACGCAGTATGCATCAATTATTGAATGTAATGACATTCACTGGTCAACGCCGTGGACAATGGTCACTTAAGATGGACAATAGCAAATAATGGCGCAGCAACCATGGACAAAGAAGCCGACAAATGGCCAGAGCATGCAAGTCGAAGTCAGGACATGTCTTTGTGGACAGGAAAACGATTGATTCTCCAGATCTCCACTTCGTCAAAGGCTCTATCATTATACTTGTGGCAAATTGACTGAATTATGTCAACAAACACGTAAACTGTTCTGTGTTTACTTTTGATCTGGGAGTCGAGAGCTGCAAGTCCCTGTCCACTTCAGCGTGTGGACAAGCCATGGAGGATGCACTTAGCGACCCAAAGACAACCAAACATCATGTTGAAAAAACAATGGCAGACGTCTTTGGCACAGCAGCATAACAGACGTAATTACTCCTACCCCTGTGTTTTAATTACTCATCAATGCTGTGAGAGGCCCCAGAACCTCTTCAGGAATCCCTCCTGCTTCTTCCTGAGGTGATCCTAGCCCTATAACTCTATGGCCTCCGCCTATAAACATCCCCTATCATTATTGTTGTTGGCATTACTCTTAAAAACTTGAACATATAATAAATTTGTGTGTTTTTTCTTGTTATTGGACCCATTGTTGGCAAAGTGCACCAGCCATTTCTCCCCAGGGTCATCCCTGACAGACTTTTGAGCAATTTTCTGTTGCCCCTTGATTATTATTGAACTGGGTATAATTTTGTGTGGAAATTCTTGTATCATAAATCTAGCCATGTGAACGCTATTTGATTCAGGGCCATTTAACCCTAATATAATAGTCCCACAGGAGATGAAAGCTGAAGCCAAACAAAGAAACATCTCGTATTCATTGTTGCTGAAGGGCCCAAATTTCACCATTTTTTCTCTAGATGATCAGTTACATGCGCCTTATTCTGTATTGGAGAAAGCAATTTGCCACCAAATTGGAAACTCTTTGACCCTGGTCAGTAAACAGTAAGGAAACAAGTCCTTCAATGGCCTTTTCAGAGACTTAAAAAATTTGCACTGTGATCATTTTGTGTAAGGCATTTTGTCGAAGGCATATAGACAATACTCACTAGCCTTATGACTCACTCATTGACACATTCCTGCTAATATAACATTAAAAAACATTGCAAAATGATATTAATTACTATAAATCGTGAAATTAATGCATCTCCAAAAGAATGTGACCACTGGCCCCTAGCCAGAAATATGAATGCAACACTCCTCTCCTCTCAAGCATTGGTGGATTTATATCTAAAAAAAATGTCCTCTGTCAGGTTTACAGGAGAATCCTCACCGTAATCGAACCTTACATTTATCCAAACACACACCAAATAGCACCGCTTATTAGCGCTGAGTAGAGTACTTCCGCTAAAACAATACATGCGCGCTGGCTTGTGTCAGCCTTTGACACAGTTGCAAAGAACAAAGACACCATGTTGCATGGGTAGCGGCTGTCTGGAGTCAGCAGTGACAATTCACAGGATGAAATTAGTGTTTGAATGACATTGTTTATATACTTGTTACAAGTGCTGCTCAATAAACAGTGATGTGGAATACATAGTTGTTGGTTTTCAGCGTATGTTTAAGTTGGTATTTCTGCTATCCAAAATGTCTCATTGTTGATATAAATGCGATGTTTAATAATGCGAGCAAAGACCACTCGCATTTTTCACATTTAATTCACGCTCGCATTAATTTCTAGATTTACAGTATTAGATATTCATCTCCACCACCTCACTACCAAATGCCATGTCACCCATTATCATACTGTCCCCAAAGTTCCCACAATCGAAGAAAGACAAAAAAGACTGCCTACAGAAATCACCATGTGTCTTTCTTTACTTGGTGTAATACCCACATACCAAGTCCAATTATACATTATTCATCACAGACCTGAATAACCTAATTACTTAGGTCCATGGCTTCATAAGAAACACATCCAGCAGCAGTTAATGTGCTCAGATGCCTTGAATAGTTTGTGTAAAAAGAATAAAGCAAACAATAAAATGCCACCACGTTCACATTTTTTAAAATTGGAGTGAGTGAGTATGGTTTTACGCCGCTTTTAGCAATATTCAAGCAATATCACGGCGGGGGACACCAGAAATGGGCTTCACACATTGTACCCGTGTCAGGAATCAAACCCCAGTCTTCGGCTAGACGAGCAAAAGCTTTAACCACTAAGCTACCCGACCGCCCTTTTAAAATCGGATGAAAACCTGTAAATTTATTTATTTTGGCCTTACATTTTCAGCCTTCATCAACATACTGGTACCAAGAAACATGGGAAAGGAGGGCCTTTCGACTTGTTGCAAGCTCTTAATCTTTCTTATGTAGATAAAATATTTTATTCCCTGAAAGGAAGGGTAAAAAATTTCATTTTTTTCATAACACATGTCCAACAAACAATTATGTTTTGTTATAAAATCCATGTCCCGAATAATTCAACTATATTCTGGAAGAAATGATTTTTCACAATAAATTCCCTGGCTGTCTCCTACCAAGTGGTAGATCCTAAATCCACAAGTTGATTGTTTTGTTGTATGCTTTAACATTGCTGGCTGTGGCATAAAACAACATTCAATCAATCCATCCTCCCCGCGAGTATTTTCCACATAATGCACATGAAAAAAAACATGTCATCAGTTGTAATAAAGTATTATTATACTGGTCAGCCATACATCGGCTGATTGCAGAGTACCGTAACAAACAAAAACCTAACCACAAACCTAACCATTGATCTTACGAATACATTCATGTATCACTTTCGATAATTTGCAAGTTATGACTCGACTTTTTTCTACAGTCCCTATAAATGACAAACATGATTATACATTCAATTCAACATACTGTAAAAAACATAGAAACACTAAACATCAAATAGCCACTGAGAGCTTTTACGGCATTCTGATCGATGTGATCACGTAACATCACATCGTTACTTTCATGCACAACGTTGCAGTCCATAAGGACCATAGAAGTCAACGCTCAAATAATTAGCACCTGCCTGCTCAAGCAAATATCTTAATGTAACAATTACAAAGCTTGGAGTGTGCCTGTGTTTTACTAATCACGATGCATGACTCATAGTTCTTGGGCAGCCTGAGGTTCATGCATGGCCGAACAAAATCTGAACTCCAACCACAGGATAAAAAGGTAATATGCAGCCTCCAAACAAAGAACTCCACCACAAAGTTTTGCAGGTGAAAAGCTCATGTTTGTTAATCCTGTCTGGTTCGTTCAACTGAATATTTTCAAATTGAAAACTTTTCTTTGGGCCATATGAAAATTGATTCTAGAGTGTGACTGACACCCAATTTTTAAAGTGTCAAATCTGTCACGGAATTGGGAGCAATTATCATTCTAGTTTCAGGAATTAAACAAAAGACAAAGGAAAACGAAAGGAAAAATACAGCTGAAAAAGTGAATGTATTCGTGAAATATGAAGCTGTGTATCCTCATGGTCTTGAGAGCTCCTCACCACATGGAATCCCTATCAAATAAAAGGGATGCCAAAGCTAAAAAAGGCACAGCAGAACAATGATATCTGGATGTTAATCAATTTATTTGGTAGATTTCAGAGTTTATTTTTTAGAAAATAAGTTGGACCAAATATCAATAAATTATATCTGATCATGTTTTAAGATACCATGAATTGCTTCACTTAAGTACCTCATGTATCAATGTTATATTTATGTCTACTGAATTGAAATAAAAATGTTTTAAAAAATAATAAAAAAATAATAATACATTTAGTTGACAAGTTTCCCTTACAAAGAATCCTTACTGTTGACAAAAAAGGTAAAACAAACTAATACAACTAAATATAATTGTGTAAATTGTATAGAGAACAAATTCAAAAGAATAAATCATCAATGAAACAAAACATAACGTCATTAACTTTTCAAATGGAGAAATGTGTTGGGAATTCCTATCATATTATGATCTATTACAGAATTTCATGAAACATTAGCTCCTTCATGTATGTTCACTGATTCAGAGTAATCATAACAAAGCACACACAGAAAACCTGTCTACAAATTAGACAACACAATCTCCTCTCCGTTTGAATCATTTAACATATATTATCAAAACGTAAAAGAACATGAGAAATAATTTCACAGATAAATTAAAAATGAATAGAATGAAATTGAGCAATTAGTTTTCTGCAGCCGCAGGAGCCAAGGCGGATGCTTGGGTATGCCGACGAGGCTTGAAATGAACAGAGTGGGTAGGAGTGATTCACCCTGTCTCACCCCTGTTCTCTATCCCAAGACAAATAACAGAAACAGCTGGACGTGAGAGCATAAGCCACAACAGGTCACAATGACCCACAACTGTAAGCTCATTAACATGAACAAGATGTGAAATTGGAGATTTTGAAATTATTTGACCAGGGTCATGATCTTAATTATTAATTTGCTGCTTGCATAATGCTCAGTTTTTTTGTGTTTTCAAACTCCTGACGGTCCCTTCTACATAATGCTTAATCAATTATCCACACTGTTAACATGCAACTGCCCCGTATTTTATAAAATGATGACTGGTGAAATCAACCACAGCTCGCGATATCTATCACATATCAATTTGGATGCTGATAACGACACGTTTTTATTTTTATTTTTCAAAGTTTATGGGGATTTTATTGTAAAGAAAGTGACAGAGGATGAAAAATACAGAGATGATGAGGATATCTACTTTCATGCAGCAGTTAAAAGGTTCATAAAATGATGATGTGTGCTTTCTGGTTTTGTCACCACAACTTCATAATGATTTGTGATGGCATGGTTTGGGAATTGTTCCAGTAATAAAAATGGCTGTTTTGGGTTTTTTTAAATTCAGTACTTATATTTTCTCATATTTGAACATGAACGAATCTAATTTGTAGGAGAAGGATAGGTACACCCAGTTGAAACATATGGTAAAAGTGTATCTTGGGTCAGAGATATGCTCAGTTAGTGTGTGATGAAATCTGCATTTTAGACCTCCTATAATTTCAATACATGCACATAAAAGAAAGCAAAAGCGGCATTTATCACTCACTTGAAAAAGTCTGATAACAATCATATCAACCTTTTCATAAATATGAAATTTCCTATCTCAAGTGTATCATATACCTATCCTAAGGTACCTACCTAAGTCAGAATTCTACAATCTACTCTACTTTTAGTGGAGATTTTTTAAGAATATAGAAAGGGTTTTGTCGCTTATATTTTGAACAGATTTGGAAGAAAAATGAACAAAAGCACCTAATTCTGAAATGTAATATACTTTCAAGATACATAATGCAGGTATTAAAGTTTTATTAATTAGATGAAACCAATGAGCGCGGGTATTGTGCCACTGAACCTAGAAACAAAATCAAGGCCAGTATGGGATTCAAACCAGGATCATATTTTCCTGGCACATCTAAGGGAAGCAACTCTGTACAGTGAATTGTAGCATCTTGGACAACTTGGCAATCCGTGCTCTCCCGATTAATCTCTTGGTAAATTGATTGTTTTCACAAATCTTCTGGCCTTGTGCCGTCAGCACCCATCACTGTCATACCAATGAACTTCAGATTTCTCAATGGGTACAACTGGTTTGCTTAAGATTGTTTTAGGTCCCTAATTACCAAATGAACTGTATTTTCGTGAGTATAGTGCACAGCCTCCTCTAGGGGATTCAGTATTACGGAGAGTGTGTGTGTGTGTGTGTGTGTGTTTTTAATGCCGAAGTCAGCATTACTCCTGCAATATAAAGAAAACACTTTAACCAAATGGCTACCCAACACATGAGAAAAAGAACCTTCTTTGTCAACCAATTTCTATTTCATAAAATTAATCTGACATTCATTGAATATTGGGCATGACAAGTAAATACCCAGACAGCTGCTTGAACCATTTTTACAGTATTGTTATAACATTATTATGGTATTAAGTATCAGCTGTCATGACACTAACTAAACTGCCAACTGCCTGGAACCTTGTTTGTCTCTCTTAATGTATGCATGTGAATCTATATGCAAATTAGGGACAGCTAGAACACATCTCAAGAGAGCTTAAGATTTTCTCCCCAACAGAAGTTGATGAACTTCAAGCAAGCGATAGCTGGGTTGATAAAACAAAGTTATCATCTAAATAAGTGTTTCGTTGACATCATTAAAGAATGAAGTGGACAATTTACAAGACGGATTGTCTGATTTAAATCTAATAAAAGTGTGAAAGAATGGGAAAATCTGAAATCTGAGTGATTGAAATAAAATTGAATCATTTAAATTCCTCCTTGTTTCTCAAAAGAGAGTCAAACTGATTAAAAAAAAATCAATTTTTACCTCTTTTTTTGTAGTTCTTTGACTGCTTAGAATATTAATTTTCACCACTTTTTTTAAATTTTAATTTTATATAGCTCTGACTGCTTAGAATATTAATTTTCACCACTTTTTTTAAATTTTAAATTTATATAGCTCTGACTGCTTAGAATATTAATTTCGAAAGTTTAGCAGTTGAAGGTAAACATTAATCATGACTCTTAAGAAACCTAATTGAAAAGATCTGGAACGGTTTCTACATTTGAAATGTTAACTGTGTTTTCTTTAACGTCTACTAAAGGTCAAATATCGATGGATGAAAGGTATCAACATGAACACAAAATCACAAAATCCTCTTCTTTATATCTTTTTCATTGTGTCTGACA
Source organism: Haliotis cracherodii (assembly GCF_022045235.1). Lineage (NCBI taxonomy): Eukaryota > Metazoa > Mollusca > Gastropoda > Lepetellida > Haliotidae > Haliotis > Haliotis cracherodii. Next base: position 8,931,387 of record NW_027266319.1, read on the forward strand.
TTTAACACCGTACTCATAGCTGTGACACATTATCTAAAATGTCATGTCACACAAAGATTTACATTCTTATTCAAAATATGCCCTTTCCATGAACTAGATTTTAATTGTTTTTCTCCACTCTAAAATGATTATCCTTGATATTTTAGAAGGATAAACTTATTTAAACTTAATAAAAATGTTTATTCGACAATAAGTTTCAATGGTCAGAAAATTAGATTCACATTTGAAACTTAATTTTTGTATACAATGTCTGACGTAAGGATCCACTGAACTGTATGCGTCCTCAAAATGACATGAAAACATATGAAATTTTAAACAGCAGATATTAAATTGTGTGTTTTGTTTGTCTGGTTATCCAACAGGAAAGCTTTCAACCTTGTACCTCCAGAAAGCTATGACTAATTGTCAACCATGAAACTGGCAATTCTCTTTGACCTTCCCTCAAGCTTATTAGAAGAGTAGAGGTTATTGTTGCAGCCACAGCAAATAGTTCTCATCCCTCCTCAATGCAACCAGAACCAAAAAAAAACATCTGACCTGAAAGACCTCTTTCTCCAACAGGTCATCCTCGCATATCTCCAGAGGAGCAAACCAGATCTTGAGAACAAAGACATGCTAAGGATGTGTCGTAATACTGGCAATGACAAACCATGTGGCCCATTCAGTGACTGTCCAGTGTTTGGATCAACTCATTACAGGACAAGCTGCTTCAATTTCTGGTTAACAAGCTGACTATAAAACTTCATTACATGACACAGCCGAAACTTATCAAATTAGGGTCTTGTATCTCACTTTATCAACCTGCACAATTTCCATGCCCCTGGCATTAAGCAACCTCCTTGTATCAAGTTAGGGTGTCCTCGCGATCCCATCTCCCTTCTAAAGTCGTGCTCTTCCTCTCAGCTTCCCTGCCCATCAAGATGGCTGCCAGATCCCGAGGGAGCCCCCGGCGAGGTCAAACCCCTTGAGGACTGTCCACCCTACTGATCTGCTGAGCCAAGAGATCATCGGTAATTGGATGAACACTCTCAGGAACAAGATGAGAAGTATGGTGCAAGTTTGTCAGATGTTGCCTTGTCCCCTGCTACAGGCATGCACAACACCAAGAAACTCAACACCACCACTGCAGCAACTGAGGGGAAGGGAGACACAAACGAGGGAAATGTTTTGGAAAAAGAGATTGAAGAAATGACAAGGTGATTCCAGCCCTACTTCATCAATACCAAACCTATCAGCAGGATAAAAGCCACAAAGAACACAAGACCAGCTTCAGGAAACTATCACCAAAGCTGTACTAATTACAACGGTTTGTCTTTTCGGGTAAACTCATTTTTCTACTCTTCACTCTGCAGTTGTATTCACGGGATGATGGAGGTGCAAGTAATAGCTATCCTGACAGGCTCTGAAAATTGAGTATCTCCAAGTGGTGCCTTGGTCTGTGGTGGTTGATGTAAGAAATTGGCTTGATTACTTCAGAGTCAAGGGATTACAAAAACATTGTCCAAGTTCATTACATATTAACACTCTTAAGGTGACTTTAGTCACAAGAACCCGCCTCACATGGTGCCAGTTGACTCCCACAGTTTAGTCACAGCTGGGGCACAAAGAAGTGGACATAATTGCAAGGAAAGAAATACGTCTTGTTGTAAACCAATATAGCTTTCCTTCAAAGGGTTCCTTCTTTTCTGTAATTATAGGACTCCATTATGTACAACATTTGAACTGGTCAGTGAGTTCCTGCTGATTGTGTCCTCATTCCTGGCATTGTTTTCATGAGGATCAATAAGAAGCTCCAAACTAGGATGGTCACTGTCTCTAGCATCTGACAGGGATCACTGTCGGTGACAATCTCTAGCATTTGACAGGGATCACTGTCTCTAGCATTTGACAGGGATCACTGTCTGTGACAATCTCTAGCATTTGACAGGGATCACTGTCTCTAGCATTTGACAGGGATCATTGTCTCTAGCATTTGACAGGATAACTGTCTGTAACAATCTCTAGCATTTGACAGGGATCACTGTCTCTAGCATTTGACAGGGATCATTGTCTCTAGCATTTGACAGGATCACTGTCTGTAACAATCTCTAGCATTTGACAGGGATCACTGTCTCTAGCATTTGACAGGGATCACTGTCGGTGACAATCTCTAGCATTTGACAGGATCACTGTCTGTAACAATCTCTAGCATCTGACAGGGATCACTGTCTGTGACAATCTCTAGCATTTGACAGGGATCACTGTCTCTAGCATTTGACAGGGATCACTGTCTCTAGCATTTGACAGGATAACTGTCTGTAACAATCTCTAGCATTTGACAGGATCACTGTCAGTAACAATCTCTAGCATTTGACAGGATCACTGTCTGTAACAATCTCTAGCATCTGACAGGGATCACTGTCTCTAGCATTTGACAGGGATCACTGTCTCTAGCATTTGACAGGATAACTGTCTGTAACAATCTCTAGCATTTGACAGGATCACTGTCTGTAACAATCTCTAGCATTTGACAGGATCACTGTCTGTGACAATCTCTAGCATTTGACAGGGATCACTGTCTGACAATCTATAGCATTTGACAGGGATCACTGTCTGTAACAATCTCTAGCATTTGACAGGGATCACTGTCTGTAACAATCTCTAGCATTTGACAGGGATCACTGTCTGTAACAATCTCTAGCATTTGACAGGGATCACTGTCTGTGACAATCTCTAGCATTTGACAGGGATCACTGTCGGTGACAATCTCTAGCATTTGACAGGGATCACTGTCTGTGACAATCTCTAGCATTTGACAGGGATCACTGTCTGTGACAATCTCTAGCATTTGACAGGGATCACTGTCTGTAACAATCTCTAGCATTTGACAGGATCACTGTCTGGGACAATCTCTAGCATTTGACAGGGATCACTGTCTGTAACAATCTCTAGCATCTGACAGGGATCACTGTCTGTGACAATCTCTAGCATTTGACAGGGATCACTGTCTGTGACAATCTCTAGCATATGACAGGGATCACTGTCTGTAACAATCTCTAGCATTTGACAGGATCACTGTCTGTGACAATCTCTAGCATTTGACAGGATCACTGTCTGTGACAATCTCTAGCATTTGACAGGATCACTGTCTGTAACAATCTCTAGCATTTGACAGGGATCACTGTCTGTAACAATTTCTAGCATTTGACAGGGATCACTGTCTGTGACAATCTCTAGCATTTGACAGGGATCACTGTCTGTGACAATCTCTAGTATTTGACAGGTATCACTGTCTGACAATCTCTATCATCTGACAGGGATCACTGTCTGTGACCATCTCTTGTATTTGACAGGGATCACTGTCTGTGACCATCTCTTGTATTTGACAGGGATCACTGTCTGTGACCATCTCTTGTATTTGACAGGGACTACTATATCTAAAGACAATTGTCTTGTTGCATTGTGATCGATATTTACCTTGTTAACTACAGAATGGAACCATGATATTATTTGTTTTCAGTGCAAATAAGAACCCAGATCTGTGAGTGAGTGAGTGAGTTAGCTATTTTATGTCTGCTGTCAGATTGATGTCAGAGGAAGGCAAGACTTGATGGTGGTGATTGCTCACTTTGGTGGGTATGGTTCAGACAAACCTAGAAACATAATCAGAACAAACCGGGATTTGTACCCTCAATCATTGTTACTTGCACACCACAAATCCCTGTTTGAGCAACTCATGAAATTTGGATTCAAGAATTTCTTAATGAATACATGTTATCTCCCAAAAATAAAGGCATTTAAAACAATTCTCATGCACTTACATTGTAACTTAGAAATGAATATTTTTCTGTAGGAAACCTGTAATGTTCTCTTTCTCCTTGTTGTACAAGTCCTGAAAATCTTTCAAACAAGAACAAAATTGATCTGTCCTTGTGTTAGGAAAAGCCTGACTCCGACCTTTCGGCTACTTGTACAGTCAATCTTGAGGTCTAAACCTCTTGACAAATCAAAAGAAAGAATAGAATGATAAAAACCTCCAGTACTTTTTAAACGCATATGATGTTTAGTAGATTGATATTGAAACTTGATCACCATGACGATCTGACTGATCTGATTCCTCCCAAAGGACATCTGACCTTAACAGATCCTTAGTTCTTGCCCCTGGTGGAGTCGCTAGTCATCAAGTGGAGACAACTCACTCCCACTGGAGTCCTGCTCGCACTAAGGTCAATTGCGGGGCCCCACAACAATTTTTCTAGATAGACTGATTCTCCCTGGTGTTGTCTGAGCGATGTCATGTAATGTATTATAAGAACGACTGGGGGCACTACAGGATCATCGTCGCTGAGATATCTGTGCGAGGTGAGAGGCTTCAGAGACAAGGGGTATCCACGATCCCCTGTTGGGAGATGGACATTGAAAGATCACAGCACAACAGGTCATTAAACAACAATTGATACCAAAAAAGAAGTCCATCAGAGGATGGCCAGAGAGAAAGAAATTAGATGATTACGGTGACATTTTGCAATGGTAAATTAATTCAGTGATTCAGTGCAATTGTTGCCCAAACATCTTAAGTTCCAGTTGCAGCAATTTGAATTATGTTGATTGATAACAAGTCCTTGAGTTTAATTTCCAAATTGACGTTCATGAGTCAACCTCTATCATGGGTAGCTTCAGATTTGACAAGTCCAAGTTCATTTGGCCATGATAGAAGAAATGGGCCTCTTCACATTCTCCATTGCACATGTGAACTCGAATTGAAATTCCCCAATTCTTTATCCTAAATACTGTCTCGTTCTGATTGGGTCAGACAGTTGTAATGAAAGTTAAAAGTGACAGAAGTGAATGATTTCAAATTTCTATTTAACGAAATAGACATGGATATTTACATGAAGATGTGGCAAAATGAGCCATGGTCAAAGTTGGCCTTAAGAGTGTCCCTCCTGTATACAGCACACACACTCCCCTGTCAATCAGTGTCATTGAGTATGGTTTTACACCGCTTTTAGCAATATTCCAGCAATATCATGGCGGGGGACACCAGAAATGGGCTTCACACATTGTACCCATGTCGGGAATCAAACCCGGGTCTTCGGCGTGACAAGTGAACGCTTTTACCACTAGGTTACCCCGACCGCCCCCACTCCCTTGTCAAAGTTGGCCTTCAGATTGTCCCTCCTGTATACAGCACACACTCTCCCCTGTCAAAGGTGGCCTTCAGATTGTCCCTCCTGTATACAGCACACACTCTCCCCTGTCAAAGTTGGCCTTCAGATTGTCCCTCCTGTATATAGCACACACACTCCCTTGTCAAAGTTGGCCTTCAGATTGTCCCTCCTGTATACAGCACACACACTCCCTTGTCAAAGGTGGCCTTCAGATTGTCCTTCCTGTATATAGCACACACACTCCCTTGTCAAAGGTGGCCTTCAGATTGTCCCTCCTGTATACAGCACACACACTCCCTTGTCAAAGTTGGCCTTCAGATTGTCCCTCCTGTATACAGCACACACTCTCCCCTGTCAAAGTTGGCCTTCAGATTGTCCCTCCTGTATACAGCACACACTCTCCCCTGTCAAAGTTGGCCTTCAGATTGTCCCTCCTGTATACAGCACACACACTCCCTTGTCAAAGTTGGCCTTCAGATTGTCCCTCCTGTATATAGCACACACACTCCCTTGTCAAAGGTGGCCTTCAGATTGTCCCTCCTGTATACAGCACACACTCTCCCCTGTCAAAGTTGGCCTTCAGATTGTCCCTCCTGTATACAGCACACACACTCCCTTGTCAAAGTTGGCCTTCAGATTGTCCCTCCTGTATACAGCACACACACTCCCTTGTCAAAGTTGGCCTTCAGATTGTCCCTCCTGTATATAGCACACACACTCCCCTGTCAAAGTTGGCCTTCAGATTGTCCCTCCTGTATACAGCACACACACTCCCCTGTCAAAGTTGGCCTTCAGATTGTCCTGCACCTCCTACCCCACCCCCACCCTCCAGTAACTGTAATCACTTCTACCTGAAGACAAAGCTGAAACATGTAGGAGAACAATCCGTGTCATGTGATTATTTTGTGAATTTCTTTCCATATGTGCAACTGTACACTAGTGAATCTCACCACTTTATTCATATAGTATTAATTACCACAGCAACCATGAGTAAGATTTTGAGTAAGAGAATCAACCACTGACCTTTCGCTCAAGTCACTAGACAGGTGGTCCTGTTGGTTTGAAGTGGTAGGATGCAAAACAATAATTATACTAGTTTGATTAGTAAATATTTGGTTAAAGAAGTCCTACATGGTCTGATCCAATATATCAAATAAAAACATTATACATGAAAACTAACTGATATTTTCATGATATCCTAATTAACAAATTGATAACAAATTAATAACAAATTAATAACAAATTGATAAAAAAAAGGCACAATTATTTACTGTCCCATTAATAACCCATGCTACACTGGACAATACCAAACCTTGAAATGAGTGAGTGAGTGAGTAAGTATGGTTTTACGCCGCTTTTAGCAATATTCCAGCAATATCACGGCGGGGGACACCAGAAATGGGCTTCACGCATTGTACCCATGTCGGGAATCGAACCCGGGTCTTCGGCGTGACGAGCGAACGCTTTAACCACTAGGCTACCCGACCGCCCCTTATACATTAAGGATACATACATTTAGATGAACAGTAAATGACAGATGTAATGATACATGATAAAAAAAGGGCTATAGATCCCAGCAGCTGAAGGTAGATCCCCATGCTACCTAACCTTGAAATGACCAAACACGACTATCAATTACAAGTGACAGTCCAATGCAACCTTTTGTCCTTCCACAAAAAACAGGTGCCCTAGTCATGTGACAGCCTGCTTAAAACTCCAGACTTGTCTGTGAAGCAATTGGTCATCCTGGTTCAATTGACATCCAGTCCATGCACAAATCTGCCTTATAACACACCACAGAATCGACCACAAAAAGACTTTATGCAATTAATTCACGGGGAAATTAAATAAGAAAATGTTGGCCACGACCGGATGATTTTCCCTAGGAATCCATAGCAGTGCTTGTCTGGATGTGAACTGTCCATGAAAGAGTAATTGCAGTGATTTTCATATTAGTCCCTCAAAGAAGCTGCAGCTAACAGACTGTGTGGACTGCTGTGCTGAGTCCCCTACATGGACCATGCACAATAGACCACCCCGTCTCCCAACAAAAAGCCGCTATCAGACAGAAAATCAAGCTCAGATCATCACCAGGATGGATGATTAATGGGCGAGAATATTCAAAAGCCTCGTGCTTCACACAATTTGAAACGTGTAATTGTCAATTAATCCAATTTCAAACATAATACCAAATACCATGCAGAAAATATATCTTCTGGAACATTACAGTTCTATCCAAACTGAGCCAAGCGAAACCAAGTTTCTATATTATCATCGCTGAATTGCTGAGCTGTGGCTGATGTCGTCTTAAATCTTAACTTCTGTAACATTTCAATCTCTGGGACTGCCGATGAATGAGTGCATGAGTTGTCATAAACAGCTTTGAGTAATATCAAGATAGCTCATGCAGATGAAGTAGGACAATATTATTTTGTTATACAGATAAGTTAAACCAAAGTGTTAGAATATATTTTACAAATGTAAGACACAAATAAAATACTACCCTTTGTAGTGAAAACATAGCAGTTTGTTTTTTAAACAACAGGTGTTTTCACAGCCTATTTCTGCCGTTTCCAGCATCACATTGACTTTTTAAGCTTCACAATTGGTAGGCCTCCCATCAACACTGACTGAATGTTCCCTTCCTTGGGGAACAAAACATAAATTGGTTTTGTTTGAGTGTGTGAATGTCGTTGAAATGTGAGTGAGTGAGTGAGAGAATGAGAGAGTGAGTGGGGGTAGCACCTTAGACAACTGGGCCATCAAGTGTAGCGAGTGAGTGAGTGAGTGAGTGAGTGAGTGTCCGTCCTCCTTTCAAACCAGTCTTGTCTATAACATCATGTTTCATGCTGAAACAAAACCAAGACCTGTAACAGCTCTACAATGCTCTAAACATCATGGTATACTGAACAAAAGTAAACTGGAAATGTCACATTTCCTGTGATTTTATCCATGGAAATGCCAATATTAATGTTTGTGCGCTTAAATATTGCTTTTAAAAGGAAAACACTTACATCACCAGATATCGGTCTAACATGGGAAGAAAAGTCATTAGTGAGTGAGTGTTTGAAGGTGGGTGAGTGAGTGAGTGAGTGAGTGAGTGAGTGAGTGAGCGAGAGTTTTACTCTGCTTTCAGTGAGGCACCTGATCGCCAGAGTGAGGCACCTAATCGCCAGCACACAAAGTCAGCGATCTATACCACTCAGCCACAGAGGCTTCCACAAAAATGAAAGTCTGACAACTGGTAGTCATGTGCTTTGTGTACCCCTCTGACATTGGGATAACTGGACAGATGGAAAAAAACACCATACTGATTGTCATTTCAGCAACAAAACAATCATATATTCTATATCAGGGTTTTGACAAGCAAAATATTGCATCCTATATGCATAAATACTAAGAATAGATGGAGATAACGACCGCACATCCAATTTGATGTAAAAGAATACGGACATTGATTTGATTGATTAAATTGAAGCATCTGCATGAGATTTATCTCATATTTCTCTTCTGATAAGAAATACAATCAAAGTCGGAACAGTCAATGACTGATTCTCTTCACTGAATCATTAAGTTTTGGGATCATGGCAGGACCACCATTTTAATGGTTGAGATACCCAAAAACGTTATCGCAGAGTCTTGAGAATAGGGCTGGGACGGGTAACTCAGGTACCCGGGTCGGGTGGGTACTGAGTAGGACCTGGGTACCCACAGGACTACCCGAACCCGTGGTTAGTCACGTGATATATTGTTTAATGACAAAAAAACATCTAGAACTCTATGGTTACCCTACAAGTCATTAATGTTCACATTTTTTTCTGACTATGCACCCATTCCTTCTAACTTTTCATATGGTTGAAAAAAAGATATAAAATAAGTCAGCTTCAATGTATGCATGATCAGATCGTTTAAAACATGCATCTAAATACGTTTTGCAAGTGCTGTGGTAAAAGAATTCCCAATCGGACATTTTGTATCTTTTGAGACTTACAGTGGGTACCCGGTTAGGGTCGGGTAATAGGGGGTCGGGTACCCGGGTAGTAAATTTGGACTCGTCCCAGTCCTACTTGAGAACTCACAAATATCCCCATGTTATGGGTTTCCCTATGCTTAAAAAACAATTGTAGTTTTCTCTCTAATCACAACTGTAAAGCATATCATTTATGCATATTTATTCCCATGTGTAGATAGTTTGTACCCTGCCCTACGAGGGTGTTCTTTACAATAAACATTCTTGATTCTTGATTCTTCTCTGAGTATTTACAATGTCTGTGATATGCCTATCCATCCCACCCACCACCCATAAAGCGCAAGTAATTGCAATAAATATGACCATCTGAAAATCTAGGATGTCCGAAAACCTATGATTGGACAATATATCTCAACGTAAGTCGCTGTATATGAAGGGTTCAAGTTGCAGTGTTGGGCAAAGATACAAGCATCATCCTTTTCAGCCACACTGAGGACACCAGATACATTATGCATACACAGCTCTACAATAACCCAGAGACAGAGAAAGTTCACTCTGACAGGGAGACAAAGTACTCAGATACAACAGGATACCTATGCATTTATGCCACCACATTGTTGAAACCAGATCTTGACTACACACAAGCAATACAAACAAAACCCTGCTACAAGAAAGACTGACCTTCAACATGGTATGCCACGACCTTCAACATGGTATGTGGCGGAATATCACATTCTGTGACATGAATTGTGCTATAAATTTGACTGACAGCCTAATGGAGTCCTGGACTTCAAGAAACCCAAGTTGGTGTGTCCTGTTACAAAGAGGCTGAAGTCAGTTGACCTCTGAACGACACTTCATTGAGGTCATCAAACGGCAATTTGCTGGACAATGGTGGACAAAGCTCCCCCTGTTGCTCATCAATTATACCATTCTGTTGTGGGTGTCACAAAATGATCAACAAGTAATCAAAGCTGGAATGACATTAAGATCAAAATCAAATTGAAATTAGTTTCATTCACTCCAAGCCATCATAACTATGCTCATCAATCTGGAACACGTCCCATGACAAGATAACGTTTATCATCCTGCTGCATGGTACCCTCTTCCGGAGCTGCTGCCAAACACCCACTAGAGCCTGTCGGAATAGAGGCTACATACCTCCCTACATAACGGCAGTCTGACTTTGACGGATGGCCCAGTTGGGATAGCCCAGTTGGAACATAATTGCAGCATCTTGACCATAAAGAGAAAGTTCTGACATCTTGGGTGGGAAGTCAGAGGCTGCTATTCAGACCAGTCCATCAGTGTCTGTTGGGATTCTGATTGGTCAGTTTCAATCCCCTGACCTCTGACGTTTCCTCATTGAGTGGTCATTCTGACAATTAACTTAATTCCCCTCCGTTTGTTTTGTGATTGATTTTCTTCTTGTGGATACAGTAGGTACAGTACTTCCTCATTTATCTCCCTTTAATGGCCCTATGAGGCAGCACCATGCTGTCTTAGTCTATCCTTCAAGTCCCTCAAGGGACACAACCCAGACGAAAAAATGCTTATAGAATAAAAGGATTCCCTTCGAGGTAATTATACTTAATTAAATCGATCCTCTAATGTACAATACAGAACAAAATGCAAAATATCTTGCATCTTTCAGCCAATTTTATTCTTGTATAGGTCCTGTTATGGTATGATTAAAACACTTTTATAAAAAACATTTGTCTCTTTTTAACTTTTTTTCCTGACACTATAAAGATGATTTAATAAAAAAGGCAAGTATTCCACTGAAAGGTTCTTCTTCAGCTCCTGCGAACAGTGCAAAGCTTGCATGGACAAATAAGGGGATTCAGAATGAAGGATTTTTTTCATCTGCATTTTTTCATTATCATCATGACCGAAATAAGTCTCCAATCCCCAAATATAAAAGTTGGACTTTTTATAAGTTGAATAGCACTGGTTGAGAGGTCAGGTATTTGAGAAATTCTGTTAAATACATGTATATTCGCCTGTTACTGTTGATGTTTTTGCCTCTATTACCACCATAAAAGAACGCAACTTGCCAGAGCACAGGCTAATACAAAATGTACAAACCAATTAATAAAGACAATAAAAAAACTCCTCAGTAAAAAAGCTAAGTGACGTTAAAGCTTTTCTACTAAACATATTGTCTTCTTTACGTGACCTCCCCACCTCTGTGGTCTAGAGCATCTGACCGTAGATCTCAAGGCTGGTTGTTTGATCATCCACCAGCAGATCATTACAAAGACGTTAAAAGACGGTACTATTTGTAACCCTGCACTTAGCATTAAGGGGTTAAAACAAGGACCTGTAGTTAAACACCAACACCACCTCACTGAAGTAAACTCAAAAGGACATCATGCTTCTGTTCTAAGACTTGGCATTTGAAAAAATTATAATAATTCTAATAACTTTCTTAAAAAGTTTTTTTTTACAGTAAAATATAAAATAGTCTTCAATATCTGAATCTCATTTTAATCAGAAATAGCACAGAGATTTTAAATACAACAGAATCCAAGTCATCTATCAAAGCAAAACCATCCAATATATTCCATTTACTGACAACCAAGGAGGCTGTTACAAAGTAGCCCATTTCCATTTGTCCCTGAGCAATTGTAAGCCAGCAATAAATGTGCTACCTCTTTCAGTGTTTATGTTTTATGAAGTCTTCAATCATAAAAACCTTCAGAACTGTTGAACTCTGGGAAATGACTGAGCAAAGATCCTGTGTCAAGGGAGCCAACATCTTCACATCTTCCATTCATTTTCTGATGTGTGACACCAGCGCCGCTGCCGGACGAACAATCTTGCAGATTAATGTTCCAATGTAAGGACTCTCAGTAGGGCCATAATTCCCCTGCCTTCCCTCATTGCGGCCTCACCATATAGTGTATGTCTGGACCAAGTCATATACATTCTGTTCTTACTGACCTCAGTGAACTGACCTATCCTCCAGTGAATGTCTTGACAAAGTCATATACCTTCTCTCCTTGTTGACCTGTCCTCCAGTGAATGTCTTGACAAAGTCCTATACCTTCTCTCTTTACTGACCTATCCTTCAGTGTCTGGACCAAGTCCTATACCTTCTGTCCTTACTGACCTATCCTCCAGTGAATATTTGGACCAAGTCAAATACCATCTCTCCTTACTGACCTATCCTAAAGTGTCTGCCTAGACTAAGTCATATATCTTTTCTCTTTACTGACCTATCTTCCAGTGTCTGGACTAAGTCCTATACCTTCTGCCCTTACTGACCTGTCCTCCAGTGTCTGCCTAGACCAAGTCATGTACCATCTCTCCTTACTGACCTGTCTTTCAGTGTCTGTCCGGACCAAGTCTTATACATTCTGTCCTTACTGACCTATCCTCCAGTGAATGTCTGGACCATGTCATATACCTTCTCTCCTTACTGACCTATCCTCCAGTGAATGTCTGGACCATGTCATATACCTTCTCTCCTTTCTGACCTCAATGATATAGCCACAGAGATGTTTTGGTTGTGTCACAGAGATGTTACGGTAACGTCACAATGTCATGACTCATGTTATTCCTGCTGATATTCTTTACAATCACACTTGCATCAGAACCCTGGGACATCCCTAACAGGATCCAGATTGCACATCCATAATCCAACTGCACCATTTTGTCAAGCATTTAAATGCACGGCAAAGTGCCGGGAAGTGTTGCAGCAATACAAAGTGTTGCAGGGGAGTGCCCATCAGATCAGATTACAGGGTTAGGAGAGATGGTATCATATACCTGTATGAGAACAGGTCACAGTGAGTCATGGTCATTCTTCAGGGTCCCATCTAACACAGGTTCTGACAAATGAGTTCTTGGTGGACATGCAAGACCTGAGAACCTCACCAAATATGGCAGCCTATTACTAGTTGTGGAATTACCAAAGCGAGGCAATGAAGGCGATCATCCATGACACCTATCACACACCAATCTGATACCATTAATTAATGGCTGCCTTGTACGCTTCTCCTCAGAAGCGGGATCAATTTCATGCAAATTCTTATTTTAACACTAGAATGAATGTGGCAGATGACGTTGGCGTCACTGATGACAAAATCTCATCATTCTTTGATAGGCCATCAACATTCGACTCGCTCAATGGGATGCTAAGAAAGGAATAGGAGAATCGGATTAACAAATTTAAACTGCTAATATGAATTGCCATAAATTGTGGAAGAGATTCTATTACCTCTCACAGCAGTCAAGATGCAAATTTTTAACCATGATCAAAAACAGAAAATAACAAATTTTCTCATTTGATTTTACAGTTTTAAAAATATCAAGACTTCAAAATCATTAAAACTTAATGAAGTAATCCAAAACTCAGAAACTTGAAATTGATACAATTACGAATACAATGAGGTATTCTCTCTGGTCTATATGTCACAGATTGGGAACCTGTGATTTGTTTGTGTGTTGTTTAACGCTGCGCTCAGCGATATTCCAGCTATATAATGGCGGCCTGTAAATAATCGAGTCAGGACCAGACAATCCAGTGATTGACATCATGAGCATCGATCCACGCAATTGGGATCGATGACATGCATCAACCAAGTCAGCGAGCCTGACCACCCGATCCCATTAGTCACCTTTCACTACAAGCATAGTTGCCTTTTACGGCAAGCATGAGTTGCTTAAGACCTATTGTAGCGCAGATATTCACGGGTCGGGAACCTGTGTCACACTTTAGCATTGGCAGGTGAAACAATGAATATCAAAGGCCTCATCAAGGCAGGCCTCACAGGGGGTCATATCACAATGTCTCTACATGGATGACAAATTCTGCATCTAAAACACAACATTTTTGGATTGATTCGTGTTCTTCTGTGTTAAACAGCAATAAATAAATAAGTGTTCCACCACATTGCAATATAAGGTGATGGGCCTACACAAATGTTGTCGTCACGGTTCTGATAACATTTAATTAAAAAATTAGGATGGTATGTAGGGTTATTTAATTTTTATTTTCTAAATCATGTTGCAACCACATTGTGAACTGTGAGTGTTTGGTATATATCATGTTTGCTCTTTGGATTGTTACAAACACTGACTCTAAGACTATGAATAAAACCCTTTGTGTTGAGACCTTAAAGAAGTGTTGATTGGGTAATCAGAACAATAATTTTTGCATAGCTTGCATGGTCAGAAGAGTGATCATGGCCAGAGTGAGTGAGTGAGTGCGTGAGTGAGTGAGTGAGTGAGGTTTGACCCTTCAGTGAAACACACAAGTATGGGTATAAAAGTACTGACAAACCTAAAAAACATAATCAGAGCGAATCTGGGATTTGAACCCACGATCACATTCCTGGAATGCAATCGGTTGCAACTCTACAAAAAGAATTGGGGGGCACGGGTGGCCCAGTCGTCTAAGGCGCCGCGATTCGCTGTGCAGAGTTGCGTCCCCTGGACACGCCAGAAACCTATGATTGTGGGTTCGAATCCTGGTTCGCCCCGATTATGTATCTAGGTTTGTAAGCACCATACCCGTGCTCGTGGGTTTCACTGAAGTGGTAAACGTCTGAGACCTGCATCACTTCGGGCTTTCCTCCCACTTTAAGCTGACACGCCGTGATATAACTGGAATACTGTTAAAAGCGGCGTTAAACCCAACTCACTCACTCAATCACTCACTTAAAGAATTGCAGCACCTTGATGACATGGCTACCCATGCCTCTTACTAATCATCAGCTTTGCGCTCACAAGAAAATGGAACATTTACAGTTCTTGAATGTGAAAAACATGTGAAGATTTCCGAAGTTACTGTTTCTCCGACAACCCAACTTTAAAATCATTTCAAGTTAACTAACCCAGACCGTCGGTGCGACAAGCGAACGGCTTAACCACTGGGGTACTCGACCAGCCGGAACAAACTTGGTAAAGAGTCGTACTACTAAGAGCACAGCTGTATGAATTAAAGATTCACTTCACACTAATTTATACTTCAACACTGATTTATACTTCAACACACAAACAGGCAATACACTTCCGAAAACATAACAGGACAAAGCTACTGTATATCTGCTTTTGTATACCTCATTTTTTGACGCCTATTAAAGATGATTTGGATACAGTTGAGGCGGTGAGGTGAAGTGGGGTTTAACATCATGTCCAAGATTATTTCACTTACATAACGACGTGCATGCACATGTGTGTATGTGGCTGCTTGTGCTAGTCCACACTGATGCCGATTTATGGAGCTAGCTCACTGAGATACCATGCCGCAGTTTAACATGAATACCCCAGTTTTACATGAATACCCCACTCAGACACAGTATACTGACTCCGAGCCGACCAGTCCTTGTTTTAGCCCCTTAATGCCGAGCACCAGCCAAGGTAACAACAAGTACCACCTTTTAATGTATAAAGCAGCCGGTGATCGAACCCAAGACCTTCTGCTCTCCAGGCGGATGCTCTACTACTGGACCACGTGGCAGTCATTCGGATACCGACGAAGCACACAAATCGCTGAATCATAATGTTCCTTTGACCAACATGAACAGAGAAGTTATCATGATGTAACATCTATACTAAGTATTCATATAATAATTAGATCAACAAAGAGTGCTTTTATAAGTTATCATGGTGTAACACTTATACAAATTTTCATATAATTATAGAACAGCAGGTAATATATATTAGGATCCAGGAAACAAAGCAGATACAAAATATTAGTAGTTTCAGTTATAGCTTTCACATAGAATCTGGCGTAAGGTAACAGGAACCCATCTCCCACAACTACGTTATCTGTCTTGTCTCATTGAATAGTATGTCTAGGAAATGGTTCTGATGACACAGGATGCTGGCATGCCAAAGGGATACAACTCTGCACAGTGCATTGACACAACCCACAGATGATCTCCCCTGATGGTCATCAATTCAAGCATCAGACAGATTCACCAACCATTTGGACCATCCCCTACCCATTGAAATGGCCTGACCACCTCCGTGGTCTAGAGGTGGAGCATCCGCCCGGAGAGCGGGTCCGGGGTTCGATCCCCAGCCGCGTCATACCAAAAGATGTCAATCGATGGTACTTGTTACCCAGTCTGGCGCTCGGCATTAAGGGGCTAAAACAAGGACTGGTCAGCTCGGAGTACGAATACTGAGTCTGAGTAGGGAATTCTTGTTAAACTGCGGCATGGTATCTCAGTGTCCTAGCACTATAAAATCGGTATCAGTCCAGACAAGTACAAGCAGCCACACACACCCACACACACGTGCACATTGCTATAAAAGTGCAATAATCTTGGAAACAACGTTAAACCCAATTTCCCTTCACCTCGTAATGGCCTCTTACAACAGTCAAGGATTATCTGGAATCCCCGAAGCCCTGAAATTCCTTCCAGTTCTAGTTTATGAAAAGTGTTTATCCATTTTGTCACTTAAATTGAAATATTAGCCAGATTTAGACAGGATACTCAACTAATCAATAAGTCAATGGTTCCTTCACAATTTGTCGGAAGCAACCTTGACAATAATGGATCCACAACTCCATATAATCGAACTTGTCCGGTTACCAGGAAACGCCAACAAACGGTCACGTAAAATTGTTTGGCAAACTGTGAAATAAACACACATTAGATAACACTGATGGAGCATAATTACTTATTAAATAATCTCTTTCAGCAACATAAACACATTTCATAACTTGACTGTCCTCCATAGAAAGAACTGTCGCCTAAGTAATGTTCATGATTGGTCAGGCTATATTTGGGCAGAAATCATATTGATAAACTGATAAAACGGAAATGACGTATTTGTATACATAATAGCCAATCATTACATGGCATTAATTGCATTATTTGGTCATGATGGTGTTTTCATCGTCAACACTTTCTGCTAATAAAATCCAATGAACTGATGTCAAACATGGCACCACAAAGAACTCATTATAACAGTACAATGTAAACCATAAAACAACAGCTTGGCAAAGAAAATACTAACACTAAAATGTTTTACAGTCATGAAAGCTGTAACTATGTCAGTATTGTGAGTCACCTGGTTAAGCAGAAAACTTTGGACAGCTTTTCAGTCAACTTGCTGCTAGTCAGTTTGAGCTGGCATTCTTCCATGAATATAGTAAATACTTGATTCTGATTGGTCAATCAGAGGTTTCAAATCACAACAAACACCTTAGATTGAAACAGATGATTTGACGACTGATGTATATCCTAATTAATGTGTAAGACATTAAGAGTGTATTAGACATTTAAAACTTTGGGGAAACCGATGAGGTGGGATGAGATTAAATGGGGTTTAACGTTGTATTCAAGATCATAGCACTTATAAAGCGATGTCTGTGCATGTGTGCATGTTTGCTTGTACAAATCCGAACTAATGCTGGATTTATAGAGCTCGTCTACTGAGATGCCATGCTGGAGTTTGGAGGTGAGGTGAGGTGAAATTGGGTTTAACGTCGTGTCCAAGATTATTGCACTTATATAGCTACATGCATGCACGTGTGTGTGTTTGTGTGGCTGCTTGTACTAGTCAGGACTAATGCCGATTTATAGTGCTCGCCTACTGAGATACCATGCCGCAGTTTAACATGAATACCCCACTCAGACACAGTATACTGACTCCGAGCCGACCAGTCCTTGTTTTAGCCCCGTAATGCCGAGCGCCAGGCAGGGAAACAACAAGTATGATCAAAACTCTTGGTAAACATGGCCAGGGATCAAACCACTGACCTTCCACTCTCCAGGCCGACGCTCTACCACTAGACAACACAGGCAGTCTGAAACCCATGAGCACAGGTATTGTGCTGGGGATCAAACCACTGACCTTCCACTCTCCAGGCCGACTCACTACCACTAGACAACATAGGCAGTCTGAAACCCATGAGCACAGGTATTGTGCTGGGGATCAAACCACTGACCTTCCACTCTCCAGGCCTACTCTCTACCACTAGACAACACATGCAGGCTGAAACCAATGAGCACAGGTATTGTGCTGGGGATCAAACCACTGACCTGCCACTCTCCAGGCCGACGCTCTACCACTAGACAACACAGGCAGTCTGAAACCCATAAGCACAGGTATTGTGCTGGGGATCAAACCACTGACATTCCACTCTCCAGGCAGATGCTCTACCACTAGACAACACAGGCAGTCTGAAACCCATGAGCACAGGTATTGTGCTGGGGATCAAACCACTGACCTGCCACTCTCCAGGCAGACGCTCTACCACTAGACAACACAGGCAGTCTGAAACCCATGAGCACAGGTATTGTGCTGGGGATCAAAGTGAGTGAGTGAGTTAGGTTTAATGCCGCTTTGAACAGTATCACAGCGTGTCAGTTTGATGTGGGAGGATTACAGGTCTTCAACGTTTACCACTATGGAGAAACCCACGAATACATGTGGAAGTGGATCATAATCTGGTGCATCTGGGATTCGAACCCATCAACACCTTCTGGATTGGTTTACTCTGAAGTAAATATTGTTGAAAAACTATCAGCACATTTGACCACATGCTATTCCCACTTTTTCCATCACCCCAAATGTCATTAAACCAAACATTTATAGATTCAAAAAATACCTGAAGTCACAGGTCGTCCTTGTAACGTTCAGAATTAATCACACTTGCAAGACAGTACAGTTGTAACGACATTAATCACTGTTGCCATCAACGTAGGTAAATCACAATGCAAAATAGACCTGAAACTCACAAATCAATACCAAACTCTTGTGCATGGAATAACTGCCATTTGAAATATTATAGGTTCCTGTAATTGCTATATGTTGCCATGGGTACATAGTTGAACTACAATACATCAGCACAAAGTGCTTCAGAAGGAAGTCAGAGATACATCACTCTCTACCTCACCTTGAAAACACCAGCGATCTGGACACAAAGAAGCTCGGGGCAAATGAGGTGCAGATAATGCAATACAACTGATGAATTGGTGGACTCAAGAAGGATTTCAACCAACTGATTAAAGTATACAGAAATCAATAAGTTCTTAATCAGCTTCATAATGGCTGTCATCACAAAATGAAAACATTCACTACAGGAACTGTGGATAATTCAATAATTGATTAGGAGTGTTGATATATTGTACCCAGTGTCTTGGGAGTTCTGTGGTCAGGAAGTAATATAAACACAGATAGGAACTGAAGATTGACTGTAGAGTGAGTGAGTGAGAGAGAGAGAGAGAGAGAGAGAGAGAGAGAGAGAGAGAGAGAGAGAGAGAGAGAGAGAGAGAGAGAGAGAGAGAGAGAGAGAGAGAGAGAGAGAGAGAGAGAGAGAGAGAGTCATAATAAGTCAAACTTTCTTGGGGGGGTTTGGAGACTTATTTTGGTGATGATGATAATGTTAGGATAGGTTATTTGTTGGTTAACGCCGCACTCAGCAATAATCCAGCTATATGATGTGGTCTGTAAACAGTCAAGTCTGGATCAGACAATCCAGTGACTGATATCATGAGCATCAATCCAAGCATTTGCGATATGATGACATGAATCAATCAAGTCAGCGAGCCTGACCACCCGATCCTGTTAGTCGCCTCTTACGACAAATGGGTATTACGCCTCTTTTACACCAGCAATATGACAGGTAGAATATGACACCAGAAATGGACTTCCCCCATGCACTCATGTGGGAAATCGACCCCAGCCTTCATTATGACAAGCGAACTCTTGAACCACTAGGCTTACCAAAAAGTAGCGTTAATGATAAACAATTTCTGCTTCACAGAACTCGTGACTATTCTTAACACTGTTAATTTCTTCCATAAACAGGTAAATACAACCACAGATAAATTCGAAAAATAACCCCAATAAAAATCACACAAACACCATCTTGGAACAAGACCTGCACTCGACTTCCATCCTTCACAGAGGCAAGACTTCGGTCTCCTTTTCTCCACGATATCCCTCACCCAACGTGGACCTCCCATCTGGTGAGATCTGTGAACAAGTGCCCTTTCTGTGTGCAGCAAATTGTGTGATCAATGAGACGAAGAGACCCACCGTAGCATGTAATTTGTCTATGATGGGCCTCTTGCTTCTGAAAGAAAACCAATTTATTTGTGCTCTAATAAGACATTTCTCTGGCTGCAAGATTCAGCTCAGCTGGCCATGGTCACTATACTGGTCAGACAGATCCAATCATATCCTTCCAAAGAGCACTTCAAGAGCAGGTAACTCTTCCTGCTCAACCTCGGTTTAAAAGGTAATGTTGTTAGGCCTGGCAAAACTTGTCTTGAACCATTTAAAGCAAATACCACAAAGCCTGCCTTAACTGTATCAGTGGTCAGACGAAATTGGTCTGTAGATGTCTGAAGAAAACTTCAAAAAGGTAACTTTGTTTAAATTGTTTGATGTAGTTTGCAGTTTCTTCCTGAGGATGATGGAAAGAAGATCAGTCTATATTGCCATGGTTACAAGGACATGCTGACAGTATCAGGTTACAGCTCAGCTGTTGACATAGACTTGTCTCCACTGCTGGTCATCCATTAATTACTTCCACATTTGGCCAATTTGGCTGACTGGTCACAAGTGGAAATAGTTGCCTCGTGCTACAAGCCTGAACGTTATGTTTATAGGCAATTTATTTCACTTGATTACATTTTTTCAGTAATTGGCATCTGTGAAGAATACATGTACAAGGGTCCACGCCCATGGGTTGTGACGACACACTACCATCCCGGTCACACAATGCAAGAGCCGGGTCACACACTGCAAGAGCCCAGTCACACACTGCAAGAGCCCAGTCACACACTGCAAGAGCCCGGTCACACACTGCAAGAGCCCAGTCACACACTGCAAGAGCCCAGTCACACACTGTAAGAGCCCGGTCACACACTGCAAGAGCCTGGTCACACTGCAAGAGCCCGGTCACACACTGCAAGAGCCCGGTCACACACTGCAAGAGCCCAGTCACACACTGCAAGAGCCCAGTCACACACTGCAAGAGCCCAGTCACACACTGCAAGAGCCCAGTCACACACTGCAAGAGCCTGGTCACACACTGCAAGAGCCCGGTCACACACTGCAAGAGCCCAGTCCTTGTTAATGTCAAGCATTGGATATTGATGCCCACTTGTCTGCTAGCCATACCACTAGTCTGCTAGCCATGTCCACTAGCCTGCTAGCCATGTCCACTAGCCTGCTAGCCATATCACTAGTCTACTAGCCATATCACTAGTCTGCTACCCATGACACTAATTCACTGGCCATGCCACCAGTCTGCTAGCCATGCCCACAAGACATGCAAATC
The DNA here is from genome assembly GCF_022045235.1 of Haliotis cracherodii. NCBI lineage: Eukaryota > Metazoa > Mollusca > Gastropoda > Lepetellida > Haliotidae > Haliotis > Haliotis cracherodii. Next base: position 8,952,766 of record NW_027266319.1, read on the forward strand.
AGGAAGGACTAGTTATGTCATATAAACCACTAGCTACGACCTAGCAGGATTAAATGGTGTGTACCACTGTATGTTGTCAAACCTCTAAAACCCAACTATTGTCCTGAGGATACAAAGGGTAGTTTTGTCAAAGGTCTCACGAAAGTGCCTCTGAGTTTTAAGCCACATACTTCCAATGCTATGCTACCTTCAATAGCAAGTGACAGAGAGGGGATCTATTCTACCCATGGCTACATTCCACACACTAACACAACACCACCCATACAGAGAGACATAGCCCTGCACCATGACCGTGGAATAATATATTTATTTTTTGGGGAAAAAAAACAATCTACAAACGCAAACAAAAGCAAGTCAAGCCAGCTCCAGCTAGCTCTATTCCACAGCATTGTGAAGAAGGATATTGTGTAATATAAGATTTCATAGACTAAATGTTAGTCTATGAGAGACATAGCCTTATCAGAATATTGTGAATACGATTACACTTAATTATTAGGTATGAATTTTTCTATCATTTTCACAAAACCACTGCAAATATGTTGGAGAAGTACAGAAATGTTAGCAGTATACATTGTCATGTGTGCTCTTTGTTGTGTCGTGGACAGTTTGAGTACTGAAAATAACTCTGGTCAGGTCAGGTAACCAGAACCGCACCATTTTCTGTTCAGCTTATCAGAGTCTTGTCTAAAACAACCTGTGTCATGGAACTATTCAAATGCAATGCTGTTATATCTTTTGTCAATCATTCTAATTGTGTTTCCAGGCAAACAGTACGTTAGCGAAACTGAAGTTGTCAGTCTCGGCAACAAAACACACAGCGGTGAGACAAAACACGCTTATGCAGCAGTCCAGCCAGTCAAGAAACTTCAAATATTCAATAAAGCCCCCTCTTTTCTGCTGAGGCAAACACCATGAGTTACTGTAGATTAAAGCTGTAGTTAATAGAGGAAAGCTGACAATCGGCAAATTTCTTCTGAACACGATCCCAAGCAGCCAATCACGGAGCAGCAAAGATGAGTCTTTGATTTAAAAGTATGGCATGCATGTCTTCGCATTTGACAAGTAGAGGGCAAGAGAGTACACTACCTTTTTTCTATAGTTCTGAAGGATTGGTTTGTATCGAGTAGCCCTGCAAAAGACAAGTAATCACGGACTTGGTTTCTCATTTATTTATATTCGAAACAACTGCCTGAACTTTTCTTGCTTGAAAATTTGGATTTGTCAAATAACCTGTAAAATGGAACCATCACTTTAGATGGCTCGATCTAGGACAAACATTTCTTTTGCGGCATAAATATTTGTGAACTACACTTGATGAATCAACATTGCTCATTTACAAATGACTTTTTCCAAAATGTAGAGCACTAATGTGTTTTGATCAATTGCAGACTGAATATTCCACTGCCCAGAATAGTCAACTCTAAATCTGAAATTGTCCCTAAGTGACTGATATCTGTGTTATTTTTCACACTGATCACAATGAATTTCCAAGCACTTAGCACACCCCATATATCAACCCTACCATTTATATCGATTCTGAGAAATGTTCAAATTTCAAGCTTTCAGCTTGGGAGTGGTCATTTTGCTGTAGATAGATTATGTGATTTTAAAGCCTTTTTGTTGAACATTGTGACCCTAAAATGTGATGTCTTCGTTTTGAGAAGAAGGCACCTAGAAACCCAAGGCCAATGCAAACTGTACATAGACCTTTAAAACATGTTCTTAAATGTGATGGTAAATTGCACAACAGCATTAACAACTGTTCGTGGAAAAGTATTCAGACACAGTTTGACTGAATACATAATTACGTATTACTGATTAAAGAAAAATCCATAACTGAAAATCTGAAAAAGAAGACACACTATATATTGTTGTAGACCCCTGGCAATAATAACCCAGGTTTATCCTCGTCAAACACATCTTCATCCTAGTGAAACAAACATCTTTCAGCTGCCTATATCAGGCACATAACATTAACACTGTGGTTTTAAAGCCTTAAGTAGTGTGAGTGTGTGAGTTAGTTTGGTTTTACGCCGCTTTTAGCAATATTCCAGCAATATCACGGCGGGGGACACCAGAAATGGGCATCACACATTGTACCCATGTCGGGAATCGAACCCGGGTCTTCGGCGTGACGAGCGAACGCTTTAACCACTAGGCTACCCGACCGCCCCGCTTTAAGTAGGAAAAGGTACATCATGGAGGTTTGGGATAAAAACAATTCCCCACTGAACAGAGACATACCAGTGACAATCGCAATCGCCTGTTGCACCTCCAACCCTCTGTCAGTGAGTGAGATGGGTTGTATGCTGCTCTTAGCAATATTCAGCCAAATCATGGAATGGCAATAGGCTTCACACAGTGTACCCATGTTGTTTGTTTGTTTGTTGTTTAACATCGCACTCAGCAATATTCCAGCTATATGATGGGAATCTGTAAATAATCAAGTCAGGGCCAGACAATCCAGTGATTGACATCATGAGCATCAATCCATGCAATTGGGATAGGATGACATGCATCAACTAAGTCAGAGAGCCTGACCACCCGAACCCAGTTAGTTGCCTCCTACAACTAGCATAGTGACCTTTTTAAGACAAGCATGGGTTGCCGAGGACCTATTCTAACCCGGATTTTCACGGGTCTGTTCCCATGTGGAGGAATCAAATCCAGGCCACTCGTGTGATGAGTGAACACTACCATTTGGCTACCAAAGGGCTCCAAACTCACAGTGGGGAGTCAAGTGGGAATGATCTGGGGTTTTATTGTCACAGAATATTTCTTTTATCAGTGTTAATGTGGGTGGAAAGTCCAGGGGTTGAAGATGCACAGGCAGAGTACAATAACCCTCAAGATGCTTCACCACTGTGCTTTCACCCATGATGACATTATGTGTCAAATAAGATGAAAGATAAATCACACTGGACCTCATGGCCACTGAACCATTATAAACGAGGCGTGTGATGCTATCAGACGAGGCACGATCCGGAGAGCCTTCTGGTGTGTGTTGGCAATGACGAAACCTTATTGTTGGGTGGTTGAGGCAGTTAAAACTCATAAAAAGTGGCCAAGTGAATTGAAATATTGGGCAGCTGAAAACCTTACACACCTGCATCCGGTAAGCATTAGGATTTTTTTCAAAATGAGACCTATTACGTTAATGAACCCATGAACATGCTCTCGCGTTGACATATCAAGGATTTAATAGGGACACCAAACCAGTGCACCCTGGCAGTGAAAGAAAGTTTTGTTTGTTGTTTAATGCTGCACTCAGCAATATTCCAGCTTTATGACAGGGGTCTGTAAATAATCAAGTCTGGACCAGACAATCCAGTGTTAACATCATGAGCCTTGATCTACCCAATTGGGATACGATGACAGGCAACAACCAAGTCAACGAGCCATGCCACCCCATGCCATTAGTTTCCTCTTAAAAGCATAGGCAGCTGAAGACTATTGGGGGAGCAAAAGAATGCAACTTTGCCGAGTTATTGCAACCAAGAAGAACTGGCTCAATGACTGTTGAAAGTGAAGACGGCAACTAGCTGGGGTGCTTTCAGACAGGGAAACTTGTCAAGTCATCTTAGCAGAGACAGAGCATTTGAACAGTAGCCCATCACAAGGAGGACGGCTTGGACTGGTAACTCGGGTAGGGTGGGTACTCAGAAGGACCCGGGTACCTACAGGACTACCCGGACCCGTGGTTGGTCACGTGATATATTGTTTAATGGCAAAAATTATCTAGAACTCTATGGTTACACTATAAGTGACTGATGTTCACATTTCTTTCTGACTATACACGCATTCCTTCTGACTTGTATATGTTTGAATAAAGATAAAACTTCATTCGACTTCAGTGTGACCAGATCATTATATACATCTATATCTAAATACATTACGCCATTTCGGGTAATAGGGGGGTTGGTATCCAGGGAGTGAATTTGGACTCGTCCAAGCCCTGGTAAGAAGCAAAACTTAAGTTCACAATTAACACTTCAACAATCCCTTGAGTAATGACAATATTAAATTAAAGTTTACCCTTTTGTCATGCTATGGAAGTACACTTGCAGGCAATGAGTCTTTTGTCATGCTATGGAAGTACACCTGCAGATAATCATACTTTTGTCATGCTATGGAAGTACACCTGCAGATAATCATACTTTTGTCATGCTATGGAAGTACACCTGCAGACAATCATACTTTTGTCATGCTATGGAAGTACACTTGCAGACAATCATACTTTTGTCATGCTATGGAAGTACACCTGCAGACAATCATACTTTTGTCATGCTATGGAAGTACACCTGCAGACAATCATACTTTTGTCATGCTATGGAAGTACACCTGCAGGCAATGAGTCTTTTGTCATGCTTTGGAAGTACACCTGCAGGCAATGAGTCTTTTGTCATGCTATGGAAGTACACCTGTAGGCAATGAGTCTTTTGTCATGCTATGGAAGTACACCTGCAGGCAATGAGTCTTTTGTCATGCTATGGAAGTACACCTGTAGGCAATGACTCTTTTGTCATGCTATTGAAGTACACCTGCAGGCAATGAGTTTTTTGTCATGCTTTGGAAGTACACTTGCAGACAATCATACTTTTGTCATGCTATGGAAGTACACCTGTAGGCAATGAGTCTTTTGTCATGCTATGGAAGTACACCTGTAGGCAATGAGTCTTTTGTCATGCTATGGAAGTACACCTGCAGGCAATGAGTCTTTTGTCATGCTATGGAAGTACACCTGTAGGCAATGTGTCACAAGTAGCACTTCTCCCTGGCTACTCAAACATGTGGAACAGAACTGGACACTTTTGGCGAACTGACACCAGCCCTTCTTCGTTATAGGCAACAAATAAACCACCCTTCTCCATTCCAAATAATTGATTAGCATCTTAAAAATGTCCCTCTTCCCTACCTAACAAATATTCCATACAGTGTCTGTAGGCAGATAGCTGTATCTTATGTATGTGAATGGCCTCATCAGAAGAAAATCATCCCCCACTCATTATCTAAACTGCAGGCAACAATGAGTCGAATCATTCTTTTGGTTCTGTGCGATGCTTGCAATTACATTTACGTAATTATCTCACAGGTTATACTCTGTTAGTATTTAAGTTTCGAGACGAAATCTTCCAGCGAGGCCATTATGAAGCACTATCATGTAACCGGTCCATGATGTTTATCACCAGTACCTTTATGCCAGCGATCACAAGACAGACAAATAAATATAGAATTACCATGGTCCAGAAGGCAAACCATTTGATGATGCTAGTCGACAAGATTTAGTTGTCAGGCGAGTAGCAGCGTTATGACAAGTTATGATACAGTGAGGATTAATGTATGCTCGGATGCATATTATGTTTCTAAGAATTGTCCTCAATGGCTTATTTGGAAACTACCATTGTCTGCAGATTGGAAATGTAATCATTTTTCTTAGTACAGCAATGATTTATATTTTTTATATCCTGCAAAGACTGGGATGACTCATGTGTAATAAATGTCATAAAAGATGTTAGATGGGCTCGTAGAAAACTTCCACTCAGTGATCTCCCAAAAAGAAATGGTAGGGAAATGTTTTGTGGAAAAAGTTCAGGACTGATGACAAAGGGAAGATATTGCATACATTCACCACCATACATAATACATAATTATGGGGCGAACTTGCAAAACAATGACAACATTCAAAAGTTGGATTTCCTCGCCATTTAGTGTTGATGAACATCCTTTGAGCAGACATTACCATTCAATTCTTGACAAAGTACCATAGAAAATATTTTTTAGAGGAAAACACTTTTATATCTGGAACTGCCTAGAAAAGTTGTTGTCACATTTAATTTTTTTAACCTTTCTCTTGTACATTAATTCAAATATTTGATGTAAATCATGCCAATGTGAATTAATTTTATTTGTCATTTCATAAATAACTTTCTTAAAATGGGAAAGGATAGAAACATGATTAATTTATTTGATCTAAAATGACCAGCAGGCCATTGTATGACCAGCAGGACACTGTATGACCAGCAGGCCACTGTATGACCAGCAGGACACTGTATGACCAGCTGGACACTGTATGACCAGGAGGACACTGTATGACCAGCAGGACACTGTACGACCAGCAGGCCACTGAATGACCAGCAGGACACTGTATGACCAGCAGGACACTGTATGACCAGCAGGACACTGAATTACCAGCAGGCCACTGTATGACCAGAAGGACACTGTATGACCAGCAGGACACTGAATGACCAGAAGGAAAATGTATGACCAGCAGGACACTGTATGACCAGCAGGACACTGAATGACCAGCAGGACACTGTATGACCAGCAGGAAACTGTATGACCAGCAGGACACTGTATGACCAGCAGGCCACTGTATGACCAGCAGGACACTGTATGACCAGAAGGACACCAGCAGGACACTGTATGACCAGCAGGAAACTGTATGACCAGGAGGACACTGTATGACCAGCAGGACACTGAATGACCAGCAGGACACTGTATGACCAACAGGACACTGTATGACCAGCAGGACACTGAATTACCAGCAGGACACTGTATGACCAGAAGGACACTGTATGACCAGCAGGACGCTGAATGACCAGAAGGAAACTGTATGACCAGCAGGACACTGTATGACCAGCAGGACACTGTATGACCAGCAGGACACTGTACGACCTGCAGGACACTGAATGACCAGCAGGACACTGTACGACCAGCAGGACACTGTACGACCAGCAGGACACTGTAGGACACTGTATGACCAGAAGGACATTGTATGACCAGAAGGACACCAGCAGGACACTGTATGACCAGCAGGAAACTGTATGACCAGGAGGCCACTGTATGACCAGCAGGACACAGTACTGAGGCCACTGTATGACCAGCAAGACACAGTACTGAGGCCACTGTATGACCAGCAGGACACAGTACTGAGGCAACTGTATGACCAGCAAGACACAGTACTGAGGCCACTGTATGACCAGCAAGACACAGTACTGAGGCCACTGTATGACCAGCAGGACACAGTACTGAGGCAACTGTATGACCAGCAGGACACAGTACTGAGGCCATTGTATGACCAGCAGGACACAGTACTGAGGCAACTGTATGACCAGCAAGACACAGTACTGAGGCCACTGTATGACCAGCAAGACACAGTACTGAGGCAACTGTATGACCAGCAGGACACGGTACTGAGGCCACTGTATGACCAGCAGGACACAGTACTGAGGCAACTGTATGACCAGCAGGACACAGTACTGAGGCCACTGTATGACCAGCAAGACACAGTACTGAGGCCACTGTATGACCAGCAGGACACAGTACTGAGGCCACTGTATGACCAGCAAGACACAGTACTGAGGCCACTGTATGACCAGCAGGACACAGTACTGAGGCCATTGTATGACCAGCAGGACACAGTACTGAGGCCACTGTATGACCAGCAAGACACAGTACTGAGGCCACTGTATGACCAGCAAGACACAGTACTGAGGCCATTGTATGACCAGCAGGACACGGTACTGAGGCCACTGTATGACCAGCAGGACACAGTACTGAGGCCATTGTATGACCAGCAAGACACAGTACTGAGGCCACTGTATGACCAGCAGGACACAGTACTGAGGCAACTGTATGACCAGCAAGACACAGTACTGAGGCAACTGTATGACAAGCAGGACACGGTACTAAGGCCACTGTATGACCAGCAGGACACTGTATGACCAGCAGGATACTGTGAAATCAACAATTTATGGTCAGCTCACTAGGGAATATACGACCCATGTGTGGCAATAGAAGGTTAACAAGTCACAATACTATCTGATCCTACCGGGTACCCATTAACTGATGGATGAAACGAGGCATATCTCGAACAAAGTCACTTTCCTGCGGAGACACCACATGTAACATGTAACAGGACTGAACCATCAGAAACTCCCAGAGACAAGTCGGACGAAACCTATCCAACTACTTTCCGCGACCAAGGTTGCTAAGCTTCACCTGATTTGTCTCCTGTGTGCTGTGCACAGGACCACGTGCCAGCACAAATAGGATTTTTAACTGTGTAGCATTGTGTCAACTTTCGGAGTCTTTCACCTTCTAACAATGATGAATGTCCAACTCTTATGTCTTTGAGTAAACTATCCAAGTTCCATCGGTTGAGAAAATACTCATTTGAAATTTCAACACAGAGTTTAGCCATTATAGTGAGGGGAGAAACATATTTGGCAGCTTATTACAAACAGCCAAGTTTAAATGTCTTTAAAACATGTTAAACTTGGAATGACCTTTACTATTCCCATGAAGTTTCAGCTTTCCGAACCTTGTGCATTTAGAAAAACTTTTTTCAATTTACATTTTTTATTTAGTGAATGTGTGTTATTTATATTGATAAATTACACAAGAAATACCATTGGCATCATCATGAGTGGGAAGTCTCGGCTAAATCAGTCCAGGAGATCAAAGGAAAATATTTTACATCGACTGACAACAAATGATGAAAAAGTGCAGACAGTGATAAAATCAAAGTTCCCTTGAGCTTATGAATATTCCAACTTAACACTTACAAATAATTAAATTCTACTGCCTATTGCCTGTGATATATGATGAATATAAAGAGTGTATGTATCCATGTTCAGGGGCCGACCAGTTGGTAAAAAAGAAGAAAAATGATCAGTCTCTAAAATATAACTTGTCCTCAGGTGCTACAACAGTCTGTCCTGTAGCCCCTAGAGAATATATTACAAAAAGAATCCAACAAGTTTACAATGATTTGGCAAGAGTAGATAGATAGGTTGATAGCCTCAGCCTCAAAATATTGCATTGTTCTGGGCTCCATTTGGATTTTATTTTGTATTTTGTAGATATATATTTTTAACAACAAGATAACATTATTTCTGTGAACAAACATTAGTCAAGTTCTACAACAGTAATTAAAAAAATACTGGATATTCTGCAAAATAATCTTTTGTGTGTCCCAAAAAATCTGTTTGGTTCCTCCTCTTAGAAAAGAAAAGAATTATCTTTTAAAGCAATGACTGTAAAAATATTGCCTCAAAATAGATTCCAGCATTGCCCCCTACACACGCACATGCACAAAACTATTGGTCAACCCCCAAGGAATGCATTCATGCTTTGTATGCCGAATTGTTGAGAAAACATCTTCATTTTTGCTGCAACCATAATACAGAAGACCCTTATCGCCATTCAACAAACTCGATCAACTGATTGTGAAGGCAGATTGACTTTATTTTACCCTGTATTATCTCAGATTGTGCTGAAACGGGGCCTAGGATGTAGATACAGCACAACCTCTGGAACGTGATCCTACCCAGTCCTCTCAGACACTGTTAGTCGTGGACCTTTATGGGCCTACCACCTGGTCACCACCAATTTAACACCCTCAACCTAAACACACTTTTGTTTATGTGGACAAGTCAAGCCAATATTTACAATTATACAAGACCATATCTCTTTTGGACATCATTCCAAACTTTCATCCTTCTCTCTCTCTTTCCCCTCCTGAACCTCTGTCTGCAAACCCTCGGTGACCCCGAGGTTATCAAGCAGTGTCTATCACAGAACTAATGGTTTAATTGTTCTTGCCCAATTAGCTGTCGGAGAAATATTACAGTGTGCAGTATGTAATGTGTTTATCAGGTGGCGCTGACAGGTGACGATGATTCAGCGCCATCTGGCGGGATGCACCTGCCAGGGGAGATCACCACATTCTTCTTGTAGTTTACTGTTTTCCAAGTTCAACAAAAGAAATCCAAAGATACGGCAGCTTCCAGGAGCGTTAACAGACCACCCAAATTGTGTTTTCCCAACAGAAGCATAATATCACATATCTCCTAAAAGATGTGAGTTCCATGCAGCCGATGTACATGTTCAGTGGTAAATATTGAGTACATCCATTTCAACCACACAAAACAAAAAAACAATACTGTCCTTGAAACAACAATCTGCAGCATTTCGAAGTGGGAACATGTCTCCATCACCATTTATCAATGAAGTGCCTGGCAGGACAGACAGCTCTAGCCATGGGTTACCAAACAGCCAATATGTTCTCACAGACATGAAATGAACAGGGGAACAACGGCTCTGAAAAATGGGCAGGTTTTGTCAAAGTCGGTATTTTTGCACAAAGTAGCCAACAGATGACAATATTACATCTAACTCAATCCATGACCCTTTTGATGTCTCAGCTCATGGCTGATAGTTCCGTATTGCATTTTCTCCTTGCTTTTCTTCTAAAACACAAAATTATCCCAAATTGCCATTAAAATGCAGAAATGTTTTCCCAAGGAATCTCAATTGAGATGTGCAGTCTGCAGGGACCTATGCTTTTACACACTCTACAAAACAGGATGTAGAGGGCCGTGTCGTGCTTCCTTCAAAGAACGCTCCCATTTATATGGCAATAATGCTGCCATAACAATGATCGGCCGATGCAACTCATAGATGATGATTACTCCCCATGCAATCTCCTCCTAGCCATGTTTTCATTGCCTGTGAAGGCTGGGACATCTATTGGGACTTGAACCTAGTCATTCACTCAGCGTCCCAGACAGTTTCATAATAAACACATCCATGCTAAATTACATGTTCATGTTCACCAGTTATTCGGAGATGTACGCTAAATAGAGGCCATGCTTTTGTCACCTAAATCTTCATAACGGCAGAATTACTTTATTAACACTGATGTGCTACAAACCACATCTAAGCGAACATTCCACTTTAATAGTGTGTGAGTGAGAGAGTGACTTTGGTCTCATGCCACTTTGGACAATATTTCACTTATATACAGCATGACAGCTTCATCGGGGAGGAAAACGAAATAATTCGAAGCCATAATCATTGGTTCCTGGCACATCTAAGGGACGCAACTCTGCACGGTAAATTGTTTGCTTTTTATCGCCGCACTCAGCAATATTCCAGCTAAGTGACAGCTGCCTGTAAATAATCCAATCTGGACCAGACAAACCAGTGATTGATATTGTGAGCGAATATCCAAGCCATCAGGGTATGATATACATGCCATCAACATGTCACAGAGCTTGACCACGTGTCCCATTCAGTGGCCTCTTACCACCAGCATAGAGTTTGGGGACCTCTTCTAACCCAGTTTCCCCATTTTTTGCACAGGGCATTGTACTGCCATAGACGACTGGGCCTTACGATGCTTATATGAGTACCCGTGAAGATCCGGGTTAGAATAGGTCTTCAGCAACCCATGCTTGCCATAAGAGGCGACTCACATGATCAGATGTCCAAGCTGACTTGGTTGATGCATGTCATCGTATCCCAATTAAGTAGATCATCTGGTCCAGACTCGATTATTTACAGACAGCCGTCATATAGCAGGAATATTGTCGAGTGTGGTGTAGCGTAAATGCCAATAAACAAAACAAACCTTATATGCAACAAGATGATAATTTTACATTGTCAAAAAATTGTAGTTCTTAATTATCTCAGGGTCACTCATCAAGCTGTACATGAATTTGGTTCCCCATGGGTAAAATGTGGAAAGCCATCGAACTCCATTTCTCCTACATCTGTATCAAAATATACACATCACATTATACTTCTCCTACATTCCTGAAACTGTAAGCCATCTTTTGATAAAATATATATTCCAGACTCATTACTTTCCATAAGCACCCAGTAGTTTTTTCAAACTGAAAGGCTATATTGATATCAGTCATCAGGCAATTAGCATTGGGATGCTCCACTCTATAGCCTGTCTCTGGACACTATCACAAGCACAACCAACAAGGGGGTTCAAAGAACCCTGGAATATATTGCCAAGTGCATGACTTTGTTCTAATCTATTTCACATACACCAGATGGAATTTCTATTTTTATGCAAAAGAAAAAAAACCACGCTACTTAAAAAGAAATGTGCATGAAGAAATCTGTTTGGAATATCCATAATTTGGTTCCTTTTATGCAACTTTTGAGAAATAAAGTAAGAAAATGCATATCTCAGTGATTCAACTGGCATGTTATGAAGTTGAAATTCATAACGATCACAAGAAGCTTGAAAGAGTATTTTCATCACGCACTGTACATAATGTTCAAACATGAGCAGGATTTAATTATCATCTAAATGTCTTTCTCTTCAGCCGTGGAACGTTAGATTCGAAATGAAATCAAAATGGTCAGGACAGCATGGAATAGTCTGATGTTCAATGAAACTATGTTTCTGTTGAGCTTGCACAGTGTTAACAAGCTCCATTGGAAAAAACTCTCAAGAGGATCAAATATTTTTTTATTTTGTTAACCCCGCACTTGTAAGCAACTGAATCTTGACCACACAATCTGGTGATTGACATCATTAGCATCAATCAATAAAGATGGGAAACGATGATATGCATGAACTGAGTAAGCAAGTCTGACCACCCGATACCAATAGTTGCCTCATACACAAGCATGGATTTATGAAGAACAATTCTAACCCAGATCTTCACCTGGTCAACATGATAATTAAACCAAGTCCCTAGTGACTGGTAAGTGTAATTTTTAAGTCCCCTGAAGACCTGTGAAGATGCGGGGTAGAATAGGTCTTCAGCAACCCATGCCTGCCGTAAAAGGCGACTATACTTGTCGTAAAAGGCAACTAACGGGATCAGGTGGTCAGGCTCGCTGACTTGGTTGAAGCATGTCATCATATCCCAATTGCATGGATTGATGTTCATGATGTCAATCACTGGATTGTCTGGTCCAGACTTGATTTTTTACAGACCGCTGTCATATAGCTGGAATATTGCTGAGTGCCGCGTTAAACAACAAACCAAGAAAGTTCCCTGGACCCATTGGCCTTGTAGCATCCTTTAAGAGTGAGTGAGTGATTAAGGTTTTACTCCACTTTTAGCAAGAAATTCACCAGAAATGGGCTTCACACATTGTATCCATGTGGGGAATCAAACCTGGATTGTCAGTGTGTAAAGCAAACACATTAACCACGAGGCTACCCCACCGCTCCTCCTCATGTTGGAAGTGACATGTACACCACAACTCTGCTCCTATCTCAACCTAGCACTTAACTTCTTCAGCTTAGGGGAATAATTTGATTGAATTTCCTTTCTCAGCATCCATAATTCAGCATCCATAATTCAAACTAAACTCAAAACAAACCTACAATTGGAAATGGATCTAGGGCATTTATTGAAATAGAATGGAGATGTATACTGGATAATCAAGGATGTAGAAATTCCCAAAGTCCCCAAACTGTTCACACAAGAAGGGAAAGCTCTAATGTGATGCTAAAGAATATGCTTTTCTTCCAGTTAGGATCAAATAAAATTCAGCATTCAGATTTCAAACAAAAGACAATTCATGATAAAATTAAGTTGGTCAAAAATCATATTTCATCACATAAAAGCAACAAGGCATCTATTCCTGGGGAATATTACAAAGAAAAAAATAAATTTTAATATTCCACACGAGTTTCACATTAAGTGTCAGCTGTGTTCATCATTTCACATAAATATCTGAAATTTGACCACTGAATGTTTTCTGATTATGTTTTTTCAACTCACTGAGACAACCGAATCGTAGCTATCAAGTAACAATGTGTTTGCTGAAAGCCGAACAAAACAAGACTGACATAAACCTTCTCCGAAGCAAAATATGAAAGCTTGTATTTTTCATCTCACTGTATTAAATTACAACATCTAAAGGTATTAGCTTTCTCTTTCCATATTATTTCGAATTCCTTGTGCAACCATGTTACCAACTGTATTCAACACCAAACAAACACTTTCACAAAAAACCTTGATATCAGCAAATTTAGATTACCTAAGTACATCAATGGGCATAAGTGATACAGGAAAGTCTTCATCTTCACAAACCATCAAACAAGGTTTAAGAAAAAAACAGAGAAATTTGAACAATAGGTGTCACAGTGTGTATTTTTTACTCATACAAAAAAACATCCACTTAAAGACAACAGAACATGATACAGTTTTCTTATGTGGTTCTCATTCATAAAGATAATATTTTTTGAGAAAACGGACAAATGACAGACTCACGTTGTCAGACCGCTAACAATTGAGGGATTGTTCAAGATGAATCATAAAATAGTTCCATGCACTTGGCTTCAAAACAATTCTTTTTCTATGATAATATTAGCCCCAAAAAGCAATACACAGTCAAAACAGAACATGCCAAACCATATAATTGGCTTCTCTTTAGCGCTCATGTTTTGAAGAGGATTCAAGGCGCTGTTCTTAACACCACATATTCCTAAGCACTTCTTGTAGGGTGATGGCAATTCCAGATATTTTTCTTAGTGATATATTTCCATCTCTATGAGCTTTGTTTTACGGAGAGTTATGACTGCATGTCAATCAGTACCATTCCAGCTGACTTCTTCACCATTGACCGACCTTCTTGGCAAATGTTCTGAGAACCTTCACATGGAATTCCTGAACACGTAGAACATGCGGAAGAAACGAATGAGACTATTCAAGCTCAGTGATGCATGAAACAGGCATATCACCCTTCGCTGCTGACACAGCAAATGACACAATGATGTAAGGTTATGAGATTCCGACACAACTCTATGACAAACATGAACTGTTTTTTTGTAACCAAAGCCACAATGAAAGAGGCCTCAGCATGCAACATTGTCTAACGCAGAGAGACATCTCAACATTGCAGAGTATCCGATCCAACGCTGGCAACATTTCACACATGCTTGTGTCATTTCTATTTCCTGATAAATCTTCTCCTGAACAATGGTAAGGTATTGCATGTGACATCTGCATCGCTGATAGCTTGGAAGAGTATTTTCATCTATTTACACTCACTATACATCATTTCTTCTACAATAAAAGTCTCATCTCAGTAATAATGGGTGACTATGGTTTTACGCCGCTTTCAGCAATATTCAAGCAATATCACGGCGGGGACACCAGAATGGCCTCACACATTATACCTATGTGGGGAATCGAACCCGGGTCTTCAGCATGACGAGCGAATGCTTTAACCACTAGGCTACCTGATCACCCCAATCTGGTTACGTAAATTAATGCAGCATGTGCAGTGCCTCTATTGGAACTCTTGTATGAAATGTGTCAATAGATCATTTAACTCTTAACCATTTGCTTGCAGGAATGAAAAATAGTCAGTTAATGACAGACAGATGAAGAACAGAATGAACAACATGTCACATTTGACACACGCTCACTTTCAGTCAGGTCAGCTAAAAATTCTGACTAAACCAAATGGCTAAATCAGGCCTCAAAGTTGTGACTAACATGGTCGCCAATGTGACTTAAATTTCAATTTGTCTACTGTCTAAAATTCAGAGGTAGCCAAATGACTACCTTGAAAAATTTCTTGTGGCGACTAAATTCTATTGCTACACATCTGTAGACACAAAAATAAATAACAGCTGATCTTGGAAAACACATCTGCTAATAATTGTACTTGAAAATATAATTCCTTCTAAACTTGACAATGAACCGAAATACATAAATATTAATCTAATTAGTATTTTATTTTAGTTGACAATGCTCATTGGATAAGCAAGGATATACCTATATAATCTAGTAACATAAATTGCATCATTGTTCGCGTCACAAATAACAAAAATCAAGTACAGTTTCCACTAATATACAATTCCAAGACTAATGCTATGACTTGTACATATTATAATGGTTATTTGATAGAAGATAATTTCAAACACATCGGGCTACCTACAATATCGGCTTGACTTCCTGATTTTACCACTGGCTACCTGGAAAAAAATGCCAGTAGCCATATGGCTACATGGTAAAAATCTGAGGCCTGTAAATGTGATAGAGACATTGGTGGCTCTCTTAAGAGCGGCAACCAAGACGAGCAAAATCAGTCAAACGCCCTACTGACTACTGCCCATTTGTGGAAATTATACCATAACATGCTGATGGGTGTGTCTGCTTGTCAATTAAGTCAGAGTATAGAACCATGTTTTATTCGATTTTTACAAAATGTCCCAACATTCATCTCCTAAATACAATTATCACATAAATGTGCCTAATGTGTGAATCTCTCCATGCATAGAGAAAAGTTCCAAATGTTCTTCTAAAAACACTGCTTAATGTGAGTGGAAACTAGAAAAAACGTAATGTATTTAAAGAGTATCTGATAGCCGTACAGTTTGCCCTTTGGAAATCAAACCATCCAAATGTACCAACATTTTCAAAACCATACATTACTTATTTTTTCCACTAATGGAAAGAATCAACCCCCTTTGCAGAATAATATCAGCTCAGCAGTGCATAAAATCAATGACATATCCCTTCTAATCGAAGTGATGACTTCACTTATTGCAACATTACAAAGATGTCATGCATAAATACCAAGTAGACACAACTAATGTACTCTGCAGATGTTCAGATTACTTTGACAGAGATACAGGAACATTTAATGCACAAAGATCTCCTCTGGAAGAGTAATAAGTCTCACAATCATGGCATATGGATGCTGGAAATAACACCGCCTATTTACCAACTGCAAATGCGGCTTTCATTTCCTCTGCTGTAATTACGAAGATGCAAGGGACGAGGCAGTAGGGGCCTCCTTCTTGTTCTTCACTCGCAACCATTTGTCAACAGGAAGTACAATTACAGATATTCATTTGGAACTTCTAATAACGGTAATTTTGAGAGATGTCTTGTAACACATTAGTCCCATGAACTCACCTGCTTGTGCTTGAAGACAGATTAATGGACGTACTCAGAACAGCAAAATTATGCTGTCAAATAGAGGAACAATGGTAGATGGAATGATATCTAGATTTCGCTTCAGATGTTCCATATTTGGTTGATAATTCAAATTTACAGATTTCGAAATCAAAACTGAATTAAAGTGTCTTAATAGTTTTATGGTTTGTTTGTTTGCTGTTTTACACCACACTCAGCAATATTCCAGCTATATGATGGCGGTCTGTAAATAATTGAGTCTGGACCAGACACTCCAGTGATTGACATCATGAACATCGATCCACGCAATTGGGATACGATGGCATGCATCAACCAAGTCACCATCAACCTGACCACCCGATCCCGTTAGTCTCCTCTTACGACAAGCTTAGTCCCCTTTTACAGCAAGCAGTTTAATCGGATAATCAAAATTTGACTATTCTCTGGCAATTGATGTCTTATATATATGAGGTATTGTACCCTGGAACATTTTTTTAAAATGAATATACTGAAACTGTTTCAAAGGTTTTGAAGCAATAAATCAATTATACAATCAAAACCAAACAGATTACTCATGCAATGAATTTTTTTTTTTAAAGTCCATTTCTAACTTACAATTATTAATTTTCATTCTTGGGTAGTTACGAGACTACTTGGCGACAACTAGTTGTGTTTAATTGACAGTGAAGAGGACATCTGTTAAAAATCTGAAGATTTTAGTCAGTGTGATTGAAGCCAAAATACAGGTTTTATGGCAGATATGTAATAGAGGTAGAGGTTTCGTAAGAACTATTAATTTTCATTAAGTTAGCAACTTATTTCCTTTGTGAAACATACTGAACCACATGATCCAAACCCAATGTGTATTACGTGAACTTGAGGCGAGCATGTTAATTAGTTGTAAACACACCCTGAAGTAAAGGTTATTGGCCGGGACGATCAGTCGCCATCAATAAAGGATGCTTCTGTTTGTTTCAAACTCTGACAACAATGAACGCAAACTCTCCTCAAAAATGTTAATTTCCATGCATGCACAACGAAACATCAACAATATTTAATTGTCGGCAAATACAATATGAGCATGCATATTCCTTAATTAAAATCCTCCCATACACTTGGAATGCAGAATGTGGTAATGAAACAATCCTGCTGTTTGATGGGGAGACAGAGTCCAGACTGTAAATCTCTCCGATGCCCATAGAATACAAATTTTCAATCTTGGATGAAAGATGCACATGTGTGAAAATGCCCATGTGAATACGAGATGTGTTGTGTCGCTCTGAATAAAAGTGTTCATTCCCATCCAGGCAGTTGAAGACATTGTTTGAATTATGGAAACCTTTAGGGAGTAGATTAAATCTCTTGGCACCAAAGTTAGACCAACTTCAAGCGGCGTGGTCACTTTATGAAGAAAGATGTGTTCGGTGTTAGTTTGAAGAAGGTAATTGGACTTTTAAGTGTATTATCTATAAACTCCTATTCTCACAACTACCCGAAACAGTCATATAAATCCTTCATAAATCTCCCTCAGACTTACTTTAGAGAGAGCCAAGATGTAATATTCTTTGTGATGACTGAATGGGCAGTTCAAAGATAAGTATTAAAGTGCTGTTGTCTGCTAAAGCTTACAGACACATCAATTGTATATTTTCCATTAGCACATTTTCCAGTGGGACATCTTTCAAAGATACTAAGCTCAACATGCCGCTGTCGATGAAATTATACTAACATCTGTCAAAAGGAGTCCAATTATATTTGAATTTGATGATCTCAGACCAAACTTAACTGTATTATTTACTTGCGTCTATTGTTCGTGGTAGTTTTGGAAAGAGTGAATGCATGGAAGCTCAGCATGAAGAGGAACACAGGTAGTTTTACATTTGACCTACCAAAGAGGTGGGATGAAATGGGGTTTAACGTCGCATCCAAGATTATTGCACTTATATAGCGACGTACATGCACGTGTGTGTGTGTGGCTGCTTGTACTAGACCGGACTAATGCCGATTTATAGTGCTAGCTCACTGAGATACCATGCCACAGTTTAACATGAATACCCCATTCAGGCACCGTATACTGACTCCGAGCTGACCAGTCCTTGTTTTAGACCCTAAATGCCGAGTGCCAGACAGGGTAACAACAAGTACCATTTTTGACGTCTTTTGGTATGACGTGGCTGGGGATCGAACCCCAGACCTTCCGGGCGGACGCTCTACCACTAGACCACAGAGGCGGTTTACAACCTAAGAACATTGATATGTATTTACTTGAAATGTCCAGTTATCATTCAAAATATCAAAAGCTGGTTTTTTTAAACAGTAGATTTTGTTGCCAGGTTGTTCAAAAGTATTTTTATTTGTGAAGAAAACTCATTTATTTGAAAAAATAAATAAAATAAAGTGTCATGATAATCCCATTCAAATAACCACATTCTCCATCATCACCAGTGTGACATCTTCAAAATGAAGCAATACATTGTGTAAATGATATTATATCAACACCTGTCCAAAAAGGTCCAAAAAATCCAAATGTTTTAATTTCAGACCAGACATATTGCTTCTTTCTTTCTTTCTTTCTTTCTTTGTTGTTTAACGCCGCACTCAGCAAAATTCCAGCTATATGACGGCGGTCTGTAAATAATCGAGTCTGGACTACACAATCCAGTGATTGACATCATGAGCATCTATCCACGCAATTGGGATATGATGACATGCATCAACCAAGTCAGCGAGCCTGACCACCCGATCCTGTTAGTCGCCTCCTACGACAAACATAGTGGCCTTTTACCAGACATGATTATACAATTTACTTATGTTGTTTTATGGAATGTTTGGAGTGACTGAGTGATGTTCAATGCTGTAGATTGTAGAATTCCAGGTACATCATGGTATCTTGTAAACATATGAGTCTGGGCCAGACAAACCAGTGGTTGATAGCATGAGCAACACAGTCAGAGGGGGTTATGTTTGTTTGTCACTGAACGCCTCACTCAGCAAAATTCCAGCTATATAATGGCGGTCTGGAAATAATCAAGTCTGGACCAGACAATCAAGTGATTGACATAATGAGCGTTGATCAACACAATTGGGATACGATGACATGCATAAACCAAGTCAGCAAGCCTGACGACCTGATCCCGTAAGTCGCCTCTTTCGACAAACATGGGTTGCTGAAGACAAGTTCCCATCCAGATCTTTACATGGGGGTGGCGGAGGGGGATGGGGACATTTTAGTGATCAGGATTGAACAATTAGTTCTAGCAACATACCCGAGGGCTGCAGTAACAGGCTGTGACAATGTTGATGCACCAGTGAAGGGTGTGAGTAGTGATCACTGCAGACTGACACTCTGGGAGGTTCAGTGTACTGCAGTGACACTGGGATTATTACAGCTCCATTGCTTGATTCACTGCTGATCGTGACTGACATGGAGCATGACCAGTTTGATACATAAGAATATATTAAGTGATATGCCCATCTGGGATGAAAAATCAGTACGCTACAGCCATTAATACTTCACACAGATCTTATGCGTGAATTTTACGTCATAATACATTGCCAAAGCAAAATGGATATAATGTTCACGATTGTTTGAACACAATATCAATGTTTGTTTTAAAAATATTTTACTGCATCATTTTCAAACAAACACTTTTCTCAACAAGGCAATTTTGCACATATGTTGACGGTTTTCGCAAAAGAAAAATATTTTTTTTAAGATGTTATTCAAAAGTTGACATGCCGCCGTCACATGGCAGGAGTTCTGTACTGTACTGTAGTGTCAGCTACCAACACAAACTGTTTAATACAAATTGTGTGTGGCAGGTGCTACCAATAGGCTTAGCCTGTTCACAAACATCTGCTGTCTCCACTGATCATAAGTGATCCATTCATATAATTTTCACGTCTATTTTGCCTTTTATACCCAATGGAATCTGTTGTGTAGGACAATCGAAACTGGTTATTCTTCGGCATTGACCTTTTATATTAACAGAAACTTCACCAAGATGTAAAACATCAAACATCTGACAACGTAGAAGGCCATGATAAGACAATCAGCCATCTAAATGTGAAATAGATGGAGGTAGGTGTCCATGCCAGACAGTTTCACGTCACATTACCAGCAACCACACACACAGCATTCATCTATAAGGTACTAGAAATACTTCAGATTCGCAACACAAGAAAAATGGAAGCATGACGTCAAATGAAAGTAATTAAGTTAACATAATGACATTTTTGTAGTTTCTCAGGAACAACATCTTGAAATAATTTGGGGAAAATTGCAATTAACACTTCTGTCCATATTGGTGCCCGCCATCATTAAGAATAATGCATGTCTAACAGCCTGCCTGTAGATCATTGTGGGCTTAATGGGTTATGATTGGTAACAGACATTCATAAACGCCATCAGTGAGAAATCTTGACAAGAAGTGTTTCGCTGCTTTTTCTATCTCTCCTCTCATTTCTGACAGCAAGGCAAGCATGTCCTTCATTATAGTACTTTCCTCCAACTACAACATCCCATACAGTAGACTTGTGCCGACCTCATCTACAGTAGATTTGAGCCGACCTCATCTACAGAACTGACCTCATCTACAGCAGAATTGAGCTGACCTCATCAACAGTGGACTTGAGCCGACCTCATCTAGAGTTGAATTGAGATGACCTCATTCTACAGAATTGACCTCATCTACAGTGGACTTGAGCTGACCCTATCTACAGTAGATTTGAGCAGACCCCATCTACAGTAGATTTGAGCAGACCTCGTCGACAGAGGACTTGAGCTGACCTCATCTACAGTTGAATTGAGATGACCTCATTCTACAGAACTGACCTCATCTACAGTGGACTTGAGCTGACCTCATCTACAGTAGATTTGGGCAGACCTCGTCGACAGTGGACTTGAGCAGACCTCATTTACAGCAGAATTGAGCTGACCTCATCTACAGTGGTCTTGAGCTGACCTCATCTGCAGTTGACTTTCACTGACCTCATTCTACACTGGACTTGTATCTAACACTAATGTCAAAGGAACAGATGGATCCAGAGGTTCCCACATCTACAGTTATAGCAGTTCTCAAGCTCCCCAAGAACCCCCTTAACTTCTAATCTGTTAAATAAAACTTGACTTTTCAAAGCTATACTTGAAGTACCGGTACAAAGAATTCAAACTACCAAAGATTAACAGTTGGGTAAGAGGATAGTCAACGTTCAACAAAACAAATCAAAACTTGACATATATGTGTTATGATGGGGGACGAGATCATCAGGAAACCGATAAAACAGGGATTTTGACAGTTAGTGTTAGTGAACACTTTATCAGGATCTGGCTGGGACAGGAATGTAAACATCAGAGTGGAGTGGTATCTTCATGATGCTGTGTTCTCCTAAACAAGCCACTCTGACCAACACACACCTCAGGAGAGACAGCTCAACTATAAATAAACTATCACTATCTCCACAAGATAAGTAATCCAAGGTTTACCATCCTTGTATTTAGAAATAAGACGAAACCATAACTTGCTGATTTGAAATAGAGGGACGCCATGGGCTTCACACATTGTACCCATGCAGTGGGGAATCGAACCTGGATCTTCGGCGTGACGAGCGAAGGTTTTAACCATCTAACCACTAGGATACCCCACCAGCAGAAGAAGAAGAAGAAGAGGAAGACGAAGAAGAAGAAGAAGAAGAAGAAGATGAAGAAGAAGAAGAACCCCCACTAGGAGCAAGGTGTGATGAAATGTGGTTTTATGTCGCATTCTTTTACTGCGTGCATCAGTGGGTGGCTGCTTGTACTAGTCCAGACTAATGCTGATTTTATAGTGCTAGCCCACTGAGATACAATGCTGGAGCCTAACATGAATACCCCACTCAGACACAGTATACTGACTGAGCCAACCAGCATTAAGGGGCTAAAACAATACTGAGCGCCAGGCAGGGAAACAACAAATACCATCTTTTGATATATTTTGGTATGAGGCGACCGGGGATCAAACCCCCAATCTTCAGGCAATTGCTCTATCCACTAGACCACAGAGGGGGTCCCATTGATTACAAACATTACAATATTTTGGAACACATAATAACAACATGATACATATTTGTAACATTATGGCACTGTAACCAATGAAGACCCATGAAGATCAGGGGTAGAATAGTTCTTCAGCAACCCCTGCTTCTCATAACAGGCGACTATGTTTGTCGTAAGATGCGACTAATGGGATCGGGTGGTCAGGCTTGCTGACTTGGTTGGTGCATGTCATCATATCCCAATTGCGTGGATCGATGCTCATGATGTCAATCACTGGATTGTCTGGTCCAGACTCAATTATTTACAGCATTAAACAACAAATAAACAAAATACATATGAAACGAATGATATAAAAACTATTGGTGAACCTGAACTATTGAGCAAAATGGAAAGACTATTCATGATTCTAAGAATATGTGCGCCCAACATGGCTCCTGAGGCTGTCGAGGTGACATTGTCATACAATGCAAGACACCACTCTCCAATTCTATGATCCTTTAACCAACTGAGTTGGTTGCCGGGCCTAGATTTGACTAAACACGCTAACAAAGCTGGAATAATTACTGTTGCATAAAACAACATTCACGCAGCCTTATTTACACCATTATACTCATTTTGAGAAAATAGTTCCAATCTCACTGACAATGTCCCTATGGTAACACTTATTCCATGCAATGACAGCTACCTCAGAAGAAATATATTGAATTTGTGACTTAGCTTTCTGTTTAAACGATTCACTAACTTCTGAATCTAATCAGTATATTGCAACTAAATCAGCATACACAAGTGCATTTCCTCCCCACATTTGTGCCATTAAACACGGCTTGTCTCCAAGCAAGAGAATTTGAAAATCAAATCGGACATAAATTCAATTTTATAACCAGCAATATCAAGACACTATAAAATTCAAACGTCTTTTAGGCCACATCACGCTTTTAACTTAACAATCATTTCATGCAAGTGGGAAGGCAATAATTATTAATATTGTACAAATATCGGAAGATTTATGAGATTATTCAAAGATTAACCTCAGGACATTCAATAACAAACTGACAACAATGGAAAGACGGGTTTAATGAGTGACTCACGTGATTGGGTCAAGGGTCGTCGCCAGATTCAAAGTCCCCAGTTTCCACAGTATGGACTCCTGTGATTAGAGAAAAACTAATTAACATTAATTGCTTCACAAAAACCCTCAGGTAGTCAAGAGAGAGGTCAAGAATTTCTCACTGGTCAGAGTGCGGTCAAAATAACAAAATCTATTTTGGGAAAAAGATAATTCCACATCTTGAAATATGACAAAAAAAGCTTACAATAAAAAAGAAGCCCCCCTCAAACATTTCCATAATCATAAGAAATATACAATTCCGACTATATAACACCAAGAAATACCAAACAAGTTAAAAAACATCATATGGTGACTTAAACAAAAAGTACCAAAATGTATTTTGAGAGCAAAATCATTCCAATACAATAATAATAAAAAAAAAATGTTTTATGTAAAAGACAACACCAAAATGTATGTCACAAAATGTAAATAGACATTATTTAGTAACATATAAACAATAAATATAAAAAATTGTTTTGGGAATAAAACAAAAATTATTTCCCATACAATAACGAAATCAAACTATATACAAAAGATACCCTAAAAAGGTACGGTAAAAAGCTAAAAAGACAATTAAACTAAAAAATTGTAGATAAATGACAATAAACAACTAAAATCAAAAAAGAAATATGCAGACAATTCCTATACAGAGTGTCGAGTGAGTATGAGGATTGTAAGGGCACTATGATTTGCCTCACAGAGTTGATGACAGATATTGATTTCGTCTTCCCACCCTGGGACAACACATTATTTGGACATTCTCCTGAATGTCACCCCTGTTAGTTATTAAGACACTTTGCCGTGTCAAAAACAAAGAAAGGAATTACTTGTCTTTCAAGATACTATTATGCATTCCACTAATTCCATTAAATCTCCATAAAGCCATTTCTCCAAGGCTGCTGAATAGCAAATTGAAAAAATGCCTGCATAACAAAATTTCACCAAAAAACATTTTTGGTTGAGCATAAATTATATTAATCTTTTGATTAAAATTGGCTTAAAATCATCACCATCTAACACTATGTAATTAAGTGTCGTATTACCACCAGCACATGCTCCATAATTTAAGCAAGAGTGATAGTATGACAACTAATAATATAATTTGAGAACATAATGTATGCACAGGCAGAATTTTAAACAAGAGTATTCGGTTACTTCTCAACAATAAAACATCTGTTTCTGTGCAATAATATTGGTTAATAATAAATTCCTTATATAATGCACGAGGATTGGATACTTCAGTTATTAGCTTTACACTTTGGATTATTCATTGTTACTTTCTAGGGAACTTAGAACCTTAATTAAATGTCTGATCATATTTCATTTGACTAGTTGAAGAGGATTACAGTTCCCTCAAGTAGAGATCATTCCTTTTGGGATTGAATATCATCGTGAACTCAGATTTGAAATCATTATCTTTAATGAATACGCCTTATCTTGTAGATCTTATGAAAGCAACAACAGATGAAACGGATTGTTTGAAAAACATTTGTAAAAAACTGTTTCATAATATTTTTTTTAAAAACACCGAATAAATTAAGAAGATACATGATCTACTCATTTTCTGTATATATATTTTTTTTTTTAAATTATAAAATATATGAAAAAAAAATATTAAGAAAAGTGACCTACGTAATGATACTTTTATCTGAGGCATTTTAAACATATTTTTGTTGAAAACATTTCTATAAAAACATTATAGTATTGCTAAATAACTTTTAATTGAGATAAATGATCTACTTAATGATATTATCTTTTACACTTTTTAAAATATTTTTGTCAACTGTAATCACAATGAAGGAAACTCATTAATCTGGATAGTACCATTTCAAGAGTCTGGATAAATGAATTTCCAGTTTAATTAATTTTGTGTACCGGGTAACATCCCGTTATGTACACATGTAGACATTCCAACAGAAAACGTCCACAAAGCAAGGTGTCTGGAATAATGGGGTCAAGACAATCAGGGATTATCTGCCCTATAAATACAAAGACAGAAATGTGTTTATTTTCAAGTGTGCCACAAGGCACTCACTTAACTGTTGAGTTGTCCCTTTGGGAATTTAAGTGTGCCCACCGGAAGATACAGTTCTGATCCATCTTCAAGCCCTGTGAGTGTCAATTCACAATAAGCAGTTGTAATTTAGAAAGTTCACCCTTCTCTATTTAGCAAGACTGATTACAGCCTTTTCAATTTTGGAATCTCCAGATCTATTTCCAGAATGGTATTGGGCATAAAGAGCGTGCACATGTTCATTTTGAATATGTCCCTTTGGAATGTTTTTATTACATACGTGTTCATTTTGAATGTGTTCATTTTGTAAGTGTTCATTTCATAAGTGTTAATTAATGGGTGTTCATTTGCGGGTGTTCAATTGATATGTGTCCATTTAAATACATGTTTATTTCATGTGTGTTCATTTCATACGCGTTGATTTTATATGTGTTAATTTCATGTGTTCATGTCATTGGTGTTAACTTCATACATGTTCACTTCATAGGTGTTCACTTCATAGGTGTTAACTTCATACATGTTCACTTCATAGGTGTTCACTTCATACATGTTCATTTCATAGGTGTTCACTTCATGTGTTTATTTCATACATGTTCATTTCATGTGTTCATTTCATAGGTGTTCACTTTATAGGTGTTACCTTCATATGTGTTCATTTCATAGGTGTTCACTTCATGGGTTTATTTCATACATGTTCATTTCATAGGTGTTTATTTCATACATCTTCATTTCATAGGTGTTCACTTCATTACATGTTCATTTCATAGGTGTTCACTTCATTTCATAGGTGTTCACTTCATATATGTTCACTTCATACATGTTCATTTAATAGGTGTTCATTTCATACATGTTCATTTAATAGGTGTTCACTTCAACATGTTCACTTCATAAGTGTTCATTTCATACATGTTCACTTCATAGGTGTTCACTTCATTTCATAAGTGTTCATTTCATACATGTTCACTTCATAGGTTTTCACATCATTCCATAGGTGTTCACTTCATTACATATTCATTTCATAGGTGTTCACTTCATAGGTGTTCACTTCATAGGTGTTCACTTCATGCATGTTCATTTTATACATGTTCACTTCATAGGTGTTCATTTCATAGGTATTCACTTCATAGGTGTTCACTTCAAACATGTTCATTTCATAGGTGTTCACTTCATAGGTGTTCACTTCATAGGTGTTCATTTCATACGTGTTCACTTCTTTTCATGTGTTCTTTTTGCATGAGTTTGTCCAGCTTACATGTGTGAAAGTACTCTTATGACTGGATTCATATGGGAAAAAACCATCATCAAAACATATTTATGTTTGAAACCATATTTCTGTGGGTGTGCCCATCAGGCCTGAGCATGTTATTATACTCAGTCTATTACCATACAGGAATCTTAATCCTGAAATACTTCAAATACAACAAAAGAATGATCTGATTTCACAGCATTTACTGTTTTCAATCTTTGAAGATATAAGCCTGTCAGAACCAACCTAGATAAATGGGGCTCCGTTCTTTGAGGTACACACAAGGCTTATCTCCAAGAACCTGGTGCAGTTTGGTGAAATTCACCATTTGGTGAGGGCAGAACCATAAATTACCTGTAGAACCCTGGTGATTAACCCTACCAGAACCATACACACAGTTTATCTCTGTCTTGACATTGTCGTAAAACTTATGGAATTTTTTTTCGCATTTACTGCCATCTTTCCTTGTAAAACATGACTTTTTTGTTACAATTTCAACCAAAGAATTTAGTATTTTCATACAGGGAATCATGTTTGATGCTTCGTATCAACTAGGTTTTTTCCCTCCATACAACCATGAGTGAGTGAGTGAGTGAGTGAGTGAGTGAGCGAGCGAGCGAGCAAGTGCATTGGTTTTCCACTGCTTTTAGAAACATTCCAGCAATATCACACCAAAAATAGTCTTCAAAATTATATGCATGTGGGGAATTGAACCCAGGCCTTCGGTGTGATGAGCGAACAGTTTACCACTAGACTACTCCACATACGCCAACAAGTAGAGTGACTGACTGGCATTCCTGACAAGAGACTGTTTTGGGACATATATCAACAAAGACAATGGCATAAATTGTTAATTTGAGGTAACATATCCACAGGATGCGTTTAACAGTGTGACCCATGACTGGCGAAGTGGGCCGACTGACTAGGTTTCCGGACACGTATCATGATGACAGTGACACATGTCATCACATCTATCTCCAGAAACCAATACTTGGCTTCAATAACGTATTACTGTGTGGAAAGATTTCAAACCATTAAGCTATTTCAGTAATCACCATGTGTCAGTTTGATGTGGGAGGAAAGCCTGAAGTGACGCAGGTCTCAGACGTTTACCACTTTGGTGAAACCCACGAGCATAGGTATGGTGCTGACTAACCTTGAAATACACTGCTCAACTTTTGATAAGGATATTCAGATGTCATTCTATTCAAATACACACTTTACATATAAGAATAAGTTTTGTGTATCACTGAAAGATAAAAATATCCCAATCAAAATTGGAGTTGTTTATGATGAGGGTGAACCGGGATTCAAACCCTCCATGATGGGCTTGTTGCATGGCTAAGGGACACAACTCTGCACAGCAAATTGCATAAGTGAATGTGATTTTGTGAAATTTGTAGCAATATTCCTGCAAAATCCCTGTAAGACCATCAAGAGAGGGCTTCACATATTATACCCATGAATCAGAAATAATGGTTTTTAGTGTGAATTACTGAAACAATTTCACTGATATCTGTGCTCTTGTGATTCTAATGTTGCCACCGAATCCAAATATTAGTGAATCCTTCGCATGTATATCACCTGTTCCTTTGTGAACTCGTCCTGTCCAACTCAAACACCACACAGTATATACAATCCATATTCATCCCATCACAAAAGTAGTGAGATTTAGGCATCCATGTGCCTCCAATAAACTTAGGAAGATTAAACTTAGCTGAAGACTTCAAGACATGACACCAGATGTTTTGTTCACGACCGGTTCCATTGTCTTGGTTTGTTTGATTTCTAACGATGCACTCAGCAATACCCCAGCTATATAGTGATGTCCTGCAAATAATTTAGTCTGGACCTGACAATTCAGTGATTGATATTGAAAGCAATGATCAAACCATTGGGGTACGATCACACGCATCAACCAAGTCTTCCAGAGGCAAGGGACTCGTGAAGATCCAGGGTAGAACAGGTCTTCAGCAACCCATGCATGCTGTGAAAGGTGCCTATGCTTGTCGTAAGAGGTGACTAACGGGACTGGGTTGGCAGACTCACTGACTTGGTTGATGCATGTCATTAATCCTAGTTCGGCAAGGGTGGAAACCGGACTTTTATAGTCAGTTAAGACCCTTGCCTCAGGAAGATGTTCAAACCCAGAATCTCTGGAAGGCCTTCCGCAAACTACTTACGAATGCATCCCACAACATTATGTCCACTCGAAAAGTCAGAAGTGTGGTCAATAATAAAAACTATCAAGCCCATCTCCATACATAATACATCCTTGTAATGTTTTGTTGCTTCCATCACCATTGCCTTCATCAGGGCAGTCATTGGGCTGGCTTCACTGCAACAAACAAGGACCTTGTGGGAAATTGCCATAACAGGCCACAAGAATGGCACTAATTGTCCACATAGGCAAGTAAAGCCTCCTTGGACAGTTGAGGCTTCAACATGAAAAGAAATGGACAATTCCTGACACTTGGGAAATTAAATTTGAAATGAAATCGGCAAACCATTGCACTTCGTAAATTAAAATGGTAATAAATTAATTTACCCATTGAGAAGTGTCAAGAACTTAGATCTCCAATCTTTCTCCTTTCAGCAAATTCTTTGAATTATTCAAAATTTCCGCTGAACAAGGCAATTTATATAGTTGATGCCGCTGTCCATTAATTGTCTCTCTCCCATCTCACCATCTCTGCAAGTATATTAACCCAAGCCTTAAAAGGACATAAATGCGTTTGTTACAGATCCAAATAAATTACGAAATGATAGAAAGGATTAACTGAAACATATTTCCTTAAATGCCACACATATTTAGATTTTGATTCATTCGAAAATTAATTATTCCAATTTAAGCGTGAGGATTTTGAAAAATGGTAAAAACAAAACGTGACTAATTTGATTTGCCTCTGTAACAATGATTATACAAGCCAAAATAAATGATGAGTCAAAGTTGAAATTGCGTCTGGCTACAGAGAGTCTGTCAAGCCTAGGTATCCTATGTCCACAAAAGCCAGAACAAGGAATTATTTCACACGAACGCTCATTACCAGAAATTAAAAGGATTAAAATATCACAACCAATTTAACCTAGACTGCTATGCTTCATAAATCATATATCTTGGAACCAGATTCATCTGACCTTGCGTTCACGAACATGGAAAATTACAATATGGTGTTCCCTGCATGTAATGGAGGAGGGAGCTTGGCTAAAATTAATCTGGTAATGGGATAAAAGTGGTGATGATGGTGATATACGAGTACGGAGATTATGAGAGTCAGTGTTAAACCATCTACCGTCCCCAGTGTCTGGAGAGAAAACATCAATGTTGCAGAACATGCACACACTGAAGGCCATCATCATCATCATCATCATCATCATCATCACTGCCTCATCAGTATTGCTTGTTTGTTCGCTTTTTACAACACTTAGCAATATTCCAGCTATACACCAAGGTTATTGGGGACTTCTAACCCAGAATCCCCTGGGGGCTATATGAAGATCGCGGGGGGCGATTAGTGGCTTGTCCATCTCTTCCTTTCTTTCTTTCTGTTGTTTAATGCTGCACTCAGCAATATTCCAGCCATATGATGGCTGTCTGTAAATAATCAAGTCTGTAGTCATGTCTAAACCTCATTGGATTCTGGGTTAGAATAGGGTGCCTAGCAACCGATGCTTGTATGAGGTGGTCAAGCTCAGTGATTCCCTTCGCTGATCAAGTTTCATCGTACCCTGTAGCATTGTGCTTTGCTCATACTATCAACCACTGGTGTGTCAGACATGATAATGTACAGGGTGTTGTCATATTGTGAGATTATTGCTGACTGCACACATAAATAATGAAGAAGCACACTCACCACACCAAAACCATGGAACCAAATCTCCACATGGATACAATGTGTTGGGTTGGTTGGTTGGTTGGTTGTTTAACACCACACTCAGCAATATTCCAGCTGTATGATGGTGGTCTGTAAATAATCGAGTCTGGACCAGACAATCCAGTGATTGATATCATGAGCATCAATCCACACAATTGGGATCGATGAAAGGGCATCAACTAAGTCAATGAGTCTGACCACCAAATCCTGTCAGTTGCCTTTTATAGCAAGCATGGGTTGCTGATGACCTATTCTACCCCGGATCTTGGTGTGCCATTATATGGCTGGACAGTAGTGTAGGCATGGTGTGCCAACATATGGCTGGCTGGACAGTGTTGTAGGCATGGTGTGCCATCATATGGCTGGACAGTGCTGTAGGCATGGTGTGCCATCACATGGCTGGCTGGACAGTGCTGTAGGCATGGTGTGCCAACATATGGCAGGACAGTGCTGTAGGCATGGTGTGCCATCATATGGCTGGCTGGACAGTGTTGTAGGCATGGTGTGCCAACATATGGCTGGACAGTGCTGTAGGCATGGTGTGCCATCATATGGCTGGCTGGACAGTGTTGTAGGCATGGTGTGCCAACATATGGCTGGACAGTGCTGTAGGCATGGTGTGCCATCATATGGCTGGACAGTGCTGTAGGCATGGTGTGCCAACATATGGCTGGACAGTGCTGTAGGCATGGTGTGCCATCATATGGCTGGCTGGACAGTGTTGTAGGCATGGTGTGCCATCATATGGCTGGACAGTGCTGTAGGCATGGTGTGCCATCATATGGCTGGCTGGACAGTGCTGTAGGCATGGTGTGCCAACATATGGCTGGACAGTGCTGTAGGCATGGTGTGCCAACATATGGCTGGACAGTGCTGTAGGCATGGTGTGCCATCATATGGCTGGCTGGACAGTGCTGTAGGCAATGTGAAACCCCAAGCACTCTACTTATTGTGATCACTGGCTCATCATCTGTCACATCCTTCTTCATTTTCAGTTCATAATCATCATCGTGTTACTTTCATCATCATCTTCATTACCAGTCCATCGTTGTATGTGGTACTGCTGTGCGGTGGTAGGTAACAAACACCAGCTTTATTATGCAAAGTATGTGAGTAGCGGGTGCTACCGGTTGGGCAGGGCATGTTAACCCTTCTTGTGAACACCTGGTGTCATCACTGATTTTCAGTGATTAATTCACCACCACCATCATCCTTGTATTATCATTGCCACCATCATCAACCTTGTACTATAATCATCACCATCATCCTTGTATAATCATCGCCACCACCATCATCATCAACCTTGAATTATCATCGCCATCATTATCACCATCATCCTTGTACTTTCACTATCATTGCCATCACCATCATCCTTGTATTATCACAACCATCATCATCATCACTATCATAATCATCATCATAACTATCATCATCATCATCATCATCATCATCATCGTCCTGTCTTCACTGTGTCTTAAGCATCCCCTCCCACTCCCTGTTGTGTATCACTGGAATATTGCTAACTGCAGCAAAAGACACCATTCACTCACTCATCACACATCCAACTCTTATCATCAACCACTCAATCTGAAGCCCATCATTACCCATAATCATCACCAATGTAATGAAAGTGTCAGAAATTAACCAATTTATGCCAACTGCAATAAATATATGTTCATTCCACACAAAAAAGCAACAATATCATCATAACAAAAAGAAATTAAACTTGAAAGTCAAAGTCTAGAATATTAAACCACACATGAAATGAATAAGAACAAAAGCAGAAAATCGCCAGTGTTGATGAATGGACAGTCCAATTGCAAATTTTAACAGCCTGTGAAAAGGAAATGGTGGACGAGTATAAAATCCATGATGTGCCCTCCATCAATTTCAGTGTGATTGACTTCGTAACAGACTAAGGAGCCTAAAGATATTTTCAATTTTCTCATTTTAACCGATTCTGAAAGACTGACCAGTTTTTGCGTGTTGCGCGGGTCTGACTCAGGTTGGTGGAGTCTGTGGAGGGGTGTTGCTGACTGCAGTAACAAATCGCCTTTCACACTTGATGATGCAAAGTGGTTATCATGGCTGCTCCCTAATGAAGTCAAGTGTCGGCACCGAAAGGTCGGCCAATCTCACGCGTCATCCATGACAAAGGCAGTTTTTCATTTGAAAACACAAATAAACAATGGGCCATTACCCTTTAATTGAATCTGTATTCAGATGCAAACATTTGAGAATTTTTATCTGAAGACATGTATTCAACACAGTCCCTTTGTTTCATGCTTTGAACCTGCGCTTAAACCATTTAGCTGACAGAGTGGTGGATTATGTTGGAAGCCGGAATTCTTCTATTTTTGTGGAGATTGGTG
The DNA here is from genome assembly GCF_022045235.1 of Haliotis cracherodii. Lineage (NCBI taxonomy): Eukaryota > Metazoa > Mollusca > Gastropoda > Lepetellida > Haliotidae > Haliotis > Haliotis cracherodii. The sequence goes on from NW_027266319.1 coordinate 8,986,109, forward strand.
ATAAAACAGCTTATTGCTCTCAGTTACATATCCATAAGACATGGAAGCATGGACATAACACACCAGAAACTTGGCTACTTGCATTTTCAATTACCATGTTCTTATCTTGTAAACACTTTTTCCAAGAAGGTCATGCCATATGGATCTAAAGCAAAAACTAAAAAAAACTAAGATGTGTCTTGGAAGCGCCATTATGGTATCGTTCATCTGGAACACCTCTGACGTTGATTGGAGCATGAGTGAGTGAGTGAATGGTGTTTGATGCCAGTGTTACAGCAACATCTCGGTGGTCTGTCATAATTAAGTCTTAGCCAGGAAACTAGTGGTTAAAAACATGATCAATGATCGACACAATTTGGGCATAAAATAGTGTCACATCTGCCTGGCCATTATTGCAGGCTACAAATTCCCCATATTAGTGGCCTCTTTCATCACACATGAGGTGCTGCAGGTTATAATAGACCCTGACAACCCGCAGCCCCAAACATGAAGTCACTTGATAACCAACAGGCCACTTGACTACCAACAGGCCCAAACATGAGGTCACTCGACAACCAACAGGCCACTTGACTACCAACAGGCCCAAACATGAGGTCACTCGACAACCAACAGGCCACTTGACTACCAACAGGCCCAAACATGAGGTCACTTTACAACCAACAGGCCACTTGAGTACCAACAGGCCCAAACATGAGGTCACTTTACAACCAACAGGCCACTTGAGTACCAACAGGCCAAACTTTAAGGTACCTTGACTACCAACAGACCAAAACATGAGGTCACTTGACTTCCAACAGGCCCAAACATGAGGGCACTTGACTACCTACAGGCCCAAACATGAGGTCACTTGACTACCTACAGGCCCAAACATGAGGTCACTTGACTTCCAACAGGCCCAAACATGAGGTCACTTGACTACCTACAGGCCCAAACATGAGGTCACTTGACTTCCAACAGGCCCAAACATGAGGTCACTTGACTACCTACAGGCCCAAACATGAGGTCACTTGACTTCCAACAGGCCCAAACATGAGGTCACTTGACTTCCAACAGGCCCAAACATGAGGTCACTTGACTACCTACAGGCCCAAACATGAGGTCACTTGACTTCCAACAGGCCCAAACATGAGGTCACTTGACTTCCAACAGGCCCAAACATGAGGTCACTTGACTTCCAACAGGCCCAAACATGAGGTCACTTGACTACCTTCAGGCCCAAACATGATGTCACTTGACTACCTACAGGCCCAAACATGAGGTCACTTGACTTCCAACAGGCCCAAACATGAGGTCACTTGACTACCTACAGGCCCAAACATGAGGTCACTTGACTTCCAACAGGCCCAAACATGAGGTCACTTGACTACCTACAGGCCCAAACATGAGGTCACTTGACTTCCAACAGGCCCAAACATGAGGTCACTTGACTTCCAACAGGCCCAAACATGAGGTCACTTGACTTCCAACAGGCCCAAACATGAGGTCACTTGACTACCTTCAGGCCCAAACATGAGGTCACTTGACTACCTACAGGCCCAAACATGAGGTCACTTGACTACCTACAGGCCCAAACATGAGGTCCCAACTGACAACATTTCATAATACTTCAAGAAATGTGAAAGAAACATAACTGCAGCAGCCACAACGACTTAATCAAGAATTTAAACGTGGTTCACAGATCAATAAACTACCAATATCTATTTCTCACTGATTCAAACTGAACACAACTCTAATCCCCCTCCAAATATTTAAGACATGCTTCAACTGACCTCATCGTTCAACTTATTAACTAACCTGGCGATGCTTCCCAAATACCCATGCTCCACAACCAACCGGATCATATTATGAGAAGGGTAAATGTGTTATCCAAAGCTGTCAAACATGTTTGTTCAACAGTTACAGGAGAGGATGCACAACATTTGCAAGGAGCATTATCCTGCATAAACAAAAAACACTGCCTGTATCTGAAACGGACTGTTCTCTAAGTGACCCCCGACTCTCAGTCAACTCCTAACGAGCCTCACTACTAATTAACCCTTTTTTTCAAGTCGTACCTCCCCTTTTCTACACCAACAGTCCAGGACGCAGTTGTGGCTTAAGTGGCCCGCCAGACCGGCGACTAGCTGCAGCTTCATGCTTCATTCGGTTAAAACGGTCTCTAAATTTCAATAGGCATTACACACTAATTAGGTTGAGTCAAGTTCCACCAGTGGCCGTCAACGTATTCACATAATTACATTCAGTCATTTATCACATCGTTTAATTATGAATTAGTCTACAGGGATAATTATGGACTTGAAGTGTTTCATCCATGTTGGATACACACGATGATATCATAGAGAATACTGCCTGAAGAATTGGGAGTGAAACAGAAAACGTGGTTGCTCTAATTACAATATTTTTTCAAGAAGACAATTATGTTATTGATGTCATGAATGCATATAAAATAAAGTATGATCAATATTTGATCTGCACAAACTCAGAATCCAAACCATCCTAATATTGAGATCCTTGGAATCAGATAATGTGCTTCTTAAGGACTTAATTATAGCTTCCCAATTATGAAAGTATTATTTGTTTATTTGTTGTTTTTTAACTCCACACTCTGCAATATTCCAGCTATATGACGGCGGTCTGTACATAATCAAGTCTGGACAAGACAATCCAGTGATTGACATCATGAGCACTGATCTACGCAATTGGAATACAAAGACATCAACCAAGTCAGCTTTGGTCACCTCTTACAAGCATAGTCGCCTCTACAAGGGTGACAAAATTACTATCCTCAGCTGTTTTATTACTCTTTGTCAAATGGCTCCCAGTGTTTTATTTAACAAACAACATGTTAAGATGATGCACTGCAAAGTAAGTTTGTTTGTTTGTTGTTTAACGCCGCACTCAGCAATATTCCAGCTATATGACGGTGGTCCGTAAATAATCGCGTCTGGACCAGACAATCCTGTGATTGACATCATGAACATTGATCCACTCAAATAGGATACAATAACATGCATCAAGCAAGTCAGCGAGCATGACCACACAATCCCATTAGTCGCCGCTTACGACAAGCATAGTTGCCGTTTACGGCAAGCATGGGTTGCTGAAGACCTAGCAAAGTAAGAAGCAGTAATAGAAACATGAAGCTTAATGAAGACAGAACAGACTTCTGGATTTCAGCGCCTATTTTCTCTCAGTGTGACATTCTGGTAAAGGCTCTGAAACCCCTTAACAAGTGAAACACCACACGGAAAGAAAACAGACTTCCATGGGGAACCCTTGCCTTCATTGATAGTACCGCTTCCAAAATGCCAGATAATGAGGCATTAAGAAATTAATGAATAAATGCATTCACAGAAATATTGATAAAGGCATAGACATTTTCCACAGTTCTACAATGAATTATCTTTTCTTCATAAAAAAAACTCATGTAGCCTATGAATATAAATCTGTTAAACATACATTTTTAAAATATTTCCTTTCACAAAAAGCAGAATGAATTCATATTCTTTATCCTGCAGACAAGCCATTAAGCATTCACATTAGGAAGCTCATTTTTTGAATATCTACTTTCATTCCAACAAAACTTTCATTTCGATTGAAGCATTGCATGTCCAATGAGAAATATTCAGTCAACTAGGACCGATCCTATTATTGATGACGTTGTTACGCATTGGATCTTTTTGTAGATGTTGCAGTGGACCTGTGTTGTATGGACTCCCAACACTGTGCGACGCTGCTGCTGCTGCAGACACTGCATCATCACTGCTACAGCAGCCTCCTCATCATTAACAAGAAGAAAGTATACCATGAAGTTAGAGCATTCAGGAACAAGTACAAAAATGTGTTGAACACAGTTCCAATGTCAAGCTACACTGCTGTAAACAATGAGGGTATCCCCGCACGGCGCTGTCTACAAGAGGTAGTGGTAGTGGAGTGGACGGAAGTGGGGGTTGGTACAGGAAGCATCCACTCACACAATGTCTATCCTGCCTCGTTAACCTGCTACATATGTTTAATTACTAGTTCAAAGACAACCAAGTGTTTTCCCAGTGTCTCATTATGAAGATGTGAGAATCTCGGGATGAAGCTGCTTTTTTATCTCTTGATGGATGACGTCTTCACAGCTTTAGGTGTTGGGTCCACATGGGGGATATTTTTGTGGGGAGAAAAGGGGGGTTGGGCGTGGGGAGAGGGTTCTGATCACATATGGAGGCTATCAAATGACTCTCACATATAAAAAGACAAGGCAGTTCAGTGATTAAGACAAATGTGTTCAAGGGTTTGCATGTTTAAAAGCAATCATGATCTTTTCATTAAATCCACATGTCTCATATTGCTTTCAGACTTCTTAGATAAGTAAGAATGTTTTTACATGCAAAAAGGCTGTCAAAAAGTAAATTGTTTACTTATAATTTTGTGTACTTCCAAACATGAACCTGTTTTCCTGTGTACTCCTATATATAGATGATGTATCTATCCTTGAAATATATCACCTATCTCTTCTCAGTGACCAGAAAACAATATAAACTCTTTACAGTTACAGTCAATGAGTGATTTGTGAATTCATCAAGACACTTGAGCGAGTGAGTTAAAAGTGAAGGTCACATCAGGATTATTTCAGCCATTCTGAACAGTGAGTGAGTGCATGAGTTATTAGTTAAGGTCACATCAGCATTATTTCAGCCATTCTGAACAGTGGGTGAGTGCATGAGTTATTAGTTAAGGTCACATCAGCATTATTTCTGCCATTCTGAACAGTGAGTGAGTGAGTTAAAAGTTGAGGTCACATCAGGATTATTTCAGCCATTCTGAACAGTATTTTAGTTACACACTGGTGCATATCAATGCACTTATATTACAAGTAAGGGTGTGGTTCTGATAAACCTAGAAACATAATCAAGGCTAACCTGGGTTCGAACACACAATCGTAGGTTTCCTGGTGCCAAAGGGGCGCAAATCTGCACTTTGAATTGCGGCACCCTATACAACTGTGCCCCTTGAGAATTGGACATGTGGAACATTTCATACAAACTATTAACACCCAACTCACTTGAGATTTGTTGAAATAATCTAAACATCTGTAACACCTTCCTATTTTCATAAGCATGAATTCATACATTAATTCATTCATGCAGTGAATCAATGAGGCTGTCAAACATACATGGAACTGTAGGTCTGAATCACATCAGGGAATTGTAATGGATTGATTATGCAAAGCAGGACAAGCACACATCTACATACCATTAGTTCTCACACATGCCATTGTTTCATTGTATTGATCACACAATCAATTAGCGAGGTTACCAAGTCATCCTACTTGTGAAACTTCAGAACACCTAATATGTACATCTATACATCTCACTGACCGACCCGTAAAAGGTGATTACCGTATATCGCTGTGTATAAGGCGACCCCACGTATAAGACGACCCCCCTGTACATGCCTTCAAAATCAACCCAAAATCATATACTCTGTGTATAAGGCGACCTGAGTGAGTGAGTGAGTGAGTGAGTTTAACTTTGATACAAACAACATTCCAGTTATATCACCAGTGTCTGTTTCATATGGAAGAAAGCCCAAAGTTAGGCAGGTCTTATTCACTTATACTTTGGTAAAATTCACAAGCACAGGTATGGTACTGACAAACCAAGAAACACAATCAGGGTAAACCTGGGATTCGAACCAATGATCATAGGTTCCTGTTGTACCTAAGGGACACAACTCTGGATACTGCATTGGGGTGCCTTGAAAATGCCAGAACTTAATTATGTAGCATCACTTACACAGCAAAAAACCTACAGTATTTCACCATGACATAACATGTACAGGGGTTCAGTTTAATCACTCGACGTCTGCCAGCATAACCACCACTTGAACTTTATCTGAACGCATTAAGTACACTGAGTTGACACACAGTGGACAACAACTAGAGTGATACTTGACACTAACAATAGGGTTGAAGGACACAGAAAATGCCAATTCATCATAATTGTCAAATTTGAAAAACATTCTTAACCATAATCAGCCCAGCAGTAAATAAACGATCCCCATGGGCAGTTGTTTGCTGTTTATAGCCGCTCTCAGCAACACTCCAGCTATATGTTGGCAGCCTGTACATAATCCAGTATGGAATGACCCGTGAAGATCCAGGGTAGAATAGGTCTTCAGCAACCCATGCTTGCCATAAACAACCAACCAACCAACCAACCAGTATGGGCCAGATAATCAAGAAATGAATATCACGAGCAATAATAACACAACACTGATCTTGATTGTTGGTTGTTATGAGCAGGTAGCTGGGGACCTATTCTATCCCAGAGTGAGTGAGTAGGTGAGTGTAGCTTAAGGCTTAGCGTAACAGTACTCCAGTTATATCACGGCTTGTAAGCTTAATCTGGGAGGAAAGCTCAAAGTGATGCAGGTCTCAGACAATTACCACTTTGGTAAAACCCATGAGCATGGTGCTGACAAACCTAGAAACTTTATCAGGGCCAACCGGGAGTCGAACCCACAATCATAGGGTTCCGGTATGCCCAAGGGACGCAACTCTGCACAGCAAACTGCGACGCCTTAGATGACCGGGCGACTGGTGCCCCTCTAACCCAGGATCCCCAGTGCAGTAACACAATGTCAACAGTATAATACCTACCATTACAACAACTTTCTCAATTGTCAACAACACCAGCAACCTATCCACAAATGAAGAAACTGATTTTCTCATGGGAAGTAACCGGACATAATAGACCGCCACCTCTCCATCAGCTCAGCCACAGCAGACCAACTCTACATCAAGTCAAAACAGCCACCAATATCTTTAATTTCCCAGCAGTTCAGGAACAAATGACCTAAAACTTGAGGTAGTCTATCATCCCCTCGACAGATGACAGACAGTCACTGAAGACCCATATAGGCAGAAAGACAGGCCATCATTTAGAACAGTAGTAACTGTCACAACATTGTTTTTTAAGACCTTCAGATGTAATTCAATAGTCACTGTACCAAAATGGAGGCTTCTTGTGTAGTCCACTGTTAAATTGTTTCAACAGCCGATCAAAATAGACGCCTAATGCATTTTCACGCTATGAAATTAAAAAACTTTTTCCGCAAGAGGAATGATATTGTCTTAAAGAAACTAGATTACTGCAAACTCATTAAAACAATGCTGACTGGACAAATTTACTCTATAGACTGTATGTTATGAGTGAATGAGAGTTTGTTTTTTGCCGTTTTTAACAGTATTTCAGTATTATCGTCTTGGGTAGATGTTTATCACTATGGTGGAACCCACAAGCACTGTTATGGTGCTGACATACTCAAGGGAGCTTAGCCTAAGTAATGCAAAATGACTTGCAGCATCTTAGATGACGAAGCAACTCAAGTCTCATGTAAATAACAAGCAACAAAAAACATTTCCATAATCATAAGAAGTTTCCATTGTACGGATTTCAACCATATCAAAAGTATGTGTTTAATTGGAAGCAAGGATTATATCCTACCTAAATATTACTCTAGAGTACAGTATTGGATAGGATTAAACACTCTGGTATGGGTTCAAATTCAATAGGGAGAATCATCCTGACACTATAGAATTTCATCCCCGGGATAAAATATTGGGTAGGATAATATTCACTCTTACATAATCACTATCAAATCGACATGCCACTCTCCAGGTAGACGCTCTCTCCACAAGACCACGGAGGTGGTCAAAATACGGGAGATAACAGAACAGAAGTATACATTGCGTGAAAAGACTCGCACTTAACAGTGGTATTACCTCCATGCAACCAATTGTCTGACGTAACGACCAACCATCTGACATGAAACAGGCATTAGCTGGCATTATTTCACACAAGTAAGCATTTTCAACATTGACATTCAGAAAAACACTCCAGTTTGAAAAAAACCCTAAAAGGACTGCCAGTAAAAATTCCCAAATTGGGATTAAACATTTTGCAATTCATGATAATATAGTCCTAACTGATGTTATGGTGTAAAGGTGTCTTGCATTTCAGTAATGTCGAACAAAATCATATTTTTTCAGCAATTTGACTGCCAAATGCACTTAGTTCAGAATCCTTGATATATCCCTGCAGTATTTCGGCCATATCGCAACAAGTTGCATGTCAGGTCATATCATCATGTCTTTGACATTGACTTGCATACAATATGCAAGTTTCTGAAAAAACACAATCCCTGGACGGCCACATGTCAGAGCTAACTTTCCTGGTGACAAGATCCAACTGACAGAGCTACGCCACACAATAAATGGTAACTCCCCATGAAGTCATCCCATAAAACACCAACACATTGAAATTAGCCCCAGCATGCAATGACGGTTCCAGGCAAGGACAATAGCACAGGACAGCTCCAGTGGCGCCAGTCAGGGTGCCGGACACACAGATGGAAGACGGATGGACAAACCAGGTGTGATAGACAGGTTTCTAACTGCCCATCTGGAGCAAGCCTCCTCCATCATCCTCACACCCTCCAGCTTCAGCAGTCATACTCTTGTCCACGTGACACCTGACTGTCCTCGTCACCCCGATCCTCCCAGTCTAATACCCCTTTAATTGATTAATAATTGCTCATCTGATTGGAAATTCTACAGCAATTACGCCAAAACATCTGCCCTGTTAACCATGTATTCATCCGCAACGAATTCATTCACCAACAACGGCTTGCCGAAAAATTATGACCATGTCCTGTTGATTGCCCTAATTGATCTACTGGCTGTGAATGGTGTCACCATGCAGTGGTTAATTCACTGGCAGAGTCTGATTAGTGGGATGAATGACTGGGAGTTGATGATGGTAGTGTAGGCATGTGTGGCCAGAGCAATACAACTCATTACCCCGACTAACCATCTGGATCAACCGTCGGCATTGTCTGCCGGATGTGCCCACTGCAGTCCCAGTGCTGCCCTCAGTAAAACACTCCTGATTTCTCATTGACCACCTTTCATCACTGTCAACGCACAGTGGAGATGATATGATAAATACAACGGACTATTTGACCCAAGAAAAACAACACACATGCAATACACTTGGAAACTCATGACTGTTGTTGTCCTAAGAGGTGACTAACGGGATCGGGTGGTCAGGCTCGCTGCCTTTGTTGCATGTCATCACGTTCAAATTGCATGAATCGATGCTCATGATGTCAATCACTGGATTGTCTGGTCCAGACTCGATTATTTACAGACCGCCGTCATATAGCTGGAATATTGTTTAAATGAACTCCAAACAGTTTTTCTATTCAGATGTGTCCTTGAACATGAGGTCATCCACATTTGTGGAAATCAAATGGCAAATTCGACTTCTCACTTGTCAAAATGATGTACGATGCTATCCCATGCAGTGACCTTTACATGGAGTTTTCATACCTCCTGACTCAGTGGCATGTACATCTTTAATGGAAATCAGTGGAGGCCACAGATGAAAAGCAAGACATGCTTAAACCTTTACGAACACCTGTGTCATCACAGATTTTCAGCAATCCATTCATATAAATTTCATCACTATTTTGCATTTTACGCCCTATGCAATCTGTTTCGGCAGATATTCAAGACTGATTGTCTGGAGTTGCCGTTATGAATCTACGACACATTCCATCATGGTTGGAGGCGACATATCAAACCTCACAGGCCATCCACAATCAATCACCATCTGGAACTCAGGGGCCAACATCCACTGTGGCTACTATTGGGATGTGGGATGTCACCATATGCAGTGATAGAAACTAACAGTTTTAGTCCACTAGTCCCTATAATGATAACATATAGCAAAGGACTTAAAAAGGGCAAATTTCTATCGATGCTCATGATGTCAATCACTGGATTGTCTGTTCCAGACTTGATTATTTGCAGACAGCCATCATATAGCTGTATGACATCTTTAATTTGTCCGGTGTCGAGTTGTGTAACAGTGAAGAAAAGCATCAAGTGACTGCAATTGCTACAAAGCCCTACCCTTTCACACACTGTGATCGACTGATCAAGTCAACATCTTTGGCCTCTTCCAAATGCACCCCACTGATAGCAAGAAAGGCACATAATCGCCCAGAAAATCTAATTGTGATAGAAATAATAATCCCCCGACAACTATTTTACTCAGTGATAGCAACAAATTTCAATCATGGCTAGACCATTTGGCAATTCTAATCAATATATTTGCCTCATTTCCTGCTGAGGCGGTCATGTAGATGTCTGATCATAACATTCAGTTCTAGCGGTTCATCTTTCAAGACCTATCTCTCGTTAGCCATTAATACCACATCTATAAGGTTAATACATAATGTATGTCTGTCTGTAAGCCATACATAGTGATGGAGGCTTGGTAGACACAATCAATTTGTACATGCTAGCTGCGAAAGCAGGACGACTTGAAGAGAATATCAGCTCTTCGTGGTTCCTGGCACACAATGAAAGGCAAACTGAAACGGCATCATCATGCTTTTTCATCCGGAGAACTTGATGTTAGTCAGACTGCAATGCTGCAGGGGTCCGAATGTCTGAATACCTCAAGAGGTCTCCCAAAAGACAGGTTCCATTTTCAATAATTCTTAAGAGATCATAATAATATCTCTCAAGAAACCGAGTGGAAGCCAATAATCTATCAAGATTTCACCGCGAAATTTCTCAAATGGAAACTGAATCGCTCAAAGGGGGAAATGAAAGGAGATCTTGTGGATCATGGACAGACTGAATGGAGATCTTGTGGATCATGGATGGACTGAATGGAGATCTTGTGGATCATGGACGGACTGAATGGAGATCTTGTGGATCATGGACGGACTGAATGGAGAACTTGTTGATCATGGAATGACTGAATGGAGATGTTGTGGATCATGGATGGACTGAATGGAGATCTTGTGGATCATGGACGGACTGAATGGAGAACTTGTGGATCATGGAATGACTGAATGGAGATGTTGTGGATCATGGACAGACTGAATGGAGATCTTGTGGATCCTGGATGGACTAAATAGAATTTTGATGGATCCTGGATGGACCAAATGGTGCCCTGATGGATCATGGACAGAGTGACTGGAATTTCTAGGTGATCCGACATGAACTGAAGGGAACTCTGATGCATCTTGTGGCAAATGGCATGTGCTATTAGTGATAGAAATGTTTCTCAATGGACTGAATTTTGACCAGTAGAGTTACAGTTCTTTAAATTGGATTCAATTTATTGGAAATTTATTCCACAAAGGATGGCTTCCCCAAGATCAATTAGACGAGTTCTAACAAATGCAGAATTCCATGAATAGTTTGAATCCTCTCAACTAAAAATAATGAGAGCAGACAAATCATGTCTCAATCAGTTGGAGGAACAATTTTCAAGGTTTTCTGGATTTCTGAACTCTCAATAACTATTCAGATACTTCCTGATCAAGTCTCAGACGGCACCAACAGACAAACCAGATGAAGACTAATCATAACCATCTGTAGATCTTCCCACTATACAACATACGTCAGACTTTCCAAGATGGTTACAAAATGAACGGAAATATAGAGCTCAACATCTCCAGGTGTTTTGAAATGAGGACCATTTTCTCCTGTTTACGATGTCATCAGAATTTCTTAGGGAGACCACAGATTTCAAAATGACCAAAAACCACCCTGACAGTTTGGAGTGCAAGCTGGAGGAACAGCCTACTGAGGAAGCATTCTTGAGAGGCTAAAACCCTCCAAGTGTCGCATGTCCGTGAGGGAGTGGACAATAGCAGTATTTCTACCACTTCATCACATCTTCCACCCAAACCACAGCCTCTTCTCATCCCTTCCTGTAGAGAAACCCAACAGTGGTACAACTTTAAGATATCCTTGCAGCAAAATCTAATTAAATTCTCCTTAGGTTTCTTCATGGGATGTTTCCGCTAGCTTTGATATCATTTACTGGCTACCCTCTGGCCAGTTACATTTATTTAAGGCTCAAATTTGGACTTTTTGTGGTCATTGTCAATTTTTTACCTAAAATGACACTGCCTGGAGGAAATTTGTCTGTCATTAATGCAACGGTCGAGGTGATGCAAGGAACAAGTCGGACAAGACTGTAGAAATGTCAGGAACCATGCAAAGGAATTATCCCCTCGGCATTTCGATCTATAAAGAGAAACCACCTACGGTTACAAACAAGAGGCCATCAGCAATACAGTTGCTGATATGCTGAAACAAGAATTAACCACTTATGAGGCAACAAATATTCAATTTCAGGAATCAATTGTGTAATTGAAATTCTTTTTACAGTAATGCTACAGCTATCGTTTCGACACTTCTCACAATACATCTCAAACTGCTCATCATGACGAGGAGGCAGGCTGCGGCAATCACCACAGGCATAGCAATCTATTGAAAACAAATACCATCCAAAAATACTCATCTTGAAGCCAGGAGGTAGTGTTTTCATAACAGCTTTAATGGTAAAATGAAACTAGATGTTGCGACCAGCATATTAATAACCTATATCTTACAATTATTGATTCCTGGACAGTTTATACTTCTTTTGTAACATAAATACCTTTAGTTCTTCCAAAATGACAGCAAGTAGTTTATCGTTATCAAACATCCTTCAAAACTGAACATGTCACAGGCAGCCATTGCAAATTTTCGAGGCTCAACATGTGGGGCCATCCAAACATGGAATTAATTTTTAAAAATTAAAACAAGATGTATTTTTATGTGTTTTGGCAGCAGGATGGTAACAGCTTAGCGGTATTACTTCGATAAAAGACACATGTCTGTCTAGAAGCACCTGCAGTCAGGCAGAATGAGAGGAACGGTTCCAAGAAAAACGCCCAATCAACACAGCAGCTTTGATGTCTCAGTGAAGTGAACGTTTCGTAAATTATATTTTGAAAAACACCGAGCTGATTTTGTATCCAATCAAGTGATATTAAGTGGACTTTTGAGGATATGTTTCATAAGTGTTTGATGACAGGAACACAGAATGATAAATGAATAACATACTTAAAATTCAATTATTTTTACATAAACTATATGAAATTGATTTTGTTTGCAGTGCAAACATATATCACCTAAATTCAATCTAGGAAATAATTAACTGACACAATTTGACTACTATTGGCAAATGCAAATTGAATATATTCAAAGTTGATTTTTTTAAACCCAGATAATATTTGATGAATAACTGGTCTGTGTTAAAAGACTGATCAAAAGGATGTTTTGTTGAACCAGGTCCTGAAGCCTGTCAAACAGACCCTGAAACAACTCTATACAATACATCCGAAGTAAGTATATAATAGTTGGCTAGTCTAGATAACTGCAGTTTCAAGTTTTAAGTCTATGTTAAAGTACAAGACACGATTGTCTCAGCACCGAGATCGATTTCTGGCTCAGGGCACAGATCATAACTGAGAGACCTTCACTAATCAAGTTCCTTGAACAATGAGTGGGTGAGTGTTGTCAAACACCACAGGGAGCAAAGTTTGAATCATTGCAGCCTGCAAATAAGAAGTATAGCGCAGGAACACCAGTGACTGAAACCATGAACAACGATCCACAACATCAGGCATCAATCACTGAGCCTGACCATACCACCTCCACCCATCAATGGGGAGGGGAGGGGGTGTCTTGACTAGGTGCAGAGGACTGTCCTCATGAATAAAACTTATACCCCCCAAAGCTATTCAAAACCCTAATACTTTCAATTAGCTTGCGTACAGAAACATATGCACTCAATTGTTTGAAACAGCTCATGTAAATACCCACTGAAGCTTTTATAGCATGCGTACAATGGAGCTAATTTCTGAAACACTATTAAGAGCTAATTTACTTTCCGGGTCAAGCCTATATTTAGAACCGTTATATACATCTAAAATATTATTTCATTTTTTTGGTGTAAATCTCAAAATGATCACTCATTTTGGGAAAAACTCAACAGAGTGATGGATAGATGAGTGAAGAAATATTGGTTACCCAATGAAAAATGTAATAACCCAATTTAAATAGAAACATTTTAGTAAAAAACTCAATTGCTCAAAGAGTTATCTGGAGCCCTGAGGAGGCAATAAGGGCGTTCCAGGGTTGAATGTGGACAGGTAGGAAGAAAACAACACTTCAAGCCTGACAACATCAAAGTTGGAAGTATTTTTTGGAAATGTTTGGTGAATGAAAGGTTATACTACTCAAAATGGACACTGGGTTCTTTAATGTGACTGCAGTTAATGGCATGACAGATCAACTACAGTCATATGAAATAATCGTGTGTTCTTTAACTTTCCTTATTAGTGTAAATGATCGTCATAAAGAATATCAAGAATTATGATTTAAACATAACTTCATCTAATAAAAATGCATTTTATATGTGATTAACAATAAATTTGATATTTTTCTTTCACTTTTGTTTTAATTTGCAAACTGTATGACAGGAGACAAAGAACACATGTGATCTGGTCTTAGAATATTTTTTCATTATTGCCAATGAAATTCACAATGCCATCATACATTACGACACTGTAACACTAAATTCCCCACTTATTTCACAATCAAAAAAATAATTCAAAAGTGTGTCTGAAAATCAAATTTGGTAGCATAGCACTTAAACAAAACGAACCCAGAATAGCCGCCACCAGTGCCAGTCATACCACGACACCGAGCTGTGCTGACACAGCAGAAACATCACGTTATGACAAGACCTACATGTCTAGTGGAGAGCCATCTTCAGTGTCCGATATAGCCAGGCTGTAATGTCCTGATACTCCCCCCTCAACTGGTGTTTACGCCCTCGTATCGCCTACCTCTGCGTAACACGCCAGGACATGACTTCTCGCTTCTCGCAAGGTGTTGCTAAATCTTGCGCCAACCAATCAGAGACCACAACATCTCTGCAGTGAATCAAAGGATTTAGTATGGTGTGAACTGACCGATCCGGAGCTTTCATGTCCTTAGCATGGTGGTGTCACCTCTATTCTTACCTCCATGTGTGAGAGTCCCCAACTTAGCACTTGTGTGGAAGATGCCTGACAATCAGGAAGTCAACACCAAGAAACCCAGCATTGTCAATAACAACAGGACTACAGGACTAAGACCTCCGACAGTGATACACATGAGCGTTTAAGGCATCAGAAAATGTGGATCTAATGACCATATATTTGTGTGTACAGTGCACACTTTAGAATAAAGCATACCCACCGCTCTCAGATAATAGTTGACCTGTGAAGGTCCGGGGTAGAATAGGTCTTCAGCAACCCATGCTTGCCGTAAAAGGCAACTGTGCTTGTTGTAAGAGGCGACTAACAGGACCGGGTGGTCAGACTCACTTACTTGGTTGATGCATGTCATCGGTCCCAATTGCGTAGATCTATGCTCATGATATCAATCACTGGACTGTCTGGTCCAGACTTGATTTTTTACACAGACCGCTGTCATATAGCTGGAATATTTCTGGGTGAGGCGTTTAACAACAAACAAACAAAACAAACAAACAGAAGAAAGTTGGGGGAAATTACAACTTTGCATGTTGTGCAAGGTTAAACCTACATCATATTGCTTCAGGTAAACGAATGGAGGAAACAAACTTGATCAATGAAAATGTGAAATTTGCAATAAAACATCACAAGACAAGATGGTTTACAATTTTAATAACAATCTGAATAAAAAATTTAAATTTGACAACAAAAACCAAGCCTAGATATTTACTGGATATATTTTGAAACCATATTGTGGAATAACAGGAACAAATTGTGTACAGGGTACGGATTTTTTTATGATCAAATTTTCCGTGTGTATAATGAGCACCCCCTATCTACACAGCAGTATTTTTCAAAGTGTTCATGATACAGGAAATATGGTACTGCAATGACTCCTCGTACGGAACAAGTTACTTTTTCAACCACTACATCCTTGTTGGTACCCAAGTTCTCCAACTGGTTAACCAGAGGCAGTGTTGATGTACATTTACCCATGTCATTCGCAGTGACAACAATAGACGCAATTTACATCAATATCTTCCATATCATCTTTCTATATCTCAGCCACAAGTTCTTAAAATCATCAATGATGCAACACAATCACCAATTTATCCTCACGTAAACGATGACCAACAATATGCCAGAACAACAAAGAGAATATTACCATCATCGCTGAATATTGAACCATACAAAGTCTATCAATCATGAAGCCTAAAATTGAAGTAAATGTTATCTGCAAATCATCACCGAAGACAACCGAACAAAAGTTGCACGTCATAATCCTTCCTTTAATTCAAGTCTTCAGACTGTTTTTCCTCGCCTTGAGGGTATTCTTGTGGCGTTGTGGTGTATAACCAAGACCTCCTTCACAATAGCCCTAACTCCCATTGTCAGCCCAGCACTGGTGATTCATAGATCACTTGAACCTAATTCGTCAAATCGGAACAAAATTTTAATTCAAAATAACAGTTCTTTATTACTATGATACTACTGAGAGTATTTATGATGCGAAAACGAACATTTCAGAATGAGTAACTGTGAAAACCAGATTAAAGCTCCAAAACTTTTTTTGATGTGAAGATGAAAATTTGAAAATGAGTAACAGTTAAAACTGGATTAAAGCCCACCGGGGCTATCTCTGGATAGAATCAGCTGACTGTGGGGTAATCAATCAGGAGGGCACGGCACTGTTTGAATAATAAAACACAACAATTGTCTGAGCTCATTTTGTTCTCAGGAATGCAGGATGAATATCAATATTAGCAATATCGACGGAAATTTTTCGTTTTATTGCCTGATGAATAGAGAAGTGTTTAATTGAGCCCATAAATAACAACAATCCAACTAAAAACCTGACAACCACTAATTTCGTCAAATAATTGTACTAATCAAACTGTCAGTTATTTCATTTCTAATCTTTCATCCTTAGAAATTGAGATTTTTCGCAAAATAAAAGTAAAAAGGAAGCCAAACTAAGAGACTGATCCTGGTCGCCTCCAGGCTGAACAGCAATAAAGGGTGCTTAAAGAACAGGATTAAATTTTACTATCATTAAAAGGCATGGAATCAACAAAAAGTCTCTCAGCAATGACCTGTACATCCTTCTTCATTTCTGACATCCACGAAGCCACAAATCTATTTACAAATTGGAAATATCCCAAATGAAAATTACCAATATGCAGTCTTTTTTTCAATTTTACAAAGTTCAAAGATGTTAAGCAACAATTCGAATGGCATATTTAACCAAAAGATTAATCTTCAGTTTCATGAATCTACCTTGGACCAACATGACCCGAAACAAATTCAGTAATTTGAACCAAGTTGGACTTTTGCAATAAACCTTCAGCCAAATTGGACAGATCCCCATAATAGGGCAGATTAATGGTCGAGGCTTGTGTCTCATTTTAAGGATTTCAAAGGGCTTGACAGACATTATCCCACCTGATTTTATGCATTCAAATTATTAGACTTCTATGACTAATACAGAAAATTACTGATACAAAATATCACTTCATCATCTTGATCCTAATTAAATTAACTCTGTGATATCCGTCACATATAAATAACTATAATTGAATCCACAGGCCTTAATGGAGAAAATTTTAATATTTTCCACCAACAGTGAAACAACCTGTGACTTTTGATGGCAGACGACATTTGAGTGACGAGCAGACGACACTCTAGCATGTCACAAGGTCACAATTCCAAGTACAAGGTCAACATTGGAGTCCATCTTTATTGAAAACAGCGTGCGTGTCGTCTTCATCAGCACATACAGATCGGTTTCTCCCATCTTCAATGTGAAGGATTCGGCTGATGAAAAAGTCTGTGATGGATGCTTGTTGTGGAGACCCCCGTGTCACATGACGTTTGGGATTGCGTGTTGCAGTTCAACTTCTCAGTCAGTGCAGCCAAAGATCACTTCACACAAAGGGCCTCAAATATTTTTTTAAAAGTTGACTACTCTGGTTCTCAACATATTTTTTCATCTCCTCATTATCTGTCGACTTCACTTGACCAGACAGTTAGGCTACTGAAGTTTCACTTTCAATCTAATTTTTCTTGAAAATGATGGAGCTTTTTAAAATGTTAACATTCACTTTGTCTTCCTCAAAATATGAAAAAAATGAATTATTCCAGAATAGAAATGAGAAGAAAGAGCACCACTGTTAGGGATTTTCAAAGTCTTGTTAACACAATAATGCTCAAACACAAATGAAAAAAGAAATTGGGACAAAACTTCGAAGCTCACCTTGTTCATTGGAGATGTTACGATATGGTGGGGTCGCGATCCAATACATATCTCGATACTATGGGTGCGACACAATTCGTATTCCATTTCAGTACTTGTATTTCACAAGTTGACATTCTTTTTGAAGGTGAATCACAATCATTTGTTTTCAATATCCGAGATCAAAGATGGGTTTTTTTAGGGCAGAAACATAACTGGTAGGGGGCAGTGTGAATGTCATGCTATTTATATCCAACCATGGAATACAAGAGAATCTGCATAAGATGGTGGTTGAACAGTTTCTGTTGTTATTCATATGTTTTTACACCAATAAAATCGTAACGAAATTTATCGTATGTATCGTGATACAGGGGTCGTAAATCGATGTATTATATCATTGGCCTCGTATTGCGAAACAAGATTGTGGTGTTTATGAAGAACGATAAACTTTGAACATTCAATTGAAAACTTATTATCGGAAGTAGTAACATGCATAACATTTTTTTAATAATGACAACATTGGTGTATAATAATAACTTTATTGATAATTTATAACAATAATGGCTCTAGTCGTGGCAACTTCCAAACTTTGGGGAAGTTGTAATCTATCGGACTGTCATTCAGGCGATGTTTCTGACAGATCATGATCTGAAAAATACTATCATGAAAGTGTATCCCGTGGATAAGCCGACCCCTTTCTACAGAATCTTTTTTCTGGTCCTCAAAATTCGGCTTATACGTGGTCATATACGGTACTATATCGCTATTTCGTTACACCACTATTCCTCAAACTGAATATCTAAGGAGCTGAGGTGAAATTAGAGTGAATGTTTGACAAAGAATATAGCACCTATATCTCATGCATGCATTTGTGGCTGCTTGTACCAACCCAGACTGATGCCGGTTTCAAAGCGCTAACCCACTGAGATACCATGCCACAGTCTAACTTGAATACCCCACTCAGACACAGTATACGGACTCCGAGCCGACCAGTTCTTGTTTTAGCCCCTTAATGCTGATGCCAGGCAGAGTAACAACAAGTACCATCTTTTAACTTCTTTTGGTCTGATGCTGCCTGGCATCAAACCCCTATCCACTAGACCAAAGAGGCAGTTGCATATGAAAGGAGGAAAATGAGTGCATATATGTACAGTGAGTGAGTGAGTGAGTGAGTGAGTGAGTGAGTGAGTGAGTGAGTGAGTGAGTGAGTGAGGTATAACTCTGCTTTGACCTGCATGAGACTTATACAAGCCAGTCAGATGAAAGTGGGAGGAAATCCTAGAGTGAACCTTGCCTAACATGTTTACCACTTCAGTGAAACCCAAGCACAGATATGGTGCTGACAAACCCAGAACCAATCAGGGCGAACCAGGGTTTGAACACTCACTACAAGAAGCAAACATGAGCCCACACACAGCCTATGGTGCTGACAAACAGAAACATGGTCAAGTTGAATCTTTGTTTTGAAGCCATCATGACTGAATCTGGCATGTCTATGAAATGCAACTCTGTCTCAGTGATGTGCCTTTCGTACTCCGAACTTCCCTTTACATACAGCAATATTCCATCAGCACCAGCCTTTGGTGTCAACATTTCACAACTTTTGAGGTGCAGTCAACATGCGCTGTATATGAAGAGATCTTGCTCCAAAGTTGTTTGATCAGGTTACAACAGACATGTAGGGGACATTTACAAATTTGGCGCATCAGTCACAAAAATGATGTCTGATGTAATTCCCTATTTAGACTTGTACCATATGTTCACGTGTTATTCAGGAACAATTGACTTGCCTTTGCATGTGTTTGTGATGAGTGCCCCATGGGGCAGGATACGTTCACCTTTTCACGAACACATAGAATCATCACTATTTAATAGTGAATCATAAACACATGCTCAAGAAAGAGTATGAATCGTACAATGGACTCTTTTCGGAAGAGATCTGTGACAATGGAAAGGGTTTTGTCACTTTTATTTACGTGCAACTATTGTTCTAGTACCTGTTAAGTTACTACACACATCATTTCAGTACATGGCGCAAACTGCAAGGGCAGCTCCAGCATTTTTAAAAGGGAGGGGTCTAAAAAAAATATCAAAATTCTCTCTCCGATAATTTGACTGCCTACAGCCTGACCCCCTCCCCCTCCCCCACCCCTACTCCCATGAACTGGTTACATTACAGCTCCTCTTAGTGACCGACAGAAAAGCTCCAGGCCGTATTCAGGGTTCACATTCAAACAGACTTGCAACCTGCTGACTCATTTTGATCTGATTTCATTTAATTCTATTTGCAAAATTAAATTGAAAATACATTGGCATGGCTATGGCAGGGAGCCTTATTTTCCAGCTAAATTCTACAATAGGTATTAATGTCTTTACCTTGCCACCTTGCATGTAATACAGTTATTGTAATTTGATGAGCAAATTAACTGATGAATTCTTTGTGATATTTGCCAATTTTCAAAATAGGACTTCATTTTGAAACACAATAACTTGACTGTAATTTTGTAACACTGCAATAACGTATATTGGTAAACATTTACCATTAACACCAGAGAAGAACCATTCTTGATTATCCACTGAAATTCCATAGGGATTAACATGCATAATAGCAATGAAAATGATATGAATGGATTACTGAGAATCCATTATGCCACAAGCTGTTTGCAAAAAGGGTAAGCATGTCTTGCCATACCGGTAGCACAACGTCATTTTCAACGTCATCTGCAATCTTGCCACCATCACCCAAAGACGAAGTCATGCATAGTCATTACCTGACAAACAAAACCTCAATGGTTCTCGTGGTTTCTTTGACTTTTGTCTCATTTTCTTTATGCCATAAACAAATTCAAGCCCTTTTATGATCAAGAACATCCTCAACTGTTGCAACTCAATCCATCAAGCTGTTCGAGGAAGCAAATTGAAAATGTTGTTTTTTGCAGCACTGTCTACAATGGCCAAAAATGATTGGCAATCATGATGCGCTGAACAAACCAGACACTACTTATGGTCAATATCCTTCATGCAACAGGCTTGAGCAGTCTGGGTTCTGTGGCTTCCGAGAAACTTTCAGAGCAGAATTAAAACTAAATTTCACTTGTTGTTTTTCAATTGAAACCCCATGTTCAGGAACTCTTAGAAAATTCAGTTCAATCCATCAACTGGTTCTTGAGAAAAAATGTGGAAGAATACTTCATAAAATTAATCTGAAATATGGAGAAAATTCATTTTTGATTTGGCAGTCAGAGGTATATCTGTTTTACAACCCATTAGCCACATTAATAACATGAGTGAATGAGTGAGTATTGTTTTAAGACGCTTTTAGAAATATTCCAGCAATATCACAGCAGGGGAAAGCAGAAATAGACTTCACACATTGTTCCTATGTGGGGATTCGAACCCGGGACTTCGCAGTGACGAGCAAACACTTAAGCCACTGGGCTACCCCACTGCCCCCACTGAGTGAGTGAGTGAGTGAGTGAGTGAGTGAATGAGTGAGTGGACTACTGTTCCTGATTGGCTGATAAAAGATTATGTGGGCATGGATTATGTAGCATTATCATGCTGAGTTAACAATGTCACTGAATCCATACTGTTGTCTACAGTTATATTTATGTTGATGATTTGATAAGCAGTTTGTGAACTTATTATTGACGTATATATTTTTGGCATTTATAGTGTCATAAACACATAAACAGGTGTGGACACCAAAAATGCGCATCAAATTACATTTTTTTTACATTCATACCTCAATAAACACAAAAAATACAGAAGTTAATTCTTAAAAAGAACCCAAAATATGAAATATTTGACAAAATGGCATTTAATCAAGATCTGAGCATCATACATGATCTTTTTCATACATTTCATCAGATATCAAACAATAATTGTCTCAAAATAAATAACTATATATGATTATAGATAATTTTCCCACTCCAAACATTTGATTGTAGCAATATGCAGTGATACATGCTACTTCTGACACACATTTAATCAGTAACAAAAATGGTACAACTTCTTTAACAAGTTCACGTTCCAAGATTATTTATCAAGTTGGGGGGAAATTAGTTCTTGTAGACACAGGCCAGAGTAAGCAGGTATATTGATTCTGTGCCTTGCAATGAAACCTGTGGCAAAGGGGGGAGTGTCCTTCGACTCCAGTAATTTGTTGATCTGTCAAGTCCCCTGGCTTTATTACAACATGCTGATTCATGCTCACTAATCGATTAGCGTCAGAAATTTGGAACAGACAAGAACTACTCTTAATTGACTTTTTTTAAAAAGACTTCATGGGTATTTCTTTAGATCTGTTACTACTGAGAAAAAAAACAAGCTTGAAGAATCTAATTATCTGGTTGGAAAAAAACATATTCAAGGCAATGCAAACAATTTTAATAAAACTTGTCCCAGATATGCCAAGGCCACTAAAGGCTTGAAAAACTATTCACCAAAATATAATACAAATAAATATTATGAAACCAGGGAGGACACAGTGTTTGCAAGGTCTTTCACAACTCTGAAATATACCACTCCACTTTGTCAAGTGTATATTTAAATAAGACATATCAGATTATCCCTATCAAAAGCGTTTGTCTGTTTGTGACAGCAGTCTGTAAATAATCAAGTCTGGACGAGACAATCCAGTGATTGACATCATGAGCATCGATCCATGCAATTGGGTTACGATGACATGCATCAACGAAGTCAGCAAGCCTGACCACCCAACCTATCAAAAGTGGAGTAGTATATTCATATATATACTACTCAAAAGATGTTAAGGAACATTTGATTCTTTCATATGACCATAGTTAATCTGACATGTTATAACAGATAAACTATAATCACATGAAAGAATCAGGTGTTCTTTAACTTTTTTTGAGTAGTATATGAAAATAATTTGATAAAACATTAAGCAAACAAAATGGTAAAAAACGGTAAAAAATGGGTAAGAGTGTTCCTACTTACAGGGACCTTCATCGGGGTAGGATTTTTTTTGGGGGGGGGGGGGGGGGGAGGAGAGAGAGAGGGTGTGTGTGTGTGTGTATTGTCATAATACAATGTATCACAATATGTAGGTAGTCTGCCAAGATGAGTTAGTTCGGTTACGTGTCACTTTGAACAGTATTTAAGTTGAAGAATAAAAGTTTGTATTAATCTTTTCCATACAGCATGTCATGCTAAAGTGCAACAGTATTACAGTGGTCAATGGATCAGTGTATTCTCGAATTTCATTCTGAACTCCCCAAGGACAAGTTGTCTATGAAGCACTAGAAAGTTAATAGTCACATAACCATCTCATCCTACTGGGTAAGCAGGTACATTCACTACTGGGTGAAGAGAGGAATATTTTGAACCATGTTACTTGCCGAAGGACACACAACATGTAACATGTGCTTCAGTGTGGGGCAGGACTGAAATTCTGAGGAGTCAGGCTGCCGAACAGGCGTGTCCAACTACTGGTTTTACCTGTTTGTGACATGTACAATTATTGTCATGATACAGCATATCCCATTGAGTGAGGGACACCAGAAATGGGCTTCACACAATGTACCCATGTGGGGAATCAAACACAGGTCTTCGGCGTGACAGGAAAACGATTGCATATCCCATTGAGTGTGGGACACCAGAAATGGGCTTCACACATTGTACCAATGTGGGGAATCAAACCCTGTTCTTTGGCGTGACGAGTGAACACCTAAACCACTGGGCTACCTCACTGCTGTGAGTGAGTGAGTGAGTAAGTGAGTGAGTGTGTCACCAGAGGCCACTGGTCATTCTGCATGTCTCTCTTGATGCATCCAGGTATGAACTCACAATGCCATTTAGAAAATGGTCAAATGTAACAAATGTTATTTGGGATAACACTTTGTCAGTAAAGTACAAAATCTTATACTTTTGGGGGTTGAGTCACACCCGGGATTTGAACCCACTGTGTGCTGGTGATTACGTGCCTCACTCTGACATTGTGGGTTCAAATCCCGGATGGATGGATGGGTGGGTGTTTTGGTGGGTGTTTTGGTGAGTGAGTGAGTGAGTGAGTGAGTGAGTGAGTGGGTGGGTGGGTGGGTGAGTGAGTGAGTGAGTGAGTGAGTGAGCGAGCAAGCTGGCTTGGTTTTACGGTGTGTTCAGCAATATTCCAGTAATATTTTAGCTGTAACCATGAGGCTAACTCCCAACCCCTAAGTGACACAGACTTCGTAGACATTATAGACATCTACCACCTTTGTGAGAGTGAGAACAGCTAGAACACACTCTGTAATCTCATGTCACACAAATTATCGATATTTGCATTTCTGTTGGTTCGAGTTGAATTTTTCATGAGCCTGAATTTCCCCCTCACTTTGACATTTGAATAAATGTACCGACGGAAGATGAAACAAGATTAGTCACTGAGATAGTCACCAAACTGTCACCATCTCGGCAGATGCCTCGATAATCAGAAAATAAAAATGTAATATCAATACAACACTCAAAGTCTACATGAAAGAAGTGCAAAGGTTACCTACTCCATACACTAAATACATATGGAAGTAAATATCTATTGGCCTTCCACTCTAAGACGTGATGGCACAAGTTTGCGTAACATGTCATTCATTCATTTGTGAGTTTAACTTTGCTATGAACAGAATTCCAGTTACATGACGGCATGTCTTCAGGGGTAAAGCCCTAAGTGATGCAGGTCTCAGACATTTACCACTCCTGTGGAACCTACAACCACAGACAGGATTGGAACCCTTTTCTGGTGTACCCAAGGGATGCAACTCTGCACAGTGAATTCAGACTTAACTTCATTTGATCATATATTAGAATATTAGTAATATATGTGTTTATTTGTCATGTATATTATGTGTTGTTCCATAATGTACACCATGAAATATTATTTGTAATTTAGAGGTTTTCAAATAAACCGTGTGCCTGTTGACCTATCCAACTTCTTTCCTGGAATAATTTTTCTTTATCAAAACCAAAAAGATAGCACCAAGACAAAGATGCTCCTGAATATTGCATGTGTGCTCGACTTAAATGCACTGAAATTTTCAGCCATCAATTTGGAAAAAGTATCTTTTATGAGGGTCTGAAACAGTGTTCGAAATAATTTCAAACACAACAAGACAATCGGGTATAAGTGTTGCCTGCCCATCTTCAGTTACCTGCCCACATTCAGACATTTTAAACCTTGAAACATTGCAAAAACAAAAACAAATCATGTCTTGATTCAGTTGAAATAATGCAAACAATTAGTTGAGAATCTACAAGGAGTCATAATAAAACTGAATACATAAGTAGTCTTAAAATTATCTGCCAGACAGTTGGGCAGGCGGTTAAACATTTCATGCAGCCCGACAGAAAAGTTACCAGCCACTGACATTGGTCTTTAATGCAGTTCACATTAATATGCTGTGTAGTGTAGTCAATAGAATCAATGTAAAAGTCAGTGTGTGCAATTTAACTTCATATCAGCATGTCGATATAAAACTGTTCACGGATATCAACTTTGACCACGTCCAGTTCTATCTCTCTGTTTTCACTGAATCTTACTTTGCTTCTTGCTTATAAATCCCATTGGAAGCCTTGCTCCAAAGCTGTTCTGAATGAAAAGTCCATGGATGTACAGTAATTCAATGCTTATGATAGGCAAGTCTAGAAATGTGAACAGTCTAAGTATGCCAGTCTCTAGGGACAACTTTTTCTTATTATTTACATGATCTAGAAATTATGATTCTAACTAATAATTTTTGTCTTCCTCATTATATTGTTATCTTTGAAAATTTATCCTAACCCGTGTAAATGAAAGAAAGAAAACCCTTTCCGTATTCAAAAGAAATCTCTGCTGAAGGCAGAGACGATTGTACGATTCCTACTATATCATGAGTATGCGTTTATCATGTACAGTAAAGTTAATCCGACTATCGGCTTTATCAAACACTAATGATGGGAACCAATAAAATCAGTGCTAATTATAACCGTTAATCCGACGGACTCCGACACACGTAATTTGCAACGAATTACTGGAATCACTCATTAATCAGTCTTGTTAATCCGACACATTTATCAGCATACTCGGTTTGTTTGTTTGTTTGTTTATTTGTTGTTTAATGGAGGACTTGGCAATATTCCAGCTACATGACGACTGTCTGTAAATAATCAAGTCTGGACCAGACAATCCAGTGATTGACATGAGCATCGATCCACGCCATTGGGATGCGATGACATGTATCAACCAAGTCAGCAAGTCTGACCACCCGATCCCATTAGTCGTCTCTTACGACAAGCCTAGTCGCCTGTTACGGCAAGCGTGAGTTGCTTAAGATTTGTTCTAACCCTGATCTTCACAGGGCCAGCATACACAGTGGTCATATGCCCGCGAGTACACAGCCCGTATTTTGATCCGAGATGAGTTGGCTAGTAGTTGCATATTACAATGGCTGCAGAGATAAACTCGCTTACAAATAAACAATTGATGCTTTAAATAAACAAAACAGGAATCATTATGTGCCTAGATTACCTCAATCTCATTAAATTCAGATACAAGTTCTCACTACCGCCAAAGATGGCCCAATTAATATTTCCTTTTTCCTCTTTTTATTACCACATGCTTGAATCGTTATCTATAGTGTACTTGTCCAATTCTCAATCATGAACGTTGATACTACTTAATTTTGTTTATCCGACATACTCGTTATTCCGACATATTCACATGCAACCAACCATATCAGATTAACAGGATTTGACTCTATATATATGAACTCAATATGCTTCTCAGTATTCACCTGATGAAGGAGCAAGAAGTAGCCTTGAAACGTTCATCTTCTTCATATTTCTTCAAAATTTAAAATTGACATTATTGCAGTCATATAGTAATAAGTCGCTTAAAGGACATTGGATAATGACAACTGATGTACAACAGTTTGATTAATGTAAAATGATCTACTTCTGTGATGTCCCAAAGGTGTGTGTCGACAGTGATCAGGATTTCTAATAAACCTGAAATATCAAATGAAACTCATCCACGCATTAATGCAACTAACTTTCACTTGGATAAAAAACTTATAATTTGATTTATTTTTAAAAGATGTGTTCTTATTTATAATAAAATTGTATAATTAAATCTGAGTCGCATTTAATCATATCATATTTAGTCATACCAAAACATAAGATCAGTTCATGTGGCATTGTATTTTCTCTGAATAAGATCCTTGAACAGTTTTAAATTTTCAAAAACATTAACAATGAACAAATCTCTGAGTCATGTTATACCATTACTGTCAAATATCATAGCGCTGCCTGATTCTCCAACAATTTGGATGTTTCAAACAGACTCCTCTGATTCCTCCAGTGTACAGCTGGACATTAGACAACTATGGAAGCATGTTGTTTCTCTTAGTTCATAATAATTCTTATACAATCAGCAAAGCTTAGCTGTTGAAACGTAACTCTTTGAACGCTCAACTGAATCAGATAGGAATACAATCAGTTGTCCTCCATCCTTTGTGAAATGTGTGTCACATCAATCCACATTCACATTACAGGCTCTGATTCATCCATACAAGCCCTCTGTAGGTGTATATTTATATTGTCTTACTGTCCCCTCCCTGTTGTATACATGTACATATGCTGTGTCGTGCATTCAACTGAGCATGTCCCTCGGGGAGGTGGAATTTGGTGCTATAGAAACAGCCTTATTATTGCTGCTGTTATAACTATTATCATCATCATGTCTACTGCTTTGGTGATCTCGTATAAAGTTCAAGATCAACCATAAAAATGTTGGCTTCATGTAATAACAGAATATAAACAGCATCTTCCCCAGACATCAGCACACAAAGTGGCAGTATTGTTGCACATCAGTGCGGTCTGGACCATCATCATCATCATCACCACCACCATCATCATGTCTACAACTTTGGTGATCTCGTATAAGGTTCATGATCAGCCATAAAAATGTTGGCTTCATGTAATAATAAAATATAAACAGCATCTTCCCCAGACATCAGCACACAAAGTGGCAGTATTGTTGCACATCAGTGCGGTCTGGACCAGGGAATACTGGCAGGTGCCCTCTGAGTGAGGTACAAACACCTCAGCAAGCTGCTTGTGTGCGTTCCTCTGTCGATCCTGTCTCTCTGTCAACACTGTTGACCATGGTCATTCTAAACAAATCAACATCCGCTAATTTCAGTAAATTGAGAGAACAATGCCACATTCACTGCCATGTTTCCTCAGCTTGTCGCTACCTTTAACAAGTGTTACTCAAAACCTTCCAAGAATTTTAACCAAAATTAGATTATTGGCAATCACCCCATCCCGTTTTCCTGGCAGATATTTGAAAATGTGAAGTATGATGCTCTCCATTAACAGTGGGCGTTTTGTCTAGAACCTGGTGGTAATTGTGGAGTGTTGGGCAACGGTTGGACAACGGTAACAGGGGCGCGAAAAAGATCTCTCTGTGGAATCATATCAAGGTCACAATAATAGATATTTTCAGACCAAATATTCTCAACAATATGCATCAAATAAATATGCATGAAATGTCATAAGTTCAAAGACTCAAAACATCTTCAAGTATCCACTGTGCAGAGTTGCATCCCTTGGGATCCTGGGTTCAAATCCCAGGTTGCCTTGATTATGTTTCAAGGTCTGCCAGCACCATACCCGTGCCCATACCCGGGTTTCACTATAGTGGTAAACGTCTGAGACCTGCATCTCTTTTGACCTTCCTCCACATTAACCTGACACACTGTGATGTAACTGGGACATGGTTCAAAGCGGCGTAAAACCAAACTCACTCACTCACTCATGACAGGTAATGCAAACATGACCATCACATCAGATATATTCTTCAGTATATATTTGGCATATGGAGACAGTAACCTTTGTACTTCTTTCAGGTATACTTAAGTGTTGTAAAAATATTTAATTATTTTCTGATTATCAAGACATCTGCCGAGATGGTAACACTTTGGTGACTATCTCAGTGACTAATCTTGTTTCATCTTCCGTCTGTACATTTATTTAAATGACAATGTGATGAGTTTAAAGTTTTGTTTAGAGTGTCCGAATATGGTGACAATTGGTCCATGACATTTATCATAAAAAAATTGAGGATGGCATCAGCAAGATAAAGACCTGAATGTGGCCATTCTGTGCAAGAAGTCCATCAGGGATGGCAGAGGCCATCAGATTTTACGTCGAGCTTTGAACAGTATTTCAGTTATATCACAGTGTGTCAGTTTAATGTAGGAGACAAACCCGAAGTAACCTAGGTCTCAGATGTGAAACCAATGAGCACATGTATGGTGTTGACAGACCAAGAAAAAAGTTGGGGGGAAACATGATTCGAACCCATGATTTTCGATCTGGGGTGCCCAAGGGATGCAACTCTTCATGCAACAGCAAATTGCGGCACATTAGACAACAGGGCCATTCATGCAAAAAGTCCATCAGGAAAAGACAGACCAGAATATTTTACATCAAGGTCAAGACCTTGTTCTCATCTCTCCAAGGTCCCGAATCAGATGCCCTCTACAACATTTCCAACACAAAAACCATATTGCCATCTTTACGGAAGACATGTGCAACCTTTCAAGTGCCATATTCTCACTACAGCATCTTTCACAGATTCACTTTTAACCCATAATGCCAAACATGCACTCAGGCCAGTCTTTGAAGCAATTCCGCCCTTAAAATTTCATGAAATAATCTGATTGGGTTCTTGTTTCATCAGATAGCCTCCCATATCATTTGGTTCCAACAACCTCTCCTAACCTTTGTCAAAGTCTGCTTAACGTTGAACACCCATTATGTGGAGAACATTCATAGATAGGGCAAAACTTCTGACATTATCTTGACAGGCATGCAAATCTGTAGTCATATTTTGTTACAGGAAGTGTTTAAGATAATTATTACATATTTCAAAAATTCAAAAAGAAAATCTTTTTCAGGATGAAGGTAATAATTTGATGTCATGTCTGCGTATTTCCAAGAAAACTGATTTTGTCAGTAAATTGATGGCATGTATAATTCTTCATTCGTCTTTGATATGAACACTGTCTTGTTCCACCAGAAATTGTTTTGGGCAGAAATGTCCAATATTTTTTAAAAGACACTAATATGTCTGCATATTCTGCCTCAATATATTGAATTTCACTTTTGAAAGGCTTCAGTCCTTATGAATTATTATATCAGTGATAAATATGTGAAAAAACAGACAGCACCAACCACGAGATACATGTGTTTGGCTGTAATAAATACCAAATCAGCATTTTCATCAATAACTCTGTCAAAAGTAATTCCAAACGAGATTCGTCAGTGTAATCTCAAGAGAATTCATCAAATGACCCCAAGGCTGTTGATTTTGTGCAATCTACAACTCATGTATGATGTTAGAATGTTTCAAAAAATGGTTTCAAATGCTAAAAACATCTGCAAATCCTGGCTGTCAGGTTTCATAATGATAGCATTACACTATCACCTCACACTGGGCCAATTTTCCAATTTACAATACAACCAATGTTTTGGTAACCACAGAGGTTGAACGAAAAACGTTAAAATTCTAATGTATTCAAATTGCTCTTGTATGGGCTGTGCATAAAATAGCATTCAAGTCAAAGAGCGAGCATGGCTTTCGGTGTCCGGCATGAATATTTAAAACCTGGCAAGATAGGGAACTCACAAGAACTCGCCCATTAAAATCTCTTCACAGTTGTGGTTGTAAGTCTTCGTTTTGTCTAAGGTGATTCCCCACAAAAGATTAAAGACTCTAACAGAACATAAGAGCTCCAGTCCATTACAGAAGCTTCTTTATTTCAATCCCCTAGGGCTTTCCTAACAACTCCTTTTATCTAAAAAGAATTTCATCAGAAAGTTCATTTCTCAACCCTGTTCTGCATATGATTTCAAGAAATGATGTGCAGACAGAAAAAAAATGCATGTGCATTATGAATATCTGGTGTCTTGCAAAGCTGAAAGGCAAAATTTGAATGAAAATTGTGTATGATTAAAAAGGCCTCATATAACTGAATGAATTGCAGGTAATGGACTCAGGAATGTAATGTGACAAACTGACAATGTCATATTTCCATTTCCGTGATCAGAAGACTGTCAATAATATTCCATGAGAGATGTCTGTCTAAATGTACACTGGTTAATAACATTTCTTTGTCTGTGTGACTCAATATCACCTCAATATTGTAACAACCATGACAGCTAACCTTTGGCATTTAGGTACTGATGTGTTTCTACAAATGACTGCAGGAACTCAGTGGCCTCAAATAGCAGAAGCATCATATATTTTAAGTTCACAAATTTTGGTGAAAGAAAAGTACTTTCATGTAGTTCTGTGAGTGTGCGAGTGAGTTCTGTGAGTGAGTTCCGTGGTTAGTTCTGTGAGTGTGTTCTGTGAGTGAGTTCTGTGAGTGAGTTCCGTGAGTGAGTTCTGTGAGTGTGTTCTGTGAGTGAGTTCTGTGAGTGTGTTCTGTGAGTGAGTTCTGTGAGTGTGTTCCATGAGTGAGTTCTGTGAGTGAGTGTGTTCTGTGAGTGTGTTCTGTGAGTGAGTTCTGTGAGTGTGTTCCGTGAGTGAGTTCTGTGAGTGAGTGATTTCTGTGAGTGAGTTCCGTGGTTAGTTCTGTGAGTGTGTTCTGTGAGTGTGTTCTGTGAGTGAGTTCTGTGAGTGTGTTCTGTGAGTGTGTTCTGTGAGTGAGTTCTGTGAGTGAGTGAGTTCTGTGAGTGAGTTCCGTGGTTAGTTCTGTGAGTGTGTTCCGTGAGTGAGTTCTGTGAGTGAGTTCTGTGAGTGAGTTCCGTGGTTAGTTCTGTGAGTGTGTTCTGTGAGTGTGTTCTATGAGCGAGTTCTGTGAGTGTGTTCCGTGAGTGAGTTCTGTGAGTGAGTGAGTTCTGTGAGTGTGTTCTGTGAGTGAGTTCTGTGAGTGTGTTCCATGAGTGAGTTCCGTGAGTGAGTTCCGTGAGTGAGTTCTGTGAGTGTGTTCTGTGAGTTAGTTCTGTGAGTGAGTTCTGTGAGTGTGTTCTGTGAGTGAGTTCTGTGAGTGAGTAAGTGAGTGTGTTCTGTGAGTGAGTGTGTTCTGTGAGTGAGTTCTGTGAGTGACTTAGTTCTGTGAGTGACTTAGTTCTGTGAGTGACTTAGTTCTGTGAGTGACTTAGTTCTGCGAGTGTGTTCTGTGAGTGAGTGAGTGTGTTGGGTGGATGAGCAGGGTGGGTGAGTTGGGTATAATGGCGCTTTTATGGCACAATTTGTTGAAAACAACCTCTTTATTTTACTCCAATTGCGACATTTCAGCATAGATCCTTACACCATTGTCAAGCAAGGCTGAATAATGAACATCTTATAGTAAATGGAGGATTAACAGGATGAGTGAGTGAGTTGGGCTTAAAGTCACTTTTAACAGTATTCCAGTTATATCACAGCATGTCGATTTAATGTGAGAGGAGAGTCTGAAGTGATGTAGGTCTCAGACGTTTACCATTTCGGTGAAAACCACAAGCACAAGTTAGGTGTGGGATGAGTGAGTGTGTATGGTTTTACGCCGATTTTTAGCAATATTCCAGCAATATCACGGCGGGGACACCAGAAATGGGCTTCACACATTGTACCCATGTCGGAGATCGAACATGGGTCTTCGGCGTGACAAGTGAACGCTTTAACCACTAGGCTACCCAAACGCCCCTGGTGCGGGATGAAATAGCCTTGATCTAGAAATACCTAACAAAAAAATCAGCGATTTTGACAATAAGTCAAGACACTGTTGCAGTTTTTAAAAAGCAAACAATCACAGGAAATTCTCAGAGTCTGAAAGGGATAATCTGCGATTTGGCAAAGACGTCGAATAAATGTTTGACGATGCAAATATCCATATGACAGGGCAACATGAGCAGACAATGATCTGAACCCAGACAGTTGACCAAAGGAAACAGATAAATAGCTTCATTAGAAAATTCCATAGCATAGCCTGTAAAGCTTGTCAGAAAACTGTGGTAATCACCGGCTAATTACATGCCTAATTACTTGTGTGTGTAGGAACTTGAAGCTCAGACATTGTCACCTGCATAACACACAGGCACCTGTGACAACATGGGCATGTTCTCTCTCCCCTCAGCCAATCAGAGAACAGAACTCAACACTTGGACCAATCAGAATGTATGTAGGGTAAAGTGTCACTCTGACATTCAGTGCTATTTCATTGACAACTAACAATGATCGAGGAGACACTTTCCGTTGAGACTTAAACTGGCTAACTAAGAGTCATTCATTTGCAAAGGGGAGAAATATAATTTGGATCAAATCATTTGTTTACAAAGAAAACAATTAGGTAGAAAAGTTTCTGCATTACTGACAAAGTCTTACAATCTCTGATTGTTATAGAGTTATTGATTCAGGTAAATCTACTCAATAGTATTAGCTAGCCACTTGTGTGAATGACACACATGGCACTGAGTCTTTGCATCAACAAGCTGATCCTGTTCAACATCTAACAAAGACCCAACAGAAACATATCAGGGAAACACAATAAACTACCCAACAAGGACAGGTTTCCGTGATCCTCTTCACCTGTCCAGAAGGACAATTGACTCCACCATCAACAACACAGGGAAACATGTCAACGGAAGCAACCATCTGTACACTCACTCTAATCAGTGTTTGGGTAAACATGAAACAGTATCCCTTAGTCAAAGAAACTGGAGTGGAGTACTGATGCATGGCCGACATGTTTGGTTAAGCTTTCAAAACCAGGAGCCCTGTTGTGGACCCGCTGGGATGAAGAGGGCAGACACTGGTGATTGGGCCGACCTGTGGCCACCAGGGGTAGGCAGGTCCTGCAGGTCCTGGAGGTCAAGCAATGCCAATACCTGCCCTTTGATGGGCCGACCAGTGGGCAGTGTGGGGTCAGGGGAGTTTGTTTGTATTTCAACAAGATGGTGATTTGGGCTAATGGAACAGGTAACAAGTGGTCGAAAAGACAACAAACTAATGTGAGTGAGTGAGTGAGTGAGTGAGTGAGTGATCAGAGAATGAGTTGGCTGAGCGATTTCCGTGGTTGAGTTGGGTTTAATGCTCCCCTATTTATCATTTTGGTGAGACCAGTGAAGATCCAGGTAGAATAGATCTTCAGCAACCTATGCCTTCTGTAAAAGGCGAGTATCCTTGTCGTAAGAGGAGACTAACAGGAACGATTGGTCAGGCTTGCTGACTTGGTTGATTCATGTCATCATATCCCAATT
The DNA here is from genome assembly GCF_022045235.1 of Haliotis cracherodii. Lineage (NCBI taxonomy): Eukaryota > Metazoa > Mollusca > Gastropoda > Lepetellida > Haliotidae > Haliotis > Haliotis cracherodii. The sequence continues at coordinate 9,020,499 of NW_027266319.1, forward strand.
GCATGGATCGATGCTCATGATGTCAATCACTGGATTGTCTAGTCCAGATTCAATTTCTTACAGACAACCGTGTTATAGCTGGAATATAGCTTAATGCAGTGTTAAACAACAAACAAAGAAAGAAACCATTTTGGTGAAACAGAACAAGGATATGGTGCTGAAAAAAACAGAGACCCAGCTCATGGCGAGCATGATTTTAAGCCACTTTAGGCAATATTCCAGCAGTATCACGGCAGGGGACACGAGAGCTAGCCTTCACAAATTGTCCCCATGTAGAAAATAGAACCTAGGCCTTCGGTATGACAAGAGAACGCTTTAAGCATAGGGCTACCCCACCGGACCCCAAAGAACTTCAGTATCTTATAGGGACTCCAGCCTTCAAAACTCACACTGGTCCACAAGCCTGAGACTACTCAATTGTGTTGAGGACATGTAACAATCCAATGCTGGTTGTCCTCATTGACTTAGCATTTGAGGGCTATAAAACCAGTTGTCAGTTCTTCCATTTTGTTACAAACTGAGACTGAATAAAACCAACTGAAAATGTAAACAAAGTAAAATATTGTCTTCTTCAAGAAGGACGAGCTACATGTGATATACAGCTACTACTAATCCTCTAGACTAGTCTTTAAATACAAACATTTCCAAGCCTGACTGACTGAAGGTTATAGTAAATAATGAGGTTTTTGTCTTGTCTATAACATCATGTTTCATGTTGAAACAAAAGCAAGATTTCTAACAGCCCTTCTATGCTCTAACAATAGTAAACTGTAAACGTCAAATTTCCTGTCATTTTATCTTGTTTCCATGGAAATGGAAATATTAATGTTTGTGTGAGATGTGTTTAAATACTGCTTTTAACAAAATATCAGTTACACCACCGGATGTCGGTCAAACATGGGAAGAAAGTCCACAATTACACGGATCATGAGAGTCATCATTGCCATAAAACCTTTACGCACAGGCATGGTGCTGCAAGCTTAAAATCATAACGAGATAATCTGGGATTTTAACAATTGGTCTTTGCATCCTAGCATGGCTAAGGTACACAACTCTGCACAGCCAAATTGAGGCCCTACTTTTGAGATATGTGTGAGTATCTTATGGTAGTCCTGCTTTTGAGATTTATATATCATAACCCAACTATTGAGATATGTATTTTACCATGACCTGACTATCAAGCTATATCATGACCTGACTATATAGATAAATAATGATCTGACTATCAAGATATGTATATCATGACCTGACTATCAAGATATGTATATTATGATCTGACTATCAAGATATATCATGACCAGACTATCAAGGTATATGATGACCCGACCATAGAGATATGCATCATATCATGACCTGACCATACAGATATGTATCATATCATGACCCGACCATAGGGATATGTATCATATCATGACCCGACCATAGCGATATGCATCATATCATGACCCGACAATATCATGACCCGACTATTGAGATGCGTATCATATCATGACCCGACTATCGAGATACATATCATATCATGACCCGACCATAGAGATATGTATCATATCATGACCCGACCATAGAGATATGTATATCATGACCCGACCATAGAGATACATATCATATCATGACCCGACCATAGAGATATGTATCATATCATGACCCGACCATAGAGATATGTATATCATGACCCGACCATAGATATGTATCATATCATGACCCGACCATAGAGATATGCATCATATCATGACCCGACCATAGAGATATGTATATCATGACCCGACCATAGAGATATGTATCATATCATGACCTGACCATAGAGATATGTATCATATCATGACCCGACCATAGAGATATGTATCATATCATGACCCGACCATAGAGATATACATCATATCATGACCTGACCATAGAGATATGTATCATATCATGACCCGACCATAGAGATATGTATCATATCATGACCCGACCATAGAGATATGTATCATATCATGACCTGACCATAGAGATATGTATATCATGACCTGGCCATAGAGATATGTATATCATGACCCGACCTTAGAGATATGTATCATATCATTACTTATCATTATGTGGAGACCCTTTCATTCTAGATATGTATGATAACATGACCCTAATATGAAGATATGTATTGTATCGTAATGCAACTGTCCAGATACAGGTATGATATCATGGCCCTACTATGAAGATATCTATCTATCATGTTTCGATGATGATGATGCATATCATGGCCCTACTATATATACACATGTCGAATCATTGGTCATATATCATTACAGGCCTCCTACCAACTCCTCTTTTTCACAGTCGATCTGACCAAATACGAGTAACAATATTCAATGGAAAAATAGCCATGAAACTTATCACTATGTTATTCATGTTATATTTATTAAACAACAGAAACACTTTTTCCAGCTTGCCAAAACAGAAAGTGAATTGCTTATCCTTATGAAATATGTTATTCTTCAAATAAACTTTACTCCTGAGGAGAACATTAAAAATTTAACCTCTTGAACTGAACATGGACAAGGATAAAGAAGCAATTCGAGTCTTCAACATTATCCTGTTTATTTGTAAAGCTGTGATCATCAAATAAATACATATTTGTTCATAACGTTTAAGCAAAACACAAGCCAAGACAACGAAGAGTATTAGATCAATATTTCAATATTTAAGAGTCGTCAAGATGTTGAAACAACATCTTTAACAAATTTAAACTGAATTCAGGAAGCTATTTGACGAACAACATCTAATTGGCATCATTCCTTAAGACAACAGAATATTGTTGTTGGTCAACATAATATCAAATTTGAAAATCATAATTTAAAATGTTAATCAAACACGTAAATACCTGCATCGCTTGATGTCCGTCCTGAAGTGACTTAATCGACCTGGTGTCAACACCCAGTTATCCAGACTATTACATCATTCAAATATCGCCACCGATGACGCCCACCTGAGTCCTGTCATTGCCTACAGGTGCAACGTGATCAACAGTAATGGCAGTCCATTGGAATCAAGGGTGTATCTAGAACAATGATAACCATTTCTCACCTTATCCCCTAGCTTTATCCAAGGTATGAAATGACACACTTTTCTTTGAAGACAAAAGTTCCATTACATCATCACGATACCTCATCCCTTGAGCTGCCGTTTTTTGTATAGTTCCAGCGTTGCTCACTAGAGGGCGTTGAGGTATGGTCCAACTGGGGGTTCGAGGTTTGAGCGTATGCAGTTGGCAAACATCGACAGGGTTGCCTCAGACAGTCGTGTTTAACTTGACCAGCATGCTTTGAGGTATTCTCAACAATTTCCTAGTCATTGCCCCCGCTCTGTCAACAAAGCAATAGTGATCGGAAGCCTCGTCAAACGTAAGGACAAACTGCTCTCCCCCGGGGCTGTGTGGCCTCCGCCTATGCAAACTCTCACTCTCAGACAATCAGCCCGATCAAGATTCCAACCACACCGAAAAAACTCAGGGGAGAAAAGTTCCCATGGTCGTGCAGGGTTGGGGACACACCGGGGCTGAATGGTCCGGGGTCGGCATTTCTGTTAAGTGTTGCCAATGTTGTGAATTGTCTTGGCAAATTTTAAAATCTCAACGGTTTACTTAATTTAAGGGTTCGGTATGACAGTGAGTACATACAGCACATAAGCAAGGTTTTAACAACCCCCTTTCAACATTTAACACCTAGTTTTTCACTTAATCCATCTTTTTTATGTTTGTGACTCACCCTCACCCAAGGACACCAAGTACATGTCAAATTCCTGCTGACAAAGATCATAAAAAATCTATCAAACATTCTACCAAATGCTAATGGATGCTTAGTCTATTTAAGTTTGTTGGAACTATTTAGAAACCTTGATAAATTGTTACACATTTGCTATAATTAGATCTAAATGAAGGCAGCCAAATGATCTGATTCATTGTGAAAGAATTCCTAAAAGTGAACTTTCTTCAATCTGAGGATCAAAGTAGAGATGTGCCATCTGTAGAGAAACAGATTATTCATTAACAACATCATAGAGCTTTCAATGTGATGGATTAAATGTGTTTAATGCTATTTACTTACTTAAAATATCATACAAACTATAACAAATTGCCTTTAAAGTAGGCCATGCATGCCGTGGTCTTCATCAATCTACACATGATGAGATAGAAGTTAAAGCCAATGCTTTTAAACATAATCAAATTACCAAAATTTTATTTTGTGTGTAATGAAAAATAAATTCTTTGATAATATCAGCTGTAGAGTTAGGGTAGCATATCACACAGACACAGACGCAGACACACAATTTTATATTGTTCTAAAAAGAAACACATTATTGACCAATATTTCATGTTATTGTTTGTTGTTTTTATAAAATGCTGTTCTCAGCAATATTACAGCTATATGACGGCAGTCTGTAAATAATCTAGTCTACACCAGACAATCCAGTGATTGATATCATGAGCATCGATCAACGTCATTGGGGCATGCTATCAATCAAGTCCCTGTGCCTGACCTATCTTTAAAGTATACGAGCTCATCCTATTGTTACACGATTATTAAAACAAAAGTGTTCAAAGCATATCCGGCTTTAAATATATATTCCTTGTCATGAATTTTATTCAAAATGGTATTCCATTTCATGTATATCATTAGCAGTCACACCAACTCATTGTTATTTAGCTTAACCATAATCACATTACCAGTAGCGACACCTTGATAGGAACCTCAGTAGACAGTGAATGAATGCATGTATTATAAATGCCACACTTAGTTTTGTGCATGAGTGATGTTTTCAACTTTTAGCAATATTCCAGCAACATCACGGTGGGGGACACCAGAAATGGGCTTCACACATTGTACCCATGTCGTGAATCGAACCCGGGTGTTTGGCATGATGAGTGAACACTTAAACCACTAGGCTACCCCATTGCCTCCACTTTTTCTTGTTTGAGTCACATCAAACCTAAGACATGGTCACACATCGAGACCACACATAAAGACATGATCACACATCACACACCAAGATCACACATCAAACACCAAGATCACACAAAAACACATGATCACACATAAAGACATGATCACACACCAAGATGACACATAAAGACATGATCACACATCACACACCAAGATGACACATAAAGACATGATCACATATCACACACCAAGATCACACATTAAGACAGGATCCCACATCACATACCAAGATCACACATTAAGACATGATCACACATCACACACCAAGATCACACATCAAACACCAAGATCACACAAAAAGACATGATCACACATAAAGATATGATCACACACCAAGATGACACATAAAGACATGATCCCATATCACACACCAAGATCACACATTAAGACATGATCCCACATCACACACCAAGATCACACATTAAGACATGATCACACATCACACACCAAGATCACACATCGCATATAAAGACAGGATCACACATAACACACCAAGATCACACATTAAGACAGGATCACACATCACACACCAAGATCACACATTAAGACAGGATCACACATCACACACCAAGATCACACATTAAGACAGGATCACACATTACACACCAAGATCACACATTAAGACAGGATCACACATCACACAACAAGATGACACAAAAAGACATGATCACACATCACACACCAAGATCACACATTAAGACATGATCACACATCACACACCAAGATCACACATCACATATAAAGACAGGATCATACATCACACACCAAGATCACACATCACACATAAAGACAGGATCACACATCAAGATCACACATTAAGACAGGATCACACATCACGATCACACATAAAGACAGGATCACACATCACATATAAAGACAGGATCACACATCACACACCACGATCACACATAAAGACAGGATCACACATCACATATAAAGACATGATCACACATCACACACCAAGATCACACATAAATACAGACAGCCCATCAGGCTTACCATGTGCTCCTTGTTCAATACAGTGTGGGCACTCCAACTCTTGAAGGCATTTCAAGGTTCACATTGGCCACAGAGGACACAAACTGTCCCATCGTCAACACTCCCCAGGTTTGTATACACTAGTTCCTCCATCACCTGTAAATATATACCTACCTGCAGTGAAGTCACTATCTCAGACCAGCAAATCAAACCAAAGCCTGCCTCCAGAGAGAGGGAATCGCGAAGTACTCTGATCAATGAGCACACAGATTACATCACACAAACGTGCAACATGTGCTACAGCCGTGCAGCTATCTACAAACACTCGCGCTTAGTCTCGGAAAATATATAATATTGATAGAAACAAGCAACTCCAATCAAATTGAAAAGGAGTCCTAGAGAGATGGGGAGTTTCAGAATATGAAAACCTAGGCTTACTTCAAGTAGGGCTATAGCATTAGAGGAATGGCTTGCCAGAAGGGGAAATAATACGGTTCAGGGACTGTAGAAAGGCTACTATCTGCTGCACAGTGCTTCAACAACAGGCAATTTAGACTAACATCTAGTGTCCGAAATGAACATATTTTATAGAAAAAACAGTTTACTTATAAGTAAAAAACATAATAAAAAGGATCCCAGAAACTTTCTTCATTTTCAGATACTGCAGTAATGTAGACTTGCCAAACATTATAGACTTGCATGGGCTGTATTGGATATGTGTGTGTTTCAGTGAGTGAGTGAGTTGGGTTTAATGCCCTTTTTAACAGTAATCCTGTCATATCGCGATGTGTCAGCTTAATGTGGGAGGAAAGCCCGACGTGATGCAGGTTTCAGACGTTTACCACAAGCATGGATATGGTGCTGACAAACCTAGAAACATAATGGGGAGAACCGGGATTCGAACCCACAATCATAGGTTTCTGATGTGCCCAAGGGATGTGGTATGTTTCAGGGGCTTATTGACAGACTACAGGCAATGGTAGGACTCATGAGTGACACACAGATCACAAGGACTGAATTACTTCTCCATCTCACCTTTACTATAATTCACCACAGCTGGACCTTCATCATACAAATACTCTGTGTTGACTCTAAAAACCTATGAAATTGGCTGTGCTGCTGATTCACAAAGCGCATTGTGTACTGAGCTTCAATGCTGAGCGTTCACGTCTGCTGAACTGAGCGCATCAATGCAGCAGATTGTCCATGCACCTGTACATCTGCAGCCTGTGCGTGTTCAGCTGCACAATCCATGTCAGGCTTTGTTCGGGACAGCTACACATATCTGACTTTTAGACTATTGGATTTGTGTCACTGTGTGCAGTGTTCGAAATAAATGCCTGCCTGCCCGCCCATGGCTAGTAACTTTTCTGTTGGGCTTCATGAAAATTTCCTCCACAATTTCTGGGCAGAAGTTTGCAAATTAACAATAATGTCTGTTATCTATAAACTGTATATAGAATACTCAGATATAGCTCACACATGTCCTTTCATCTTATATGTACTGAACAAAAATAGGAACATGAAAATCTTATTTTTTTTATTTTATTTTTAGCTGGAATTTACAAGCCCAAAGCAAAATTGCTGTTTGGGTGCGTGAATGTTGCTTTTCACTGCGGTCAGCAATATTCCAGATCATTCATCATGTTTGCGTGTTTCTTTCTTTCTTTAAGGCAGCACTCAACAATATTCCATCTATATGACAGCAGTTTGTAAATAATCATGTCTGGACCAGACAATCCAGTGATTGATAACATAAGCATCAATCCTTGCAATTAGGATAAAATGACATGCATCAACCAAGTCACCAAATCTGATCTCATTGGTAGCCACCTACGACAAGCATAGTCACCTCTAAAGACAAGCATGGGTTGCTGAAGACCTAGATTCTACCCCAGAACTTCATAGGTCTGAATCAACATGGCCTGTCTCTAATCAATGGTTGATATCATGAGCAACATTCCATTCAGTCAGGTACAATGACAATCAAACAAGTTGACCCAGACCACTCGATCACCTTGTACAAAAAGCATAGGTAGCACACAGATTTGGCGTGACTGGCAACCACTCATCCATGAGACTATTCTAAGCCTGTCTATATAAGCAGTCCAGGCTAAAAATGATCCCCAGCAACGTATGCTGTGCTTGTAATATATCTGGTCTATTGCTGATTGAGGCATTTAACAACATGTGAGTGAGGTTTTACGCCACTTTTAGCAATTTTCCAGCAATATCACGGCGGGGGACACCACAAATGGGCTTCACACATAGTACCCATGTCGGGAATTGAACCCAGGTCTTCGGCGTGACAAGCGAACGCTTTAACAACTAGGCTACCCGACCACCCCACATTTAACAACAAATGTACCAATCAGAAAGTGATCGTAAAAATAACTTTGTAGTTTATGACACAGTCTTCACCCATATTCCAGTTCCAGTAAGTTCATTACTTTTGAGTGCACCTTCTCTGTACCTACAGTGAGTAGGTGCCTTAGAAATACTGAGGTGAGGTGAGGTGAGGTGAGGTGAGGTGAGGTGAGGTGAGGTGAGGTGAGGTGAAATGGGTTAACATTGTGTTCAAGATTACTGCACTTACATACCGATGTGCGTGCATGCGTGCATGCGTACATATGTGCTCCACTGTCTGGAGTAATGTCAATTTTATAGTGTTAGCCCATTGAAATACCATGGCTCGGTTAAACATGGATACCCCACTCAGACACGGCATACTGATTCTGAGGCAACTTATCCTTGTCATCGCTTTTTAATGCAAAGCACCAGACAGGGTAACAACAAGTACCATCTTTAATGTCTTTTGGTATGGTGCAGCTTGGGATGGAAACACCAGCCTTCTGCTCTCCGGGCAGTTAAACTGACAAAATTTTACACATGATATTATTCCATCTCAAAATAACATCTGACAAGGCTGTTCAAAGAGGATAAAACAAAAATAACACTCAAGTCTTCCATTGATTCTAAGCAAAAACAAAATCCTCACACTCTGCAAATGAATTTTTAAAATTCTACAAGGAAAAACCTTTCATGTATAAAAGTAACATTTCTGAAAACAGTGTGTGGTGTTTTCTTCAAGCAGTCAATATATGTTGCAGGCTGTACTTCAGTCAAGTCACTTAAAGACTGCAGTGCTTCATAGATTTCCAATTCCTCAATTTGTTGGCGATAAGATGGATAGTATTCCTAGTTCGTGAGTTGCAATTTCGTCATATTCTCTGTATAATTTTGCAAATCTGGCAAATTCTACGTACACAGAATTTGCCTTTTATCCTCAATTGACCCCGTATGGGCGGCCATTCGGTCAAAAAATACAAATTTGAAAAAAACGTCCTTTCGTGCTCACCGACCTTCTTTCGTACACATTGTTCTTTCTTTTCTTATGACGTCTTTTCGTAACATTTGACTATTAATATTGCATACTTTTGACATTTATTTCAACTTTGTATGTTTAACCCTCGTCTGATTGTTCTGTATTTTGACCTTTAGTAGTAACATTTAGTTCTTTATTCGTAATATTTGATCTTAATTGATACTTTGGTCCTTTTTTCAACTTTGTATGACCGAATGGCCGCCCATACCCCTGCCTTTTTAACCATGTTATAGTGAGTGGGTGTGTTTTTACGCCGCTTTTAGCAATATTCCAGCAATATCATGGCAGGAGACACCAGAAATGGGCTTCACACATTGTACCCATGTCAGGAATCGAACCCGGATCTTCAGCGTGACTAGCGAATGCTTTAACCACTAGGCTACCCGACCACCCATGTTCCAATCAAAACTGTATCATGCATTTAATATTAGGGGGGGGGGGGGGGGGGGGTGAGGATGGATTGGGTTGTGTTTTTTGGAGAGATTTTTTGTTTGAGACAAACATATTGTTTTCAGTGAAGCTTCGAAACAAAGCAAAAATTTCAGAAAGGAGGAGAAAAAACAACTTTTTCGGGATATTACAATATTTTTTAAAACAGCATGTCCATTAAATTTTGGCGAATACCACCTGAGGACAAAGTCTTTTTTCCCAACATTTTCAGAACAAGACAAAAAAAACAACCACAAGAGACAGACCTCCCACCAGGAATATTGAATAGTTGGCCCCTAACAATTAATGATCACCATTATGGGACAGGGGAATGGGACAAAGAGTAAAATAAAACAAAGGAAAAAAGTCCATGTGCATAATTCAAGCTGTCCAAAGCAGGTTCCAAATGTATTATAGAGATCCTTAGATTTAACCTCTGTGACTGCATACTTGAAATTTCAAGGGATGCATTTGGGTATTTTCAATATGATCCCAATTCCAAAAATATTTTTTGTAACCTCAGTAATCTGAAGCATATTGTATATACTAGCCCACTGAGATACCTTACCACAGTTTAACATGAATACCCCTCAGACACCGTATACTGACTCCGAGGTGACCAGTCCCTGTTTTGGCCCCTTAATGCCGAGCACCAGACAGGGTAACAACAAGTACCACCTTTTAATGCCTTTTGGTATGCAACGACCAGGGATTGAACCCCAAACTTCTCCGGGCAGACACTCTACCACCAGACCATGGAGGCAGTCCACGCTTTAATGAGTTGCATGACTGTTTCTGTTGATATATTCACAGACTTAGACTTGTAATTGAACTCAAGCATCCAGTACACTACATTACATTACAACCTATTACAAAGCAAGCAATCAGAACTGTCATGTCCTGGGGCTGGGACGAAGAGACAAACAATTCTACATCGCAAAATACCGAAAGACATTTCTCCTCCTCTTCTTCCTCCATATATCAGGCTTCTCCTGACAGTCTTTCAAAGCAGCTTTTCAGCTTTTTGTTTGTGTGAACTGTGTTCTATCCATGTGACCAAGTCGATCTGCTCCGGCAAACCAGTAATCAATTAGAATGACCTTAGAAACGACCGAGTACCAATTCCTGTTTTTCGGTGTTCCAAAAACCTGTTTGTCAGAAGTACGGAAGTCGTTTCTTGTATAAAAGCCAAAACATTTAACACTTTAACAGAACCTTCAGAAATGTCCATCCACAAATGCCAGTGCTATTGACTGTCATGACATTTAGCTAATGAAACTTTGTGTTCTCTCATACTTAAAAGTAAATTGATATCATTGAGCCGGGAAATCAATGCACCAGTCAGAGGGCAAATGCTTCATGCATTGATCCCGATCACAGGCATAGAACTGAAGTCACCCTGGGAACCAGCACTTCTTGGGATGCGGGATCAGGGATGCTGAGGAGTCTTATAACTCGTCATCCACAGCTGCGTCATGTTAGTCTGGACTAACGGTTTGGGCCTGGAGCAGGCACACCAGAGGAGATGAGGTCTAACTTTGTCTTCAGTTTTTTTCACTCATATATTGACATCAATGCACGTGCATGTGTGGCTGCTTGTACTAGTCCAGAATAATGCAGATTTATAGTGCTAACCTACAGAGTACCATGCTGCAGTTTAACTTGAATAACCAACTCAGACACAGTACACTGACTCCGAGTTGACAAGTTCTTGTTTCATCCCTTTAATGCTGAGCGCCAGGCAGGGTAACAACAAGTACCATCCTACTTCTTTTGGTATGAAGCAGCCTGGATAATAAGAAATACCAATCTTCCACTCGCTTGGTAGAATAGATAATGAAATCAAAAACAGACAATTCATTCATTGATATGAGCAATGATCCAAGTCGTCGGAGTAAAATGACACGCAATCAACCAATTCACCTAACACTGAATCAGCTTAGTAGTGCACCTCGAACGGCCAGTATAGGGTTCCAACGATGCTAACCAGGAATGCCAACAGGAGTTACATTCATAATTAAGTATGATCCTGTAAACTTCAAGAAATTGAGAACCAATGTAATACAAGTGAGTGAGTATTGTTTAACGCTGCTTTTAGCAATATTCCAGCAATATCACGGCAGGGGACACCAGAAATGGGCTTCACACACTCCAGCCATGTTAGGAATCAAACCCCGGTCTACGGCATGATGAGCAAACAATTTAACCACAAGGCTACCCCACCACCCCTGTAATACAAGAAGTGAAAACGTGAAAAAGTGAAAAAGAGGATAGAGTCAGTCATTCTTAAAATCGGTAGTAGTCCCCATGTAGGGACAACATGAGTGTTGCATCTCAAACTGAAGTGATCACAGGGGCTGATCCTGTATCGTCTGCATCATGACCAACACTGCATCCACAGGGCCACCCAAAACGTCAGCACCACTGAATACAAAACGTCAGCGCCACTGAATACAAAACGTTAGCGCAAATGTCAGCGCAAACGTCAGCGCCACTGAATACAAAACGTCAGCACCACTGAATACAAAACGTCAGCGCCACTGAATACAAAACGTCAGCACCACTGACTACAAAAACGTCAGCACTACTGAATACAATACGTCAGCACCACTGAATACAAAACATTAGCGCAAATGTCAGCGCAAACGTCAGCACCACTGAATACAAAACGTCAGCGCCACTGAATACAAAACGTTAGCGCAAACGTCAGCGCCACTGAATACAAAATGTCAGCACCATTGAATACAAAACGTCAGCGCCACTGAATACAAAACGTCAGCGCCACTGAATACAAAACGTCAGCACCACTGAATACAAAACGTCAGCACCACTGAATACAAAAAACGTCAGCACTACTGAATACAAAACGTCAGCGCCACTGAATACAAAAACGTCAGCACCACTGAATACAAAACCAAAACATCAACACCAGGTAATAATCGGTCTCAAACAACTGAAATAGATTCCATTGGGCACAAGTTTCAAATTATATATTTAATCTTAACAATATCCACTTTTCTCCACGTGAACATCATCAGACACACCCACAACCGCCATGATTTCATCAGCAACTGAGAAAAAGTAATGAAATATTTATTCCTTCTCGATACATCTCATGTCAGAGGATAGAAAACGGTTCTTCCCACTTGATCCGTGGTCGTATATGCAAAGAAATATTTCTTATTGCTGCCAAATTTCCATATTTCTATTAGTACACTTAACCTTTAGCAGAACCAAGAACTTACACTGAATATAATTCCCTTCCATAGGCTATATATCCCCTTCCATATTGCTCTGTGCCCTTGCAAGAGACAGGGTGATATGGTCATATATACACCGAGACATCATAATGCAGTAGATTGGACAGAAGCTGCTCGCATCAGACGAACAGATCTAAAATTACAGATGCATGAATTATTGAAGAGTTGTTTCATGACTAAAACAGTATGAGACAGCGTTTCAGAAAGTGGGTTAAGCCTTCAGTTGGACACTGACTGCTTCATTGAAAGTGAAGTCATGTCCTTCTCGGTGTGTGAGATAAGTCACCATACTTGTAGCATCCTCAATCGGTCTTGAGCTAGTAATCGAAGGTGTACGATGTGTGCAAGATCTTGCATCACACAGCAGAGTTCCAGGTAAGCTGTATATATTAGTATTATACAACCTTGTGTACTGAGTTTTGGAGCCCTTAAGAAGTATTTCTGTTTATGTGTCTAATAACAATCGCAATACACTAAAATTAAGTCTTACTTTTGAAAACCTGGAAATTTCTGTTTACAATTGGATAGTCAAATGACCATATCTTGTCAATTTAAACGTGATAATGACTCGCCAAGCGAAGCGAATCGATCAGGCGCCATCTTGTTACCGTCACCTGATTTCTAGCCCCTCTATGACAGTCAGTTAAAATTAGATACACAAACATGATCAGTCACATGACATTACAGACAGGAAGTTTACACACAGTAGCTGATATACCATTGGTGCATACGATTGTTCAGATGCGAAATTATCATCAGATCAAGTTTGATTCATATGTGCATTTGTGAAAAAGTAAGTTTTGAGGTCTGTTTTTATTAATTGCTGAATAGCTTACCTCGTCAGCATAACTTCTGCCACAAGTGGCGACAATGTCTTCAGTGATCCATGCAATTGGGATCGATGACATGCTTCCACCAAGTGAGCGAGCCTGACCAACCAATCCTGTTAGTCGGCTAGGTGAGGTTCAAAAACATGTTACATGGGGATATTTGAGTATATAATTTTGAGTTGGCTGCATACAACTACGCAAGAATATTTTCCAATCTACTTAGTTGTATAAAATCAGTACAACACACATGCATGTGTAATAATTTCTTTATTACCTATTATTTCTTAACACTACTGATCTCCTCTTTAGAAAAAAAAGCTTTGATCATGAAAACCATCTTACAAAACAACAATTGTAGAACGATGTCAATAATTTTAAGCTTTGATGTTATGTGATGTCATTCTGTGAATATGTCACGAAACAATTTGGATGACGTCATTAATGCCATCCCGATGAGGTAAACAGTACACTGGTGCGCATGAAGTGATATTTGCACTTGTCAACATACAATTTGTATGAACTTGGTTATTTCTGACCCTGTGGGTAATAAACTGGAAAACTTCACACTTGTTTGTTTGTTTGTTTGTTTGTTATTTTGTTGTTTAACATTACAATCAGCAACATTCCAGATATATTACTGTAGTTTGTAAATAATCAAATGTGGACCAGAAAATCAAGTGATTGACATTATGAGCATCGATCTATGCAAATGGGATATAATGACATGCATCAATCAACTCAGTGAGCCTGACCAGCCGATCCTGTTAGTCGCCTCTTACGACAAGCATAGTCACCTTTTACAGCAAGTATGGGTTGCTGAAGACCTATTCTACCCTGGATCTTCGTGGATCAGATTTTGAAGGAAAAAAACTTGTCTCTCTTGATTTTCAGTAGTCTCAGACCATCTGACCAGTGGCTGTCAGACTCTCCTTTCTGCATCTGATATGCAATAGAATGAATTACATCAGTCACAACATTCTAAATCCTCATCTATCCTTTTTGTTCACACTGACTTTGGTGCCACTTGACTCCATTCTGATTCCTCATATGACAAGTTAGCTACCATTGACATATCCTAATCCTGGAACCTCGTAGAAGGAGAATGCTATTAGAAACCGGATAAAGCCATTGGGAATACAGCCTTAAACACAGCTTCAGTTCCATGAACCCGTTGTGGGATCAAGTGCAACACTTCGTAATAGATGCATATAAAATGTCACTGAAATGTGATGTTGTAGAGTAAAACTGTCAAGTTTCACCATAACATTATCGAATAACAGAGAAAAAGTTAAAAGCGTGGAGAGTATCTTTTTCATCATTTGCATGTGTTTCCGATAGTCATCTTTCCCTTGATGTTGACCAATATTCCAGCAGCTTCAGTCATTGGGGTCTACTTTAGAGGTACAATCACGCTTGCTCTTTCCATGAAGATTTCAAAGAGTTTCCTATGATTCTTGGCCTTCAAGGACTCAGTAAAGCTTTAAGAAAGTTTAATGGTAGACATGTGGAAAACATTTTCAAATTTGATGGAACAGTGACAAAATAATGTCTGACCCAATTGCCAATTTTTCCTTGTACCATATGTTCCCATGCTTGTTAAGTTAAACAATTGCCTTGCCTTTGCATGTGTTTGTGATGGGTGCCACCGATGGGGCAAGATGTGCTCACATTTTCGCCAAAACTTGTATTATCAAGATCATTAGCCAATTTTAGACACGGTCTGATTCTGCAAAATCCTATATTGTGTTCACCCATGACCTTACAACATTTAACACAGGATTTGTGCTCTATAGCAAATGTACCATTTAACAACTTTCCTTAAAGATGGCTTCAGTCATACACAGATCAATAAATATGGACACACCAAATACCTCTCCAAGAGCCCCATGAAGATCCGGGGTAGAATTTGTCTTTACAAACCAACCAACAAACAAAAACATCTCCAAGAAACTGCACTGTGAAGTGGCAACCAGATTGAGGCCAGTGATAATGGCCGTACTCTGTTTTGGGACTACCAAACCTTTTCATTCCAAGATGGTGTCAACAGCTCCTCAAACCTTGAGTGTCCCCCTGTCCACTTCATGTAATACCAGTATGATGTGCCTGAGAGAATCATGGCTTATGTCATTCAAGTGGTTGCTGGATTTCCCTGATATTCCTCACAATTTAATCCACAATTCACAAATGACCATCACCAGTTGGCGACATATATTGACATGAGACACATGCAGATCGGTATGTGAATGATTTGTTCTTTGTTTGTTGCCTAACGCCCCTATCAGCAATATTCCAGCCATATGACAGTGGTCTGTAAATAATCACGTCTGGACCAGACAATCCAGTGATTGACATCATTAACATCGATCCACGCAATTGAGATACGATGACATGCATCAACAAAGTCAGCGAGTCTGACCACCCGATCCTGTTAGTCGCCTCCTACGACAAGCATTGTTGCCTTTTACAGGAAGCATGGGTTGCTGAAGACCTGAATGAAATGTTTAAATTCTAATTAGTCTAGTTGAAACAGACTTGTCTAGTTTTTCAGTGAGTCAAACAAATCCTCAAAATATATTTTTTAAACTAAAAAACACCATAAAAAATGAAAATCCAATCATTATATTATAAAGGATCATTGTTACACAACAGTGACATCATTACACAACTATTATTGGATTGCAACAGCTTGTTTGATGAAAATTGAATAAAAAAAGATTTATCATGAAACCTTTGTAATAGTCTTTCATAAATGAAATATGGTCCCGATTCCTAGACCATATCTTGCCCATTAACAAATTTGATGGCTAGAAATTATTCTGGCAATCTGTTGAAGGTGCTGGCTTTGCTTTATGTAGTGATGCCTGCATACTGGCTGATTTGACTAACCAGCATCTTGAACCACGATGATGACACATAAATAATGCTCTTTGCCAATCAAACCTTCAAAAAATACATTAAAACATGTAAATGATTTGACGCTTTCAATGTTACAGGCATTTTTTTTATTTCTTGGGCATGTCCATTTTTTCTCATAGTCCATTAGAGAGACAGCGCAATGAGTCAGAGTGATACGAGGACTCTGATTGGATAATAATTCACTGTTTTCCTTGATGTTTAAATTTTGACATTGGCTCAATTTCACTTATAAATGTAATTGAAGTGGATTCCTTCTTAAGATTATTCTGCTTGGGAAAATCCTCAAAACAGATAATTATAGACATGGCCTGTTTTCTATGATCAACAACGCCTTGCATCAGAATTTCAGAATTTGTCTCTCTTCCTATACATGCAGAAACAAAACCCTCGTTTGGGTTAAATATAAAAAATGAAGACAGCAGGACTATGATCAAGCTAGACACAAAATCTTATTGAAATCGGCCATTAAATCCATATTCAATTCCTGGGAACATTTTTAAAATGCGTCTCCAAAGCACATGTAAATTTTTTTCCCGATCAGCCTGGAGATTATTCTCCAAATGATGAACAAAAAATTACTTGTCTTCAAATTTATTGGAAATCTAAAGATGATATCTTTCTATTACATTAAGAAGCATCCTTGCTGTTTTAGCTTCGAGTAATATATGGTGTCTAGCTCCAAATCGATTTCTCAGTCACCATTGCACTCAAATAGGAAAGATGAAAGGAGACCAAAGATCAAAATACACCTAACATCAAGCACCAACAGTTTTCACTAAAATGTCAAAATGAAATACCCAATTAACTCAATACGTATTACAAATAATCAGAATGTATTAAATATAGAAATGCTTCTATTGAATTACCAATTTAATAGACGTCAATTAATAGGGAATAATTGTCTGTAAGTGTTGTTGTCATTATTATCACACAGAATGTAAATAAATACACACATTAAATACTCTCTAAGGTTCAAGTTGCAACTCTTTAAAGGACTATTCCGAACGATGTTACAAATACTGTCTATTTAAGTTCTAAACATGTTGAGTGAGTGAGTTGGTTTTAACGCCGCTTTTAACAGTATTCCAGTTATATCGCGGCGTGTCAGCTTAATGTGGGAGGAAAGCCCGAAGTGTTGCAGGTCTCAGACGTTTACCACTTCGGTGAAACCCACGAGCACGGGTATGGTGCTGACAAACCTAGAAACATAATTGGGGCGAACCGGGATTCGAACCCACAATCATAGGTTTCTGGCGTGCCCAAGGGACGCAACTCTGCCTAGCGAATCGCGGCGCCTTAGACGACTGGGCCACCCGTGCCCCCCTAAACATGTTGAATCAATGACATTTTCACTTTTATACATTTACGAATTATTGATCATTCTTCGGAGCCTAGGTTTTAGTTTTGGTCTTATCAGGAATGAGGGAGTATGGTTTTACACAACTTTTAGCAATATTTCAGCAGTATTCTAGTTAAGTCACGGCGTGTCTGCTTAATGTGGGAGGAAAGCCTGAAGTGATGCAGGTCTCAGACGCTTACCAGTTTGAGTGAGTGAGTGAGTATGGTTTTACACCTCTTTAGCAGCATTTCAGTGAGAGAATAGGTTTCACTTGCCCCTTTAGCATTACTCCAGTCATCTCTTAATGTGGGAGGAAAGCCTGAAGTGATGCAGGTCTCAGACACTTACCAGTTTGAGTGAGTGAGTGAGTATGGTTTTACTCCTCTTTAGCAGCATTTCAGTGAGAGAATAGGTTTCACTTGCCCCTTTAGCATTACTCCAGTCATCTCTTAATGTGGGAGGAGAGCCTGAAGTGATGCAGGTCTCAGACATTTTCCAGTTTGGTAAGTGAGTGAGTATGGTTTTACTCCACTTTCAGCAATACCACAGTGGGAGACACCATTTCTGGACTTCACACATACCGTATTCCACCCATTAAGCGCCCCTCCCCCAATAAGCGCTCCACCCCCACCCCCCCTTCCCGGTTCCGAAAATTTATATAGTAATTATTTCGTTTTAAATGAAAATCGTCCGGGAACTGAGGTTTCCGGATATTTGAAGTCCGTATAAGCGGGGCATGACTGTTTTCTGTTTATTTTAGATATTTGTGACTTTGAATATTATGCGCAGAAAAAAATTACACCGTACCCCTTCAGCGAAGTCCGGCAAACGAACGGGTGATGAGAAACTTCGTCAGTATACAAATTCGAAATTTGAGATAAAAAAATCACCAGACATGTTGATTTACCGTTTAAATTGTATTTTTTGTTCAGCTAGGCATCGTTTTATATCCAGGGATTAAGATTACCTTGTGTATTTTCTCGTAAACTAAGCCGGACACAGCAATCAGCTGTACACGTTTTCTTGGAATCTACCGGTGATTCGGTCAAGACACACCCAATGATATAACTTTACAGGATTTTAAATGCAAGGATCGGCAAAAGTTGTATCTGAAACTATTTTTTTATCAGGAATAATATATTCCAATATCTTGTTAATTTAGATGCAGCTTTTACTAAACATATTTAAAATAATAACCCTAAGCGAAGCAGCTGATCGCTATTGCCGGGTATTATTTTTTACATGGAACCAGTCTGACCAACCACCGTCAAGGCTCCCGTGCACGTGATCGCGTGATCGCAAGAATTACTTGTTGACATAGAATTGTCCAACAAAAACAAATATGACTTTTAACGATTCAAAGTATGGCATTTATGATATATGTATCCATTCTCTGTCAACTTAAGTTCGTTTCAAGGCGTTAATGGCGGTAATCTGACCGTGGTTGCTGTTAATAACGGTGAGTTGTGCGATCTTCCGATCACTTCACACATGATTTCGCTGAAATTAATTAAAACAATATTAAAAGGAATTTTGAATAAAATTAATGAAATAAGTTACAAACAAAAGTCCAGATAAACAAAGAACACTTTTTATAGCCAGACAGTGTAATAACATGAATAATTTGCGAACTTCAGTATGGATTTGTTGACATGGTATTTCCGGTGTTACGTGCTAACAGTAATGTCATTCCATGGGGGAAAAAACATCAAAACTCATTAATTCGTGTATAATGCGCACCCCCTTCTACACAGCTGTGTTTTTGGGAAAAAAAGTGCGCTCTATTCTAAAGAAAATACGGTAAGGCTTACTGATGAATTTACACCAATTTGACCTGAATTGTCCCCAATAAGCACCCACCCTTTCTGTCGGTAGTACCCATGTGGGTAATCAAACCAGGGCCTTCGATGTGACGAACGAACGCTTTAACCACTAGGCTAGCCCCTGACCCTACCACTTTGGTGAAATCCACGAGATCCTACTTGAGGATTAAAAGCAAACAAAATAAACCACACAGAATAATACTAGTATAATAAATCAGATTGAAATAAACCAATCTTCGATATTTCATTTTCAAAACTTTCCAATTCCAATCAAAAGACACAGAAATGCTCAGGAAATATTTAGCCTTATACATGATATATGAAGTCCCATTTCCTTCATGCCTCGACTCCCTGAAACCTACACTCTATCAAACCTTATTGATTGTCAGCTAAATGGATTAACACGCGAGTGCTGAGTAAGCAAAAGGGGTAACCAGTAGGTATTTATTTTCAGAATCAATCTTTGAAATTTTCCCCTACATAATTTCTGTATGATCTGCCGTCTCAGCAGGTGGTGATCGACGAACCCTGATATTTGTCATGCAGCGATCTACCCCCTGAGTCAGGTCCCCATTGTCTCCAAATGTGCATTTGAATAGCTTGATCAGCAGATCGCTGCTAAGTCAAATCCATGCTCCATTACTGGCCCAGCAAACCTGGTAATCTGCAGTTTCGTCAATATTGGTTGATCACGATTTGGACTGAAAACTTGCAGGAGGAGAAGAGCAAATACGTGAAATTGCTACTAATGGATTGAACACACATGATGGAGGGGCGAACGTGAAGACAGTGCAAATAGGAACCAGAACAGGGAATTTGGGCCCGGAGAGATCAACACAGTCCTCACTGAACGTCTGCATTCTCCTGTGTGTTAATCTCTCTCCTCCTCTGCACCGGGAGCTAAACTGGACACACAAACACTCTGTTGCTGTTGACAATAGCACAGACAAACGTGAGCAACAGTGAGCCGGAGTGAAGGGATGCGGATGCTGGACCGGGGCCGAGGGTCGTCTCATCGCCAACAAACAGCAGCATCATTGCACTCTTATAAACATGAGGAAGCTGACATTAACTGTAGTGTCATCAATGTCAATATTTCTGGAATACAAACTGTTGCAGTCATCAGTGTCGGCACCAGAAGCAAACTGTGTTATACATGCAGGGGGATTACTGCATGAGTGAGTGAGTGAGTGAGTGAGTGAACTATGTTTAACACCGCTTTGAACAGTATTCCGGTATTCCGCGGCATGTCAGCTTAATATGGGAGGAAAACCAGAAGTGGTTCAATCCCCAGCTATTTAATTTCAAAAGACATTAAAAGACATATTTTGTTACCTTGCCTGATGCTCAGCATAAAGGGAACAATACAAGAACTAGTCGGTTCGGAGTCAGTATACTGTGTCTGAGTGAGGCATCTATGTTACACTGAGGCATGGTATCTATGAGGGCTAGCCTTTAAAACCAGCATTAGTCTGGGCATGTGCAAGTACAAGCGCATGCCCACAGACACAGACACACAAAACATGCATGCACATCACTTTATAAATGTAATAATCTTGAATTGAAGGTGAAACTCCATTTTACCTCACCTCACCTCTTATGACAAGCATGGGGTGACTGGGGACCAAATATGGAATTCCACAGGTGGCCAACAAAATATTGAAGTGAGAGTTGTCTCCCCCTGTGTCGTCATCAGGCATTTTGGTTCACCAATCTACATTCTAGCTAAACATTACAGAGAGCATGGAGTACTTGTGACCCTGTTCTTCCACAAACTCTTAGTTGTCATCAAAAGCAATTCCTCTGAATGTCTACCATAAAATTTCTGACAAAAAGTAAAATGAGATAATATAAAATCTTCTTGAAACTAAAATCTCTGAAATATTACTGCAATTCTGAAATAATGTCCAAAGCAGTATCCTGATTCACTTGTGCAAAACAAAATAAGGCTCTGGTCTTGTAAAGGGGCCTGAGCTAATTTAATAAGGGGCAAAGTTGTTTTACCATGTAATGTACACTAAGACTGTGATGACGCGTGAACAGTACACTGAGAGACGCCATGAGACCAGTGGAGAGAACGCAAGTACAGCGTGCTCAGGACTACATGCAAACATTAACATTCCAATTACATTTCTTCATAAAGTACAGTCACTGGTGTTAACAAACAAACAGATTTATTTTTAGAACATAGAAAACGGCAACTTTGCAAAATACTTTAACTTTACAGAAGTGATGTGTCTACAAAACTCAGTCAATATCAACTAATGGCAGACAAGTCACCAGACAAGATCTATTGCATGAGTAGGGATTACCATGTCAATGTGCAGATAGTCATATTTCATGTCCAGTGCTTACGTGATATATTTACTGTTAATCTGAATCAGATATTCCTTCTTGGCTTTCTCAGCTCTTTCTTTGCCAGATTTGTTTTTTACTGTGAAAAGAATTGCATGTCTTGAAGAGACATTCCAGAATATTCATGCTTAACTGCCAAAACTTCACTATCAAAGTATTACTGTTGACGTAATGGTCAGAATTGGTCTTCAGCAAGCCATGCTTGTCCTACATGAAGATCCGGGTTAGAATTGGTCTTCAGCAAGCCATGCTTGTCCTACATGAAGATCAGGGTTAGAATTGGTCTTCAGCAAGCCATGCTTGTCCTACATGAAGATCAGGGTTAGAATTGGTCTTCAGCAAGCCATGCTTGTCCTATATGAAGATCTGGGTTAGAATTGGTCTTCAGCAAGCCATGCTTGTTCTACATGAAGATCTAGGTTAGAATTGGTCTTCAGCAAGCCATGCTTGTCCTATATGAAGATCTGGGTTAGAATTGGTCTTCAGCAAGCCATGCTTGTCTTCCCCTGTCAACATCAGGGTTAGAATTGGTCTTCAGCAAGCCATGCTTGTCCTACATGAAGATCCGGGTTAGAATTGGTCTTCAGCAAGCCATGCTTGTTCTACATGAAGATCCGGGTTAGAATTGGTCTTCAGCAAGCCATTCTTGTCCTACATGAAGATCTGGGTTAGAATTGGTCTTCAGCAAGCCATGCTTGTCCTACATGAAGATCTGGGTTAGAATTGGTCTTCAGCAAGCCATGCTTGTCCTACATGAAGATCGGGGTTAGAATTGGTCTTCAGCAAGCCATGCTTGTCCTACATGAAGATCCAGGTTAGAATTAGTCTTCAGCAAGCCATGCTTGTCTTCCCCTGTGAACATCAGGGTTAGAATTGGTCTTCAGCAAGCCATGCTTGTCATAAGAGGCGACCGACAAGATCAGGTGGTCAGGCCTTGGCTCGCTGACTTAGTTGATGCATGTCATTGTATCCTAATCATATCTGCCCCACACTCAAATATCAGAGAACACCGTCAGAAAGCTTGAATAGTGCTGATTGCAGAGTTAAACAGTCATTGACAACTATGAGTGAGTGAGCAAATGAAGTTGAACCCCACATTGAACAGTTTTACAGTTTCATCAGTCCAGTGTAAGAGGAAAGCACAAAGTGATGACGGTCATTAGCAAGCCTACAATTACTAACATGGTGCCAACACACCAAGGTATACAACCAGTGTTAATCCGGGAATCAAAACCAACAGATCACAGCATGTTAAAGGACACACCTCTGCAGTAGAGCTCCGAGCCTTCAAGCCTCCAAGCCTCTCATGCCGATCGACTTCTTCAGGCTCCGTATGACAAGCGTGAATGAATGAGGGGAATATCAGTAATATTTCAACAGCTTACAAGGGATCATCAGGTCACAAAAGACAACTGTCTCTGAAAATATGTAGGTTTGATAGGAACAAGCAACTACATTAAAATTGAAAAGGAGTCCAGTGAGATGGGACATCCATATAATCTGTGGATGAAGTAGGACATTAACAATAAGTGAGTGAGCAATTGTTTTGTTTTTTAAATATTCCAAACACTCAAGACAGGACCAGGCAAACCAGTCACTGGAAGTATGATTGAGGCAAGTTGACTCACAATCAGCCACATCGCTGAACCCGACCATTGATCCATTGGAACTTGCTCTTATGACAAAGTGGATGGAGCATCTGCCCGTAGAGTGGATGGTCGGTGATTCGATCACTCATTGTGTAATACCAAAAAGACGTAAAGAGATGGTACTTGTTGTTACCCTGCCTAGCACTCAGCATCAAGGGGCTAACACAAGGACTGGTCAGCTCGGAGTCAGTATACTGTGTCTGAGTGGGATATTCATGTTTAACTGCGACATCTGTCCAGGAGAGTACAAGAACACACACACACACGCACACGCACGCATGCACACACACACACACACACACACACACACTGCAAGCACTATGAAACCTGGCACTAGTATGGATGCAGACACCAACTTCTGTTGAAATGCAATAATCTTAAACACAACATGAAACCCCATTTCACGTCACCTCTTAGGACAAGCATGTGGCTACTGGGGTCTGAACACGGGGTCCCACAGGAAGGCATATAAAAAACTGAGGTGAGAGTTGTCTCCCCCTGTGTCCTGGTTCATCAGCCATTGTGGTTTACCAATCCACATCCCAGCTAGACACTACAGAAAGCATGGAGTACTAGCCACCTGTTATTCCACAGAACCTTTGATGTCATCAATCACAGATGCCTTCACACTCTGCATTCTTATAATGAATGGGGTTACAAGGAAGGAAGGCGGACTTCACAAATGTATTTCAACAGATGACGGCTTAAGCCGTTCTCTACCCAATACCCACATCTGTCATCTGCTATAATTCACCATTCTTTATAAGGTAAAATAATCTGGTACTTTCCCCAACAATGTCAGCATTAACCTTAATCCTTGTCAAAGATAATAACTTTGTTCAAGCTCATATCATTTCTTGGTTGCCTCATTTATGAGTGCTGTAGTCAGCACTATTGCAGCTAGAACATACCGAGTCTGGGTCAGGCAAACCAGTGGTTGATAGCATAGGCACAAGTCTATGTCTCGGGATATGATGACCATAATCAACCAGGTCACACACTGCAACACCCAGTCCTCATCAGCCAGCTTGAGAAAAAGGGAACGTACTAGTGTTCCCCATAGAAAGATCATTTCATAACGAGCTTAGAAACAGCCGAACTGCACCAAGTCTTATCTCAGCAGAGGACACCAAACATGAACATGTTCTCAAACCTGTTTATGACACAACTATAGGAAAGCCCACCTTATTTGTAAGTATATCTTTAATACTGATTAATAGCTGCTAAGGCTTGCCATGAGCTTTTGACAAGGAAGTGACAATCTTTGAAGTAATGCTCAAATGTGTTTCCTCCTTAATAAAAAATATATCTAAAATTATACCTGCCAAATTTTTTCCAATGACATCATCAAAAGAATGGAGCTTTCGAATTCCCATTCGCAAGAGCAAACACAAATAGCACAAATAGCAAATAAACAAAATAAAAGCGAGTTCATAAAAGTAGGTAAACAAGACAAAGACAGAACAAATACAACTTACCTGATTTGGTGAAAAGGTACTTTGTAATCCGTAAAAAACAATGTTTAGCAGGCGCAAACCCCTTGATAGGCGACCAAATGCCTTTCAGAGTTGAAGGAACCTCTGTGTTTATCTTACTGAATTCAATATCAGAGCTATCAATATGTCAACACTGTTAGCAATGTGAAGACGGCAGTGACGGCCTGACACACTACTGTGGCTGCAACTACATCGGCGATCACTCAGTACACGTACAAACACCAGTGTAATATTGCCTCTAATTACACACCAGCGACCACAGTGGAGTTTCCCAGTTTGTTGACGGAGTCGTTAGCTCTCCAGGGAGGGCTGCCGGAACAGGATCAATATGCCCCGAGTCCGAGCGACGCTTTCTTTTACAACATGGTGTAACTGGAGAATATACACCCAAGCAACAAGTGATGTTTTCTTTCACACTTGCCACCAAATCGAAAGATTCACATTCAAATATGGAATAATGTTTTCTGTTGTAACACCAAGAACCTTGGGAATACACATCAGCAGCTATAAAAGACTTATCCCTTCAGAAAGAACTAACTTCCAACACTTCTTTGAAAAAGCCATTAATGTGCTTATATGATAAAGCTCCAGGAATTTTTCAAGGTTCCAAGCAAACAAACATTTCCATATTGACACAGTATCGACAATAGTTGATACAGCCATTTAACACAACTCACAAAGTTACAGATCAACACTTTGACCCATTTGGAAAATGAGGATCAGAAATCTCGTCCAAGAACCTCCATTAGCTGTACACTACAAGTTGGTCATTAGGTGATGGCCGACCAAATCCATCAGGGCTTCTTCCTTGTGCTGTCGGTCTGCAAATTCCACTAATTCTAAAGAACTGTTTCAGTCAACCCTAAAGGTTAATCCATCTGCAGTGTCAGAGGAACCAGTGGTCTAAGCCAAGTCAAAATGTCTACTGCATATGTAGCCCCTCAACAGTCAATAAGAATAATTTGAAAGCCAAGTCCCAAGGGTCCACGGTCAGAAACCTCTGTTAATACTGTAGCACCGAGCTTTCTTACTGAAGTAAAGGTCAAACTGAGAGATATGCGGCGACTTTGATTTAAGTATGAAGTGTTAATTCTGACCAATGATTCTGCTCATAACTAACCACCACTTAGCTGCTTCTAAACTTCTTTCGCCTCTGTTCAAGAACATACAAGAAAACTCATAACTGTTTTCATTGCAAGCATGCAATCTTTTGCCATCTCTTCTGTCCCCCGTTGCCGGAATCAATCAGGTGCTCACTTCAAGTAAATCAATGAATAAAATCAAACCATGGAAAAACTGGAATTTCATTTATAACTCCAGTCACAGCCAATGTGCATCTGAACTTTAATACACTTTGGTACAAAATCAATTATTCCCTTTTTCATTCTTAAATTCATAACGTGAGGGTGGCTCATTTCAATGCATCGCATAAATAACTTGCATTTCTACAAAATGACCATTTGGGAGGGGGTTTGCGTCCAGAGTGCCCTGTTTAATCAAATACGCCACGTTCCTCACAGTACAATGACGACATTTTCATGCAATGAGGATAATCACAAAGAGCTGATCCTGCTGAATTCAATAGATCCAAATACCGTAACAGGAATGGACCATGATTCATCTTCCAAAGGGGAAAGGTTGGAATGTAGATTCAGATTCATAGACACCTGTCTCCAAAATAATAATTTGTTTCCAGAAATAAAAAGTTGTTATCCATAAAAGTGTCTTTAGGTCCTTCAAACTATCAAATACTTGTCATTTCAAAATAATGTTCTTGAACAGTTTAACACAATTATTGGTGTTATTCTAAATAAAATTTCACATCTGTACAATAAAATGCCTTCAATATTAACGACATCAAATACAGTGAGTGAGTGAGTTGGGTTTAACGCAGCTTTGAACAGTATTCCAGTTATATTGCGGCATGTCAGCTTAATGTGGGAGGAAAGCCCGAAGTGATGCAGGTCTCAGACATTTACCACTTTGGTGGAACCCACAAGCACGGGTATGGTGCTGACAAACCTAGAAACATAATCGGGTCGAACCGGGATGCGAACTCACAATCATAGGTGACTTGCCCACGGGACTCAACTCGATCTGCACAGCGAATTGCGGCGCCTTACACGACTGGGCCATCCATGCCCCCACATCAAATACAGCCCTTAAAGGGGTTCAAAGCTATGGCTAATATGCAGTCCAAGCCAGTTTTGTTCAAGGCATTCAGGGGCTGTTTAGTTTGTTTGCCAACTCAACATTCTGATATATACTTTTGTATTGATAGAATAGGTCTTCAGCAACCCATGCTTGCCGAAAAGGCGTCTATGCTTGTCGTAATGGGCGACGAATGTGATCGGGTGGTCAAGCTCGCTAACTTGGTTGAGACAAACCTAGAAATATACGGGGTAAACCGGGATTCGAACCCCAAATCATAGGTTTCTGGCGTGCCCAAGGGACACCTTAGACGACCAGTGCCCCTGAGGGTGAGATGAGGTTCTTACATCAGCATAAAATTTAACTTACTGCAAGGACCTCAGGACTTGAAAAGGTGAGGTGAGGTGAGGTGAGGTGAGGTGAGGTGAGTATGACTACTTGTACTAGTCTGGACTAATGCCCTTTTACAGTGAAAGCCCACTGAGATACCATGCCACAGTTAAACATGTATACCCCACTCATCCGCTAAATGCCAAGGTGAGGCAGGGCAACAACAAGTATCATCTCGAAACATCTTTTGATATGATGTGGCTGGGGATTGAACTCTCCCTGGCAGACACTCTATCCACTGCACCACGAAGCTGGTCTCGGCACAATCCTCCATATATACACTATAATTATAATCTACAGTATCCTTTGATTAGTGAAGAAAACAGGCATTCATAATTTTAATCAACCTGTGATCGATGACATAGTCACACAAAGACATAAACATTCAAGCATATGGTTTAAATAAAAGCATTCTTGAGAAAAGTACATGAACCAAAATTATTACAAAATATCGGTCGGATCTTTTCAAAATCTCACAACTAGCATCATAAAGCTGATAATGGTTAAATAATATTTACCTAACGACTAAATAACCAGCAGAAAGGTCTTTATCCTGCTATCTTACTGATGATCCTGAACAATGGTAGTAATTACACAATCAATAAACGGGAGTGTTTCGCACATACCTAGTGGAACATGCCCTCCAGATTTGCCACTCGAAATTATTGATAATGTAACTCTTTGAAAGGAGATTACCCTAACTGCTGTTTATTCTAATAGGTACTTATTCCCTTTGAAGATATTCTCAGACGTGTTTCAATCACAGTCACATCAATCAGCAGCCATACTGCCATGGGAAGCAAGGAGATTTTAGCTGGTGGTGATTCTCCTATGATGAAGAATCGATGTATAAAACACACCAGGAGCCATACCGCTGTACTTCAACAGGCAGATTCATATTCAATGCCCCCTGATTACAGCGGTGGTGGTCAAGGGGTGATCATAACAATGTGTATACATGTCAAGACAGTAAACTGTTTGTTTCTTAATTGTCGCCACACTCTACAATATTCCATCGATATGAAGGCGGTCTGTAAATAATCAAGACTGGACCAGACAATCCAGTGATTGACATCATGAGCTTTGATCCACGCAATTGGGATACGATGACATGCATCAACCAAGTCAACGAGCCATACCACTCAATCCCATTAGCCGCCTCTTACAACAAGCATAGTCGCCTTTTACGGCCAGCATGGGTTGTTGAAGACCTGTTCTACCCCGATCTTCATGGATGTCCTCGATTGCAGCAATGGTCATCGAGGGGAGATAATAATGAAGATGTTGAGACCCTCAGTTGCCGATATCATGTATCACTAACACGAGTTGAATCTCAAAGTGTATATCCAGTTCAGGATGTTGTGAAATTTAGGAACATGATCCTAAAACCCACAAGACACCTTGAACACAAGTATGCGTGCTGTGAAAGCCTCAAGTGTTAGTTCTGTGGACTATGTATAGAGAGTTCTATTGTTCCAGACAATAATGTTGCAGTGTATCATCATGGATCATAATTCAACTCTCACGTTACAGGATTAATTGTATCATAAAATATCTTTATTGTTAAACCATGTCTGACTCAGGAACGATGTAGAAAATTACCATGTTACAATTTTCCCATCCCCTTCAACAAGAAGAAGACACGACAAGAATATGATGTCAAATGCTTAAATGATACTATCACCAACATAAAATGCAACATTTATTGTAAATTGTCACAAACAAAATCAGTGACAAGTACTGTTTAAAATTCAACAGGGTGCAATTATAAGGCACTTACTTGGGGTAGTCGAAACTGTAATTGTCGATCACAGTTATTGCATCAATTTACATTTAATCATTCACAAAAAGGCAATTAAATCTTGAACAGGTACTATCCATTAAGTTGCCATTGTCGTGGCTTATGGTTCTCTGGATGATGTCATCACCAGACTGAAGGAGGGAGGGAGGCAGGGAGGGAAGGAAGGAGAGAGGGGGGAGGAGACAGAGAGAGAGAGAGAGAGAGAGAGAGAGAGAGAGAGAGAGAGAGAGAGAGAGAGAGAGTGTGTGTATCAACATTGATACCACACTAGATTATTGATTTTAGTTTCAGTACAGTTAATTTAATGAAAATCACACATACAGTCAACACCTCAAGTGAATACTTCAGAAGGATTTTCTTCAAATCAGAATATATTCCTAATTTGAATAATGAACAAAAAAACAAAAAAAATTCAGATGGTTGGAAGTCAATTAAGATTTGGTGGTTGGTTGCGTGAATATCTGAGAGTGAGTGGGCTTCACACATTGTTGGTTTGTTTGTTGTTTTACACCGCACTAAGCAATATTCCAGGTAAATGGCGGTGGTCTGTACATAAACAGGTCTGGACCAGACAATCCAGTGATAGATATCATGAGCATCGATACGATGACATGCATCAACCAAGTAAGCTAGCCTGACCACCAAATCCCGTTAGTCTCCTCTTACGACAAGCACAGTAGCCTTTCACGGCAAGCATGGGTTGCTGAAGACCTATTCTACCCCGGATTCATGGGTCTCACACATTGTACCCATATGGGGAATAGAACCAGCAAATGTTTTAAGCACTTCCCAGATAGCTATCCTCCAAGACAAATAAGAAAAAATGTATGCTCATTAATAACAATAAATCTACATGTACCTTTGAAAACACACAATGATAAACTTAAATAACCTCAAATAAGAGAAAAGGTTTAAAAGAACAAATTTTACATTGCTCACAGTATTATAAATTGTTCTTACTTGTGCAAAATAAAGTAGAGACGCATCCTTCAAAGAAGATTAATCTGGCTGCATGTGAACACAGCACATTATAAATCAAGTCAAAAAACCTGCAGTGCAAACCAGGTGAGCTAACACAGACCCACAAGATTTTCCCTCCCATTCACACATCCAGTTAACAACCATGTTCAAGTGACACATAGAAACCACCTCGTAACAGCAAACCATTAATTATAACAGTAGAGCCAGCACTTCACATTAATCCTGCAATAAATCTCCGATAATCTGATCAAACAGATCCAGAAAATGTCTGATCTGAAAACATGGCTGGACATCGCGGAGATATCCATTTATTCCCAGAATATCCTGGCAGAGCCATGCCTGACTACACCTGATGGGGATTTTCTCTCTCGATTAAGTCGCAGTATATGTCAACATAGGCGCCGGCACTTACTCTGTGACCAATCAATAATTGACCACTCAATTGGAAAAATATTCCAGGATTTCAGGAGTTTGGCTAATCCTCGAACACTTCAAATACCAGAAATATACCTATCCTTCTTCAATTTGGTCTCTAATGCATGTGCCTGAGCAGTTCCGTTGATGTAAGAATGGGCAGTAATGATAGCTTGCAAGGAAGAAGTTTCACGATTGCTCCAGAAATACTTGCAACATGTTATCATTGTAACTTGACCATTTGACCTAGACATTGATGTGGGCTTCGGAAACCTCACAAGGAACACGACATCACATCCATTAAAATATCATGACACGAAAATATATAACCTTGGTGTATTTGCAGAAAATGTCTGAAACTGATATGCAGCAAATGGGTTCTGACATCTGACTGGTTAAGGTGGGATTCGATCCTGGAAAACGAGGTTTAATCACACAGAGGATTAATTTTCTTGCTAAGTACTGTTCCATTCTCAGCCGCAAACCATAAAAATGCTGCATTGACAGGATGGAGTGAATTTGGGACTCATTTCATATTCAATGTGAATCCAACTTGACAGATCCCCCAGATCTTGCTGTGCACTTTAACAAAGCGATTTGACTGCTGGCGGATGAATATGATGTCAGCCATTGTTTGAAGACATCGCCGCATTCCAAAGTGATTTTAATCTAACGCCATCTGTTCCAAAGGAGATTCCTCACCATCAAATACTCAGTAACACCCTCAAATCTGAAAACACATGCAGTGTTTATCTCTAATAGATGGCCCTCTAGGTGGCCTGGAGTAAAAAATTGGTTTTAGATTCTGTTGTAAATGTTCCTTGTTTGTATTACAGACAATCATTTTCGCTTGAAGTTTTCCTTATTTATTGTCATTAGATTGAAGTACAGCTTGGTGATAACAGGTCATTGGAGAACAGACACAGAAACAAGTCGGTCTTTGATGAATCTCAATCTGAATTATTTTCATGCCGTCTGCTTTGTTTCAGTGAGCCATTGAACCATGGATTCCTCACTGTTAACACACTGGGCAGTTATCCACCTGTCTGTCATTAACACAAACCCTAAATCATCCAAATTAGGAGAGAAGTAGGTTAGGTTGTTGAAAAAATTCAAATTTTCAAAAAGAAATTAACTGGAAAAAATATTTTGAAACATGAGGAAGAGAATATATGGATGCCAACTTCTTTACAATGAGGAACACAACGTTTCGGAGTGTATACTTACTAATTCATCAGGTGAATGAATGCCACGAGGCAGAGGGCATATATATGTACATGTAAGGACAACAAAAGTAATAAGATAAAAGGTGGATAATAACAAAGGGTAGAAACTAACAAGGGAAGCCAACAGATGAAGGAATAAGCATATATTCTGAAACGTTGTGTTCCTCATAACAAAGAAGTTAACATCTATATATTCTCTTCCTTATGTGTATCACTTCTAAATGCCTTTCAAAGACCTATTTTGAAACAGATGTAACAGGCACGAAAAGGCCAATATCAGACAAACCTTATCCTCTGTTGACTCTCAAGGAAAATAAATCACCATGATTTTGTCAAATAAGGCAAAAACTGTCAATTAGTGACATAATACCGGTAATAATAAAGCAACAAAACCCTTTCTTAATCCAATAGAAATCTCTGCATAAAGCAGAGTCGACTGTACAATTCTGACCATACCATAAGCATGTGTTTATGAATCACTATCAAATAGTAATGATACCAGGTGTTCGTGAAAATGTGAGCTCATCCTGCCCCGCCGGTGGCACCCATCACAAACACAGACAAAGGATGCATGTTTTCAGATGATTATAGTAAATCTGTCGTGCTCTTCTGGAGAGGAGATTTTCATGTGACTATAGTCAATCTGTCATACCATGACAGACTCACTGGTTATATGAAACAATAGGGTGTTCTTGAACTTCTTTTGAGTAGTATACATGTATGTTGACTTAGTCAACTCTTCGTCTCTGGAAATATATAATTAGGATGGAAACAATTAACTCTATTTAAATTGAACAGGATCCTGACCTGTGAAGATCCGGAGTAGAATAGGTCTTCAGCAATTGCAATATGATGAGATGCATCAACCAAGTCAGTGAGTCTGACAACCCGATGATCCCGTTAGTCGCCTCTTATGGCAAGCATAGTCGCTGGGTTGCTGAAGACCTATTCTAACCCAGATCTTCACAGGTCCAGAAAAATTACTCTGTATGCGAACATGGGAGAGTACGAGAGTGAGGTTTATGGCTCAACACATTCAGCCCATGTTGGGGAACGAACCTGGCTCTCCAGAGTTACAAGCCAAATCTTGTAAAAAGTAACCCCACTACCCACAAACTTCAAAGACTTTGTGGAATATGTGAGTGAGTGAGTGAGTGAGTGAGTGAGTGTGATTTTACGCCGCTTTTAGCAATATTCCAGCAATATCACGGCGGGGAACACCAGATATGGGCTTCACACATTGTACCCATCTCGGGAATCGAACCCGGGTCTTCGGCGTGACGAGTGAACGCTTTAACCACTAGGCTACCCGACCGCCCCTGTGCAATATGTGGAAGACCTCCAAAATAGGTCTGCATCATCAGTTATGGGTGAATAAAGGATGCGACAGTTGTCTCTTCACCCCATCACTCGCATCCATCATGCTGTAGCATGCACTGTGTGTCAACTCGACCAGGTGCATAATGTTTTTATATGATATACAGAATTCTGTTTTGTTCTTACACTGTCGGTGGACAAAAATATATAAAAAATATAATTATCTTCAAATGAACATGTCAGTGGTCGAAACAAAATGCTAACAAAAATCTCAATTGACATTGTGAATTTTTTGAATTTATGCCCTTTTATAACATTCACAAAGCAAATGAATGTCGTCATTTTCTCGCTAAAACGACTGCATAACTGTATCTGTCATGTCAAAGAGCCGTAACTGTCATTAGTATGCAGATTCTCAGATATATTTGTCAGGTTGAGTTTTTTACTGTAGACACCTCTGATATTGAGAAAACAACGGACATTATCTCAGTTAAACAGACCTCACAAACCCACCGGTTTACCAGACACAAAAGTTTGATTCCTACATTCGTAAAAATTGAGACTGGAATCCAATGGGATGCAGAAATGTGTAAATCATTACAATTAATTCATGAAAGGTTGGTACTTCTTGTCACCCTGACTAACACTTGGCATTAAGAGGGTAAAACAAAGACTGGTCTGCTCGGAGTAAGTTGTGTAGGTGAGGTATCCATGTTAAACCTTGGCATGGAATCGCAGTGGGCAAGCACCATAAAGTCCAGACTAGTACAAGCAGCCGCCCACACGCACACACACCCACAGTGCCATACAGGTGAAATAACCTTGAACGCGATGTTAAACCCCATTTCACTTCACCTCACTGAGTTCTCATCACCCAGGGACCCCTAACTTAATGCCCGGAACCTCCCAAACAGATAAACTCAGGTAAACCACACGATTCCCCTGTTCTTTGTAGTACAAGCAAAGTGCCCTTCAGGGTCCAGTTCCACCAAGCAATCAAGATGACTGTCATAAGTCTACAGCCAACTATACTGACACTGTGCCCATAACGCCAGGATCACTGGAGGAACCAAAGGACCTTCCCACGCAGAGGAGGTCATAAACAAACCCGCATTTTAGAATGATCCATCCAAGATAAAGGAAGGACTATGGTTGACACGTTCATGGAAGCAGAGCCCTAATTCTGGGTATTAAGATGAGACCAGAGTATAATGATGTGGAAAGTTCTATTTCCTGGGCACATCCCTTTCAGGAGTGATAAAGTTTTCCCACTTTAACTTTCTATACAGCTACTTCTTCATGTTCTGCACAAACAATGAACGTGATGAGTGCATCCTACATATGTTTACTATGATGCCTTACTTTCAATAACATCAAAGTCCGATGTCAATTTTAATGTGGGTAGCACCACATCCAATTCACAGAAAAAAATCCTTTAATTTAAATCTCATGTTAAAGTATTTCCTCAAGCAGAAGTAAGTTTTACTATGCAATTTAAAATTGAATTTCTAACCACAAAATCAAAACACCCATTGCCATTCATTCCATAGCCTTGCTCCAAGGCTATACTGAATAAGTCAGTGGATGTAGAGTAATTAATTCCTTATAATAGGCAAGTCTAGATAAGTAGAGAGTATTAAGACGGCAGTCTTTTATAGGGATAACTTATTCTTTTTGTTCATATACTCTAGGAATTATGATATAATTAATAATTATTATCTTAGAGACTTGTGCAAGTCTATTCATTCCCACAAAATCGGCAAATGTGTAAGCAGAAGTAATGAAGGCCTACAAGTGGTGACGAAACTGTAACAGCTACAGTCATTTTCTAGTAGCCCAAGCTTATCCTTTCATCTCAGCTAACACTGAAGGTCAGTTATGCCGCCATGGTGGCCGCACTGCTGATACCACGACAATTTCACGCCCGATCAGATTTATATTCCCAATCTCTTCCACCTCCGCCGCCGAAAACATGGCCATGGAGATTTGGGTTGTAAACTCCGAAATCACCTCCATTTATGTCATACGGCTAATGTTGCAGTCAAGCGGGAATGGTGGAGTTTATTGACAATAACATGTTGACAGCATGTCGTGGCCATAAAGCTGAATTGCTGCGGATTCCCAAGGGTGACTAGGAACTAGAAAGCAGGTTGGGAGATCCAGAAGAGGTGCTTGATGACCGAAAGGTGTCATTATGTGCAGAGATTACAATGATACAATCGCACACATCTCCACTGATACCACCGCTACTTGTACGCTGTCCGAGAACACACCAGAATGTGAGTGGCCAACCACTACAATCAAAGCCCAATATATTCTACAGGTTTTACCCTTGTACTAAGCCCATTGCTTGCTTTACGAGCCTTGGCTTGCTTTGGAAGCTTTTGGAACACTTTGACGATGGTCTTAAAACACAAATACAAATACTTTCTGACAAATTTTCGTAAAAAACGGGTTTATCAGCATGCCACTTAACAGTGCAGAATCCTGACACAAATTGGTCTTGGCCAATTGTGCAAGCAATTATCTGTTCCATTTGTAGTTTAATCCGGATATGTGAATGGCGAGGAGAAGAGTGAGTCCGGCATGTCTTAGGCTGGTTAAATGAGATGAAGTCGTCACATGGAACATACATCACTCAGTGGAAACATTATCTTACTAGATAAATACTTTCGATTGAGCATCCA
Organism: Haliotis cracherodii; assembly: GCF_022045235.1. Lineage (NCBI taxonomy): Eukaryota > Metazoa > Mollusca > Gastropoda > Lepetellida > Haliotidae > Haliotis > Haliotis cracherodii. Next base: position 9,056,899 of record NW_027266319.1, read on the forward strand.
AGTTGAAGTTTTATCATCGTGCAAAAACTCAATATTGATCAAAGTGAATCTCTTTAGCTGTGCATTGAGTTGTGCTTGCACTGCTGGCTTACTGCGCTGACTATAAGATGTATTAGTTATGATTCATACCAACTGCACATGTATGGGTAGTGATCTTTATGGAAAATGGATCAAGAGTTCCATGTAATGTGAGGGTTTTCTCGGTCAGTGTATCGTAGGACATAGAAACACTATCAGATGGACAATGGATTTTTGTGAATGTAAAAACTATATCTAGGCAGACTACTCGTGACCACCCAATCCCTCTTTCATCACTCATCTGTGTATCATACATCTTCAACTCTAAGACAGCCAATCCCCTCTTTCATCACCCATCTGTGTATCATACATCTTCAACTCTTAGAAGACAGCCAATCCCCTCTTTCATCACCCATCTGTGTATCATACATCTTCAACTCTTAAAAGACACCCAATCCCCTCTTTCATCACCCATCTGAGTTTCATACATCTTCAACTCTTAGAAGACACCCAATCCCCTCTTTCATCACCCATCTGAGTTTCATACATCTTCAACTCTTAGAAGACACCCAATCCCCTCTTTCATCACCCATCTGTGTATCATACATCTTCAACTCTTAAAAGACACCCAATCCCCTCTTTCATCACCCATCTGAGTTTCATACATCTTCAACTCTTAGAAGACACCCAATCCCCTCTTTCATCACCCATCTGAGTTTCATACATCTTCAACTCTAAGACAGCCAATCCCCTCTTTCATCACTCATCTGTGTATCATACATCTTCAACTCTTAGAAGACAGTCAATCCCCTCTTTCATCACCCATCTGTGTATCATTCATCTTCAACTCTTAGAAGACAGCCAATCCCCTCTTTCATCACCCATCTGTGTATCATACATCTTCAACTCTTAGAAGACAGCCAATCCCCTCTTTCATCACCCATCTGTGTATCATACATCTTCAACTCTTAGAAGACAGCCAATCCCTTCTTTCATCACCCATCTGTGTATCATACATCTTCAACTCTAAGACACCTAATCCCCTCTTTCATCACCCATCTGAGTTTCATACATCTTCAACTCTAGGACACCGAATCTCCTTTTCATAACACAGCCGAGGATCATTAACTGGCAACTCCTTAAAAACCACCTTGTCCCCTTTTTCATCGCACAGCCGAGTATCAAAACTTTTCTCAAACCATCCAATCCCCTTTTTCGTCCTCCAGCCGAGGATCACCAATCCTGAACTCTTTCCAAACCACCCAATCCCCTTTTTCATCACCAAGCCGAGGATCGCAAAACAGCAACTCTTTCCAAACCACCCAATCCCCTTTTTCATCACCAAGCCAAGGATCACAAAACAGCAACTCTTTCCAAACCACCCAATCCCCCTTTTCATCTCCCAGGCGAGGATCATCCTTTAGTAACTCTTTCCAAACCACCCAATCCCCCCTTTTTCATCACCCAGCCGAGGATCACCAATCCTCAACTCTTTCCAAACCACCTAATCTCCCTCTTCATCACCCAGCCAAGGATCATCCATCAGAAACTCTTTACCGACCAATCCCTGTTTTAATTCACAACTCATGACCACCCAATCCCTATTTATCATCACCTATGATGACAACAAGTGGTACTGCTGGTTCATCTTACTTCAATCCTTAACAGAATTAACCCAGACAGTCTAAACAGTATTCATTGCGTATGCAGTCAGTACAAGGATTACTTGCGGCTAAAGAGCACTTCTTAACATAGGAAATCACCTCTGATCATATTCTGCACTTACAGAGCCATCAAGTTGGCCATCACCGGCCTGAACTTCAGCTTGGTACAGCTTATCCTTTGTGTTGTTGTGGTGCCGTGAGAAGTACAGGCCAGACACAGGCCAGACACAAGGTGGGCACTCTTCATGCAAGATTTACCATGCACAGGCAATCCTGGTTCCTGATAGGTGAGTTTGGCGCTAGAGCGCCAGTTATTAAGTGATTGTCCCCTGGTTTAATCTTTGCTGATACACATCTAGAAACGTTAAAAAACTAGTCGCATTTCTAATTTACCTACAGTGGCTAACAGACCATCTTCTTTTATGCATCAAATTTTCATTGGGTTTAACGCCATTTTTAACAGTTTTCCATTAATATCATGGCGTGTCAGCTTAATGTTGGAGGAAAGCCCAAAGTGATGCAGGCCTCAGACGTTTACCACTTCGGCATAACCCACAAGCACGGGTATGGTGCTGAAAAACCTAGAAACATAATCTGGGCGAACCAGGATTCGAACCCACAATCATAGGTTTCTGGCGTGCCCAAGGGACGCAACTCTGCACAGCGAATTGCGGCACCTTAGACGACTGGGCAACCCGTGCCCCCTTGAAGAAAAGAGCCACCTGACTTTTGAAATAATAACTTGATGACACTTTAAGTTTATTTTGGTACAAATATCTATAGTAAAAGAAAGTTTGGTGCAAGATTCTGAGAAAAAGAATTTATGCAAATTGTGATGTCATGAACAACTTGACTGAATGAGTGTGCGTGGTTTAACGTTGCTTTTAACAGTATTCCAATTATATTCGGCATGGCAGCTTAATGTGAGAGGTAAGCCCAAAGTGATGCAGGTCTGAGATGTTTACTTCTTTACTATGCAAGTCTGCACAGCAAATTTTGGCACCTTCAATGACTGGGCCACACGGCCCATTCAGAAAAAGAAAACATCAACAAAATCACTCTGATTTGAACAAGACAAGATGTCTTCATAAGAAGGAACCAGTATACCCAAGTGTAGCTTCATCAGTCAAGCGGTATCAGAGACATTTGAGAGCATGCCAAAGATGAAAAGCTCTTTCTACTGCAAAGGTCAGTGTCAGGATTACCAGAAGTTCCTTGAAAAGTTGCTGTCATTGGAAGGAAAACTTAGATCTGTTCATCCAATTATATACAAATAACTACTCTTGATGAGGACCCGATCCATGAGGTGGTCTGTCTGGACTAACCTCGTCAAGGGTAATCAACCAAGTCAGCAAAGCCTGGCCACCCGATCCCGTTAGTTGCCTCTTATGACAAACAGTTGACTTTTACGGCAAGCATGGGTTGCAGAAGACCTATTCTGACCCGGATCTTCATGGGTCCAGTCAAATGACAAAACCAGTTGATAAATTTCACTGACATTTGAAACACAGCATAAATTTTGGCAAATAATAACAAGCATGTATTTTGGGAATTAATAACAAAGAAACTATTTCTTAATTCTACGCCTTGATGAAAAAGAAGTTACGTTACAGTCAGAAACACTTAAAATTGGCATCATCCATCATGCTGCTCTACGAAATTTAAATCAATGTTTTTTCAACATATGTACATTGATGAAAGTTGAACAAACCACTTGGTCATTATCAATCATTCTAAAAACTTAGTTTTCTGGCTTCTGAGATAATATTTTTTTATTTTTTTATTTTTTGTATACATTATTAAAATTTAATATTCAAATTTGATGGCTTGGAAAAAAGAAGTTGTGTACAGGAACATCTAGAAAACATTACAGCTCACTCCATCATACAGTTGCTGGGAAGACACAAAGGCTAAATGTTTACAGACGACATACATCTCGCCAAGGCACAAGGGCTAAACGTTTACATCAATAACAGATATCTTGCCAAGATGAGCTCAAGTGGTTCGTTTCTTTTGATATGCATCATAGAAAGTGCAATTAATGTGGTCTGACATTGAAACCAGGTAACATGCTGGCCAAAGGGAGTGTGGTTGTGACAATAATTAGCCTTATTGTCCTGGATGAGAGAGTGAGCTGGGTTTGACTCCATTGTCAGCAATCTTCCAGCAATATCACAGGAGGGCACACCAGAAATGGGCATCAAGCATTGTACCCGATTGGGGAATTGAACCTGTGCTTTTGGTGTGATGAGTGAACACTTATTTACTTGGCTACCCATCCTTGTGGTTGAACAAGATCCAAGAAGTTGTTTTGCTGTTGAGATCCACCTCCGTGGTCAAGAGGATAGAGTGTCTGCCCAGAGAGAGAAAGGTCAGTGGTTCCATCCCATGCCAAGTCTTACTAAAAGACGTCAAAAGTTATTACTTGTTGTTACCCTGCCTGGTGTTTGGCATAAAGCAGCTAAAACAAGGCTTGGTCAGCTCAGAGTCAGTATACTGTGTCTGAGTGATATATCCATGTTAAACTGCAGCATCTGTCCAGAATAGTTCAATACACAAAATGCATGCTCATCGCTACATAAGTGAAAAGTCTCGAATGTGACGTTAACCCCATGTCACCTTAGAAGTCACACATCGCAGTTACAAACAATTAACTCAAAATGCACATTCAGCATAAAATGTCTTTTGGAAAATCTAAAACTTATATTTTCAAAAATCTAAAAACAAACAACTTATGACTTCGATTTTCAAAATCAAGACAGCCATAATTGATGATAAGCAAAAAGAGAAGTATCATTTCTGTTTATTCCATCTGAGGGAAGTGGGTTCCCTGACAACATAAGCAAAGATTATATCCTACCGAAATATTATCCTGGGGGAAGTTTTACTCTAGAGTATAGAATAGGATAGGATTAAACACACTGGTATGGGTTCAAATTCACTAGGGAGAATCATCCTGACACTAGAGAATTCCATCCCCGGGATAGAAAATAGGGTAAGATAACATTCACTCTTACATCAGCATGGTCTTATCCGTGTGCTAATAGTCATATCACAATGACTGATCACGAGCCATTTGCACAGCTAACAGCTATCTCTTTCAGACATATAAGAAGGAGTTGCAGTGCAAATGTCTCCGAATGCCCTCATCCACAAATCGTAACATGGCTTCTATTGCGACATAATCTCATCTATAACACTGCAAGTCTCACGACAGCATCTCTCAAAGTGCAATGAATTCTGGTCTGCCAACAGTCATAAACTGTATAAGTGTTTGCTAATACCTTTTCATCCTCTTGGCCACACACTGGACAAAGATGCGTTAATCCTCCGTATCCCTCGAGGCAGGTTAGCGTCAGGCGCTTCCTTTTCACTCAATTCTGTCACGCTCAGACACAATCAAGGTGTGCAGGACGCGTGTTCAGTGGGATGCTAAAATGCCATAACATGAGTCTGGGGATATTCTATGTTCCTATGATGTACTCTCATAAACACATCCCTCAGATGGTCCTGCAACTGGTTGCTTTGGAAGTAAGTAAACAAAACTCACTGGACACTTGTGGGATTGGTGGGAATTAATTGGCTGTAACAAAGCACAGTCTTGAATACATCATTTAATTCTAATAGGACAATTATAAAGAATGCATTGTGGGTACAACCAGCTGTTGTTGACAAGAGCGGAGTGACCTGATTGGACTGTAGCGGTAAATCATATCGGAGAGACATTTGATGTTATATTGTTAATGCACTGAAATGTTAGGGACATGATTCCAAAATCCACTCATTCATTTACTCTCAGCCAGTTCAGATATATGTTCAAATGTTTTGTTTTTTCTGTTGTTTAACGCCGCACACAGCAATATTCCAGTTGTATTGACGAAAGTCTGTATAATCGAGTCTGGACCAGACAATCCAGTGACTGACATCATGAGCATCGATCCACGAAATTGGGATATGATGACATGCTTCAACCAAGTCAGTGAGCCTGACAACCCAATCTCGTTAGTCACCTCTTACAAAAAGTATAGTCCCCTCTTACGGCAAGCATGGGTTGCTGAAGACCTAATCAACCCCGGACCTTCACGGGTTATGATCAGATATAGCATTAGTTCCTTACCAGGGCAGGGTCAACAAATATTCAAGTTATTTGTTACATATAGCAGAAAACAGCTCTGCCTTGTCTCACACTTATCATAAATACTGGTCCTCCAATTAAGTGAAATAATTGACGATTATTAGTAAGGTCTGAACGTCCAATTGAAAGCAATTTTCCACAATCAAAAACAAACAGTTTTGCCCCCTCTCTTAACCCTGAGATGGTTCTGTTTCATGAGAAGTTTATGAAAACTTACTTAGTACTGAAAGAGTAAAGTGGACAAAATCATCGATATCCTCTGCAATGGAAAACAGATACATCAACCAGTTAAACTGATTGCATGTCAAACGTAATGGTATTCATGGTTTATTTATTCCACAATAAAAAAAAAATCAGAAAAAAATTGGAAAACTCTAAAGTTGACTCTAGGGGTGACTATTGGTCTGGAATCACTACTGTGATAACTATTGATAGTGAAAGAAACTATTGCGATAACTATTGATATTGCAAGCAACTATTGCGATAAATATCAGTAGTTTTCAGTGTATCATTTTAGATGGATTTCTGAGTTGAATTAAACCTTGGAAATGAAGTTTCCTTTGAAAGTGATAACCATAACAACAAATAAAAAGTAAACTTTGAGATATGACAGATTTGTTTTTTCTTTACCCTAATAATTTAAGAAAAAGCAACTTCCACATTACCATGTCTAACTTACTACCACTCATGATCAAAAGAAAAACAAATTTGAACAGCATTGCATGTATATTTTTGATATGGTAAATACAATCGAAACTATCAATATTCCTAACTGAAATTGATACTATTGATCGAAACCAATTGAACAATCGATTTATTGACTTTGAGTGCTTAACCAATAGCAATATATCGATTTATCGTGACATCCCTAGTCACTGACCTCATCATTTCTGAATCATGTTTCACAATCATCATTTACCTATGTATTCGATTTAAATACTGGTAATAGATATCAAGATCTGCTTCGGAACAAGCACTGTTGCCATTTTCAGAGGAAATCAAATTTGTCACCATGGAAACTCGAAAAATAATTTTGTTTTAAAAGTCCCAAACTATCAAATGGCACAAGTACATCATTAGACCTATCTGTGTGCCAAGTTTGGTGAAGAAATGTTGTACAAGTTTCGACATCCGCTCCAGAAACGACAATTGGCATGGACGGATGGATTGGGGATTATTAAAAGTGACAAAGACTGAGGCCAGTCTCTTTCAACTATTGTAACTTGCATGGGCTGTATTGGATACATTTGTTTCAGGGTCTGTATGCCAGTAATCTAGACATGCATGGGCTGTACTGGATATATTTGTTTCAGGGTCTGTATGACAGTAATCTAGACTTGCCAACTATTATAGACATGCATGGGCTGTACTGGATATATTTGTTTTCAGGGTCTGTATGCCAGTAATCTAGACTTGCCAACTATTCTTGACTTGCATGGGCTGTACTGGATATATTTGTTTCAGGGTCTGTATGCCCAGTAATCTAGACATGCAAGGATGTATTGGATATATTTGTTTGGGGCCAATATGGACAGTAATCTAGACTTTCCAACTATTGTAGACATGCAAGGGTTGTATTGGATATATCTGTTTCAGGGCCCATATGACAATCTAGACTTGGCAACTATTATAGACTTGCATGGGCTGTACTGGATATATTTGTTTCAGGGTCTGTATGACAGATTACCATGACATCTACAAGTAAAGATGCCCTCTCAATTACCACTATGATTGCATGAAGCACACAAGCTCGACTCAGTTCTCTGTTGTCCTAACCCAGGCCGGCATAAAGTCCGAGACAAGACCATTTCATTAGTAACCTCTGCCAAATCAGCCAGCTTTATTTTATTAGGGTGATAACTATTCATAGCTGTTAATCAAACTGGATCATAAAACTTGTACATGCTTCAGGGACCAAAGTCAGCTAATGACATGAAGCCCAAATGGCAGAGAAGAGTTCAAGACAACTAACCACCAACCGGCACCCCGAAACTAATCTGCAGCTTATACATCTTGGAAACTTTAAAATTGCTGTTGTACTATGTGAGAAGTGAAACTGGCTCGTTGAAAGTGATGCCACTTTGAAACAGTATTCCAGTTACATGACAGCGTCTCTCAGTCCAAAGTCAGTGAGTGAGTTGGGTTTGACCCTGCTTTGAATAGTATTCCAGTTACATGACAGTGTCTCAGTCCAAAGTCAGTGAGTGAGTTGGGTTTGACCCTGCTTTGAATAGTATTCCAGTTACATGACAGCGTTTCAGTCCAAAGTCAGTGAGTGAGTTGGG